>NC_091857.1:33817932-34120962 GCF_037783145.1 Equus przewalskii | reverse complement strand
ATGAGAGAAAGGAGGAAGGAAGGAGAGAGAGGGAGAAACACACACACACACAAACACATACACTAGTCCCCCAATAAAGACAGTTAAAGGCTAAATCTGACCTAAATCTGTAGCTCCACAGTTCGCTCTTTTAGTTGGAGCATCAGGGGCAGAGGCGGATTGGGTGAGACCAACCTGAAGCCCCCCGACCCAGAGGTGACCAACCTGTGGAGGAGGCTCACGCTGGAGACCAAATAAGTTGCGCCCCTGTAGCCCCCGGGAAACACAAGAGTCTTGAAACAGGAAGTAAATTTGCTCTCGGGGTTTAAATGAACTTAGTTTCAACTCCACTCAAGTTTTAAAGTATTTACCATGCTAAATTAGTTCTACTTCACGCTATGTTATGCGTTGTCCTCTTAATAATGGAAAAGTGAATTGGCTAAGGACCTATTTGTAACTGGATTAATTAGGAGGGCAGAACCAGCAGCATGAATCTCCAAATGCATTTTCTCATACTTGGAGAACAATCAGAACCGCTTAATTAATCATCGGGCGAAGCTCCATTATCAGCCCCTGGATGAGTGGGCCGTCCTGCCTTCCAATCCACCCCCCAGACGCCTCTGCTTCATAGTAACCCATAACGCAAAGTTAGCACCGCTCATTAACTTGTCTACTGCTTCTTAAAAATGTTTATGCTTTTAGCATTTGTACGCCCTTGAATTAATGAGTTTTATACCTTTTGTGTGAAATAGTACTATAAGGGGAAACAAAAAAACCAAAAAGCTTGTCCTTCCCAGAGCACTTGGTTCAGTTACCACATTGTAGCTGTTCTCAAGCCGTTTTGTGGAAATGCCCATCTGCACACACCTGTATTCCAGATAACACCAAATGCCTTTGGATAGCCTGTCTACTTCTCATTCCTGGAGATGCACTAAGTAAATTAACATATCAAATGCTCTTTGAAGTCTTACGGTTAGGAAACCTACTCAATTTGTTGAACCTAGCAGTTCCTAAATATATTTGGCAGTGGGACATCTTTTCTTAATAGAACAGTATCTTAGCTTGGGTTCCCCTGATATTCTAGGACAAGAACTTTATCGGGAAATGATCTGAGGAAACACCAATATGAGAGTGGGAAGTGAGACGGGGAAGGGCAGGCAGCCAGTAAAGAGTGCGTCATCAAGCAAGTCACCACCACGGTTCTTGTTGGGGATCTGAGAGCCTGTGTAGAGCATGAGTCTCCTCAATCATGTCTGGCCTGCAGCCCACATAGGCAGGGAGCTTAGGGCAAGAAAAAGCCCTCTGGCAAAGAGATGCAGATGTTGGCAGTCGGAAGACAGACTACTACAATGGTAAGACCAAGGGGCTATTGGCGGGCCACCAACATTTGCTACACTTTTATTCCTTGCAGAACATGCAGGTTGCACAGATACAAACACATTTTTGACCTTGCAGAAGACATAGGTTGTGTTTTGGGTTGTGAGAAACACTGGCATCTATGTCAGGTTTTGTACGGGTAAATAGTGGTGATGATTTGGATAGACATGGCCCTGGGAGAGGAGATGGGAACACCTGAAGGAGTAAAATTCTGCAGAAGGAAAGGACTGAGCACGGACCGGGCAACAGATTGAAAAGGAGAGCTCAGTTCAAGGGCTCACAAGTGTTTTGTTTTGGGTTTTTGTCAAGCTTAGGAAGAAGACAAGAAGGTTGAAAGAATCTTCTGGAACTAGGGAAAAAAATTATATCTCCACCTTTTTCCTTGAAACTGATGATTAAAAATGCATGGTGTTCTTCTAGTACAGAGACATTGGAAATAAGGAAACCTACACCAAAAGGCAGAAATAATACCTGGATTTTGAATGATTCAGAGAGCTGAATATAACATAGAGAATGTCCGTTCCAGGTGCCCAGAAGTAGAGTGACCTCTGGAGGACACCAAAAAGGTCTCTTACCAGCCTGTGCTGGCAGAGCTGGGGCGCTCACAGGAGCTTCTCACTGTTCGGGTCTCAGAAGAATGGAAGAAACAGTGTTCGCTCCGCTGATGTGGGAGTTTTAATGCAAGAAGACTGCTGAGAAGCTTCACGTGGCAAAAAGATGAAGAAATGGCTCCTGGAAAGTGATACTCATCGTAGCAAACACTTCTTTCAGTTTGAGTCTGCCATGACACTGATGCTAAGACAGGATTAGATGTGCCAGATGTATTGAGGGAAAGAACAGAAGAAGATGGAGATGGGGAGAACAGAACATGCCTTCAAACCATGTTTCAGATTTGACACCCGGGGAAGGAGAGCAGGAAGGAAGAAGAACTGGATAAGGAAGCGTCTTGGACTGCAACACACTTCCCGTAGGTTTTGGCCAGGCCAATGGGGAGTCTTCAAGTCAAAGTCACCTGTTAGAAGAATCCCACATCTTGCCCAATGGGGGTGCATTAACATCTTGCCACACTCTGTCGTTGGCTAGGAGCTGCCTGCAGAATGCACGGCCTCAGTGTGAGCACCATAGTCAACCTCACTCCCAGCAGCAGGAAATCCGAGCAGTGCATTTTCATCGTCTCCACACAGTTATATAATGCCTACTATGTGCTAGGCTGTTAATCCTCACTTTGTCCTCACATCAACCTCATGATGTGAGCAGTAGTATTAAGCTCATTTTACAAATGATTCCATAACAGAGAACACTAAGGGATTCCTTCCTAGTAGTTAAAATATAGCATGTATTTCAATTCCACTCTAATATCATTCCTTAAACCAAAGTCACATTTCGATTATTGTTGTTTTATTTTGTTTTACTTATCTGTTTCCAGTGCTCTTTTTAAAATGTTTATTTTCTAAATCACCATTGCCCAATAGAACTTTCTGAGATAATGGAAAAATTCCATATCCATATTGTTCAATACAGTAGACACTGGCCACGTGTGGCTGCCAAGTGGTTGAAATGTGGCTAGTGAGACTATAGAACTGAATTTTTCACTTTATTTAATTCTAATTAATTTGAATTTAATTTTAAAAGGCCACATCTAGCTACTGGTTACTACACTGGACAGTGCAGCTTTTAGACAGATCTAGAAAACATGGAGAGCCGATAGTTCTCTCCCCAAAACCTCAGAGAATGTCTTTCATCACAGTGATCTGGGTTTAGGCCTCTGCTTTGCAAGTGCAGAATCGGATCTGCCAGTATCTCAAGTGCAAATCCATCTCCTGGGCATGAACTCCCTTTAGTCAGGCTCAAAAGACTGAAGTGTAAAACCAAAAGGTTGCTTTAATTTATAATAGTAACTACCATGCAGTAATCCAAGCTTCTTGAGTCAACATGATCAGCACAGTCTCTCCCTACAGCCAAACTGACCAAGAGTTAAATAATTAAAAAAAGAACTTATGCAAATTCACATTACAAAACTACATTGCACAACCCAACTTTAGAAAGTGAGCAAAGGGCTTGGATAGACATTTCTCCAAAGAAGACAGACAAATGGCCAATAAGCACATGAAAAGGTGCTCAACTACTAATCATTAGTGAAATGCAATCAAAACTATAATGGGGTACCACTTCAAGAGAGTTAGGACGGCTGTTACCAAAAAAAAAAAAAAGGAAAATAACAAATGTTGGTGAGAATGAGTAGAAATTGGTACCCTGGTGCATTACTGATGGGAATATAAAATGGTGCAGCCAGTTTTGGCAGTTTTTCAAAAAGTTAAACGTAGAATTACCATATGATCCAGCAATTCCACTTCCAAGTATGTACCCAAACAAATTGAAAGCAGAGACACAAACAGATACACCAATGTACACCAATGTTCACAACTGCATTATCCACAGTAGCCAAAAGGTGGAAACAACCCAAATGCCCATCAAAAGATTAATGGATAAACAAAATGTAGTATATACATGTAATGGAATATTATTCAGCCTTGAAAAGGAAGGGGAATTCTGATAAATGCCGCAACATGGATGAACCTTGAAAACATTATACTAAATGAAAGAAGCCAGAGATAAAGGGATAAATATTGCATTTTTTTTTACTTATGTGAGGGACCATAGAATAGGTAAATTCACAGAAACAGAAAGTAGAATAATAGTTACCAGTGGGTAAGAGGAGAGGGATGGGGAGTTATTGTTTAACGGGTAAAGAGTTTCTGTTTGAGAGGATGAAAAAGCTCTGGAGATGGATAGTGGTGATTACAGCACAACAAGATGAATGTACTTAATGCCACTGAATTGTACACTTAAAAGTGGTTACAATCGTAAATATTGTTATGAGTATATTACCACAATAAAAAAAATTTTTTTAAAAAGAAGAAATCATATTACAAAAATACTGAAACTCAAAATGTATGCGGCCAAACCATTTCTTTCTATAGTTTGAAGATGTCCATAAAAAGCCACTTCATAATCAGAAGTTTGCTGGGTCACCATGGCATTGGACCAGAGAGGAGGATGGGAGGATGAGAGAAATGTTTAGTAGAAATGGTCTTACCAATGGGTCCATTGATTCCTTACCCCTTTAAGCATCTCCCCAGAAGCTAGGGCTAGGGCAGTGGAACCAGACAATTGGAAACCCGATTGGCGCCTCCTCAGGCCGCAGAGCTTGGATGCACAGCGCCCATACTCCTCTCCTCACTTTTCTTTTCATTACTTGCGGGGATGACTGGCCCCTCTTCTTCTGATAGACACATTGTTTCTTTAAACATGCTCATCCTTTCAACAAAACTAATGTTACCAATCCCTATGCCTGAAAACCATTCTCTGTCTTTAAAGTGACTCACCTTGGTCTGCTTTGATCTGTTTATTTCTTACTTTGTCAGTTATCAATTCTTGCTCAGGGGAGGAGAAGATGAATCTCTCCACACCCTTTAACCCAAGAATCTGTTGACCTCATGACCTCATTCTAAGGAATTAGAGCCATCTGCATCTTTGCCTGTGCAGGAGAAGAAGGATGAAGTCAACAAAAATGCTTTCAAGAGCTTTACATGCCATGTAATTGACAAATTGCTGTGCATAAGATTATGACAGAATTATTCCATTAATAAATTAAGATAAAACAACAGGAACAGGCTTAATTTGCTTAGTTCCACTCAATATATCTTTCAAATCACCCTCACCTTGTCCCCTAAGCAATTTATGATGCTAATGGCTTAAGCGTTATTCCTGCCACTGGGCAGAGAACACGGCACAGAGCCTGGCGAAGGGAGAGCTTGCATAGGCGGATGTTCTTGTTTATGAAGAAATAGACCTTCTACTCAGGAGTTTGCGTAGAAGGGCGAAAATTAAATCTAGAGTCATTTCAGGGCTGCGATTTCTTTAAGCCAGCAGAAAAAAAATGTGACATAATTTATAGCAGAAGGACTTAGGCCATCATAGCTGAAATATTTTCATGTATATTGTCATCTTTCTTTAAAACGACACTTTCCCATACTTGTGCAGCCAGTAGTGCCAAAGCATTATCTGTGGTTTGAACTTTTAGATGGATCTTTAGGTTTTTTTTGTACAATATCTTGTATTTTGTATGCTATGCAAATGAGGTGGAAAGTTAGCAAGCTTACTTCCTCAACTAATGCTTTATATTAGTTGAAAGACGGGTGGTATTTGCGTACTTTTTAAAGTACAACAGAAGGGTGTTTTTGTTTCAAATTAAAGTCCTTGGTGATGATTGCAATTAATTGGTTGTATGCAGACATCACAGGAGGCAGAGGTGTGGATGTTTTTCCATTTCACACTCTTTCAGCTTTTGTAGCCTCAGTTTATTAACGGTTTCAGGGATGAGGAAGCTGTTGACATGACCCTGCAAATTACTGTTGATGCTGTTGACCCAAAGCTCTTAGAGAACTTAAATTCCATGTGAATACAAATGAGGAATGACTGTGTGGCCTCTGCTAAGAGTTTTGATGATGTTTGACAGTATTATGATTGCGATTATGACCTGGGACCAAGAACACCTGGATCCTACCCCGCCAGCCACCCCTACTCCAATGGGCCTCCCAAAGAAGCTATCCACCCAAGAACAAGAGCAGATGAAGGTCAGAGAATCATGTTATTAACAGCTCGAGCTCTTCCTGACGACCGAGCATGATGATGGTGTTGGAGATTTGGGAGATCGCATATCTGCACGTCCACGCATCTGATCAGAAATGGCTGGGCCCTGGATGCAAAATTATCACCAGAGCCCCTGCTTGTCTTTCTTCTAGCTCAGTGTCATTCTCAGGTGGGCTTTCTACTGTGGAGCCCAGTGTATTCAGGCGTACATCCCACCTGCCTAGCTACCCTAGAAGAGAGTGTTCTTTCTCCATAGGCGCAGTGAACATCCTGGGATTAACTCTGATCTGATCTGACTTGGATTACATGCCCATTCCCAAACGTGTCACTGGACAGGAGTGTGTGGAATATGCTGACTGGCCAGGCCTCACTCATGTGTCCGTACCGGGAAATGGGTCAAGCCACACTAGAGTCCATGGGACCAGGAGCAGAGAAAGGACAGTTCCCCAGAAGAAAAATGGTGCCGTGCCAACAAAGAGTGGGAAAAGCAGAATAGGAAAAGTAGCAGGTATCCGCTATACCCCAAAATCCAAATCTTGGAAATAGCATATTTGGGCATGCAAGACAGAAAGAGAAAAAAACAAGAGGCATAGTAAGTACCCAATAAATAGTTGTTGAAGGCATGAGGCTCTCTCTTGGCTCTGGTGCTCAGCCTGCACCTCTGCACTCGTTAGGTTATATACAGCTCCCTGGGCCCATGACTGCCCCCTTCCTTTAACCTTGAGAATCCTGTAGGCAGGGATGTGTTTTTATCATCTCTAAACACCTCACATGGAAACTGATCTTAGTAGATACTCAAGAAGAGCTGCAGAATGAATTTTCAAAAAGATGTAGGGTCTACATGAAATATCCTTCAAGACGTTTGCCTTAAAACTTAGAAAGTGATCCAGGGAAAGGTCAGCAAACCTTGGTTCTCTCTCAAAGTAGAAACTAAAAAACATCCTAGCAGTGTTACACTGTGCATCATGATAGACTTGTTTTCCTAAAGCAACTATACAATCTGAATAAGTTCTTGAAAAACATGTCATCTCGTGGAGGAGACAGCATGGTTCGCTGGAAAGAATGCAGACTTGAGCATCAGATGGCCTCAATGCATGACTTCACCACTTACCAGATCTTGGGGAAATTACTTAACTTCTGTCATCTTTTGTTTTCTCATCTGTAAGGATTAGCAGGCTGTATGTAAAGTGCCTGGAGTATGATAGCCACTCAATAAATACCCTACCAGGACTTAGGAGGGACCCTACCATGACCTACCCTCTCAGGCTGCCAAAGGACCCAAGATGGCACTGGGAAAACCCTGGGCACTCAGTGGTGAGCTGTCACTGCTGAAGGAACCAGCCGCTGGAAGTAGGAGCCTGGCCATCAGGCCAGGAAGACCTGGTTTCCTGGGTTCTCCTTCTCTGTCTGCTCCCTATTCCTTTTATTTTTTTTCCTGTTTCTTGTGGAATCAAACTAGATGGGTAGCCTAACTCTCAGGTTCCCACCTTGGAGGGCAAGTACACAGAAAGATATAATCCTTGGGTGAGGAATCTTTCAGTCTAAGGAGCACCCTAATTCATCAGTCTATAAATGCTATCAGTGTTCTTTGTCACCTTTCCCTCCCTGTTTATGCTACTGAAACACCCTCTGCCACCCTACCTGAGAAAATTCTGTGGTGCTTCCAGGACATGAATCTTCTCTGCACCCGTCTTCAATCTGTCTTTAGGAGTGGGGTAGTTGTACTCTTAAAGTAAACCAGGCAATTTAATGAGGAAAGAGGAGTTTGACAACCAGTTGATTCCATGGGGAAACAAAACAATAAAACCACTTGGTGGACATAATCGGTTGGACAGCTCATCTCACACAATGAAACTTGTTCCATTTATTTCTGACTCATTTGTTGGTGCTAATCTCCAAGTTTCTTACCCTCTATAATCATTTCCTGGGTGCATCATCCCCCGACACTATCTATTCTATTAATTCAGTCTCATCACCATGACTATTATTTTCTCCTATTATCTTTTTATGATTTCACTCCCTTACTTTCTCATGTCTAATTTTTTTTCCAATTAGTTTTGTGCTCCTTCTACATGAGTCGTATTTCTGAGTATAATTAATAGGAAACTGGGCTTTGTTTATCAAGTACTCACTTCCTGACATTTCTGGAGATGTCCAGAACTTCTGTAGATAAGTATTCATTATCCTTTCATGGATGGAAGCACTATCCTAGGTGTTAGTGTGGGGAACACACTGAAAATAGAAACAGGAGATCAAAGGGTCCAATTGCAAAGAGAGACCAGATTACAGGAATGTGGTCATAGCACAGACGTGGGTGGCTTTGCAAGAAGATGGAAAACTTTCTGAAAGGCAGTGACTTTCAGTTGCTATTCTTTCCTGCGGTTACTGATCTTGGCTGGATGAAGGACTAGGTTGGAACAGGGAGGGCCTGTGGCTCTAATTCCAGTGATTTTCTACATAAGCAAATTAAAGCACAATTTGGCCTGTCCAGTTGGGCAGAGAGAGGTTGCTTTGCTCCCTCAGATGTTACCCAAGGGTGCTACAGAGCCCAAAAGGTGAACCCAGGGCACACTGCAGATATTCCCAGAGCTGCCAGGCTAGCAGTTTTTCACAAAGCTGACCAGGAAGATCTCCATGACTTTTCTGTAAGAGGGGAGGTCACTGCAAGCATTCAGCAAGTGTCACTCACTGTGGCTGCAGCCCCCTCTACCTGGTGAAGAGAGCAGGCAGGTCTGTTGGCTGTCTGACCGATGGCTGCCTGCAAAGTGTGATCCCAAATAGGATACAAGCTGGGAATGCCAATGATCTTCAATAGAGCAGACCCTTTCAAAGTTATAACTATGAAGCTCCAAGGCTTTTTCATCATCGTTATCTCCTTTCCTGCATTTACAGAGTGTGGGTAAAGTGGTAAGTCCAGTATAAAGTGCAGGGAAGACCTAAATCTTAGGTTCTATTGGTCTATACATTAAAATGGCCACCAAATTTGTATAAAGTATGAAAAATTTTCTATATTATCTATTAAAAGAAGCTGCTATAACTGTAGGCTACCCCTGACCTAGAGATAGCTGGTGTGATAAACGCCAATTAATCAACAGTAGGAAAAGCAGGATACAGAAGGGCTTTCTTCTATGGGACATACGTGGGCTGGACTATCGATCTCAACCACATGTATAGACTTTTCCTGAAAGAGTGGCTATAGCTCGTGAAGCGTGCTTTGGTGAAAATAGACTTGCTTTCCAAGAAGCAACAGCTTGGACCTCAGCCCAGAAATTGACCTGAAGCAAAAGTGTGGTTCCTGTGGAAGGGAGGCCAATTGCTCCACAGGAGACAGGCATGGCTTCTGCCCAGCGAGATGTTAGTAGGTTAAAATTTACGTGTGCAGAGATGCAACATGTATTTGTCCATAGTTGAGTCCACCATGCTCATGAGCCCTCATTCTTCTGGTGGTGGGGAAAAAAATAGGTAATCTTGACTCTTCCAGGCAGCTCACTCACTTCTGGTTTAAAACTTCTGGGCAAATGCTCAGACAATTCAAAGTTTTGGTACTTAATCAACAGCTGCATATCATCAGATCCATTTGGATATGGGAATGCACTATTTTCCAAGACATCGACTACACATCAAGCAAAGTCCTTGCACTCGGTCCAGCAGGGAAGGAAGCACTGAGCAACTGGTGCTGGGGAGGGAGCTGGGAGGAGCTCCTCTGCCAAAGCTCACACATGGGGGGAGGCGAGCAGAAGGAGCGGAAGGAGGTGGTGGTCCAGATTTGGAGCGAAAGCATTGTTTCCTCTAATTTACCACAAAAAAATCATTAAGTGCAGAGACTGGCACCTTATAAACTAGAGCATATTAAAGAAAAGCAACAAAAAAAACAGTTTTCCCAAACAAGAAATGAATGTATATACATTCTAGAATAATAACAAGAAGGTGAATCAGCTCAGTTTAGGTGGTGATCTGGAAACTTTGGGAGCAAATGTACTGATTTTGAGACTCTTGCTGGAAATGCTGAGACTTGAGGCGATGAGGAGGCTGATGGGCAGCCCCCAAGGTGACCTGTCCTCTTGGAAGCTTTCATTCTGTGTTTCCTCCTTGCGGTGCTAGAGAGGCACTGACAGAGGCCTGCACACCTTCCTTCTCCCCACTTCTGATGAGGAAGCCATGGAAGATCGTACTGAGGAAGCGACTTGGAGTCTGAAATCATGCGACATGGTCAGGAAACGCCAACATCTTCAACGTGGCTACCACAGCTTACGGTTTAGAGGAAGGGCAGAGTGCGGGGAAAAAAAGCTGAAGTTCAACAGAAAGTAGGTTTGAACTGTAGCAAGCTAGGGCTTTACGCTAAACCTAAGGGGAAGACACTGAGGGATTCCATTGGGGGAGCAATAGACCCAATCTGGGTATTGTAAAGCTCAGGTGAAAGAGGACTTAAATTAGAGACTTGACAATGAGAACGAAAAAGGAGATTCTATTGATAAAACATTTTTAGTGGAGAATAGAAAGGGCTTACATTTCTAATTGGATGTGAGGGTATGGTGGAAGAAGGCGAGTCAGGGGTGGTCTACTCTTCTAGGGTGCGTATACGGTATGTGATGATGCTGCGAACTGAAACGGGGCACAGAAAGCAGAGTAAGTCGAGAGGGGTAGAGAGGGAAAAGAAGAGATAATGGTCAGTTTGGGGACATGGCAGGGGCTGGGAAAGGTGGACCCCTTTGTGCCCCAAGCTCCTTTTCCCATTTATGGGTGCAAGGAGGTGGTGGGGGCAGGGATGGGTCATTTTGTAATCAGTCATTTCAATCCCTTGTTACCGTTCTGCTCTTTCCTCCCAAAGGCAGTGGGAGTGGAGACATGGAATTCCTAGGGTGTATTTTGCTAGTGGGCAGGGTCACTGTGCCTTCACTTCGGGGTCTCCCTTCTCCTCCTCATCAATGCCGCAGGCTTTCTGTGTGCCTGCCGTCTCTGCTCCTGTCTCCTTGCAGCTAGCCACCTGCAAACGCCTGTATTTGGGCCCCTACACTGGACTGCCAAGGATGGGTGCAGGTGGCAGGTAGAGGGCTGCATCCGTTTCCTGTGACGACTATTACCGCAAACTCAGTGGCTTGAAACAAACAACATTTATTCCCGCACAGTTCTAGAGGCTAGAAGTCTGAAATCAGGATCAGTGGGCCATAATCAAGGTGTCAGCAAGCCTGCGCTCCCTCCAGAGGCTCTAGAGGAGAGTCTGTTCCTTGCTTCTTCCAGCCTCTGGTGGCTGCCTGCCTTCCCTGACTCGCGGCCGCGCCACTCCAGTCTTCAAGGCCATCATCTGCAAACCTCTCTCTGCTCTGTCTTCAAGTCACCTTCTCCTTTGCATTGCTGTCAAATCTCCCTCTACCTCCCTCTTACAAAGAATACATGTGATTGCATTTAGGACCCACCCGGATAACCCAGGATAAGCTGCCCTTCTCAAGATCCTTAACTAAATTACATCAGCAAAGGCCCTTTTTTGCCATACAAGGACACATGCACAGGTTCCAGGCATTAGGACATGGACAACTTTTGGGGAGCCATTTTTTTCAGCCTCCCACAGAAGACCTACTTGGAGCACAGGTCAATCCTTATGGTTCCCAGAAGCCATACATTTGAGTGGGCGTCAGGCACTTGCCTAGCCGTTCATATAATATTTTGGCCTCTATTTGGAAAGTCATGTTTGTGTCTCTATGACATTGACCAGAATCCTAGAGGAAGGGAGGAGTCTCAAGTCTAGAAATCTTTATCCGTTTTCCTTGACTGACCTGCAGAAGGTTCTACTAGAAATGGCCGTTGGCTGGGAATGAAATTGGTGAATGAAATGAGCTGGTCCTAAGAACTTGCAAATCATTGTCCTTTCATAAGATTTGTATCATAAGAACTGATGAAGACCATTTCTGGAATTGTTTTCAAACTACAAATGAGTTCAAACTTTGACTCAACTGACCTAGAAATGAATTTTTCCGGAACAAAGCCCTTCTATATTTTGAGAGCTGTATTTATTCCAGAAACGAACTTGCCCTAGTTAGAGTATAAAAGAATTCTGACTACATTTACTATAAAGAACAAGGTAACAGTTATCAGAGAGACAAATCAAACTTAAATTACAAACAGTCTTTTTTAAGCTCCGTGAAAGCCAGGCGACAGACTAAGGCTGCTAGTTGTAAAGTCTTTGCTAGTGATATTGTCGCGGCCAACTCTTTTAACTTGTTTATGAAGTCTTTATTTATGTCACTGACTTTCCACCTTCCATGGCACACATCTGAGTGTGTTTGGAATTAGTAGGATGAACGCTTGTAATATCTCCATTCCTCATACCCTTCCATCAAAGAACCCTCTGTCAACAAGGTCAATGCTTTTAATTATTTCTTTTTTCTTTTTCTTTTTTTTTCTTTTTTTGCTATTTATCTTATTCTACTTTTTATTTTGGTAGAAATTGCATAACATAAAACTTACCATCTTAACTATTTCTAAGTGTGCAGTTCAATACATTTAGGTATATTCACATTGTTGTGCAATCAATCTCCAGATCTTTTGCATCTTGCAAAATTAAAACCCATTAAATAGCAACTCCCCATTCTCACCCCTGTTCCCCGGCCTCTGGTAACCACTCTACTTTCCATCTCTATGAATTTGACTACTGTAGGGACCTCATATCAGTGGAATCATACAGTATCTGTCTTTTTGTGACAGGCTTATTTCACTTAGCACAATATCCTCAAGGTTCTTCCAGGTTGTAGCATATGTCAAAATGTCCTTCATTTTTAAGGCTGAAGAATATTTTGTTGTATGGCTATACAACATTTTGTTCATCCATCCACCCACCAATGGACACTTGGGTTATTTCCATCTCTTGGTTATTGGGAATAATGTAGTTATGAACATTGGTTTATATATACCAATTGGAGTCCCTGCTTTCAAATCATTTGAGTTTATATTTAAAAGTGGAATTGCTGGATCATATGACAATTCTATGTTTAATTTTTTGAGGAACCAATAAACTGTTTTCCACATTGGCTGCACCATTTTACACTCCCACCTGCAATGCACAAGGGTTCCAATTTTTCCTATCATCACCAGCACTTGCTATTTTCTGGGGTTTGTGTGATTTTTTTTTGTTTGTTCCTCCCCGCTTCTTCTTCTCCCCAAAGCCCCCCAATACACAGTTGTATACTCTAGTTGTGAGTGCCTCTGGTTGTGCTATGTGGACTCCGCCTCAGCATGGCTTGGTGAGTGGTGCCATGTCCGCGCCCAGGATCCAAACCAGCAAAACCCTGGGCCACCAAAGCGGAGAGCATAAACTTAACCACTCAGCCATGGGGCTGACCCCAGGGGTTTTGTGGGGTTTTATTGATAGTAGCATCCTAATGGGTGTGAGGCAATATCTCATTATGGTTTTGATTTGCATTTCCCTAATGATTAGGGTTCTTGAGCATATTTTCATGTGCTTAGTCAAGTACTTTGCTCATTTTTAATTGGGTTATTTAGGGGGCTTTTTGTTGTTGAGTCATAGGACTTCTTAATATATTCTTGATATTAACTCCTTATCAGATATATGATTTGCAAATAATTTCTCCTATCCCATAAACTGCTTTTTCACTGTGGGTTATGTCCTTTGATGCACACAGTTTTTAATTTTGATGTGCTCCAATTTGTCTAGTTTACTTTTGTTGCCTGTGCTTCTGGTGTCTGGCCAGTGCTTTTACTTTTTTAAGACTTTATTTGTTTAAAGCAGTTTTAGGTTCACAGGAAAATTGAGATGCAGATACAGAGATTTTTTTCCCATACACTTCCTGCCCCTACACATGCAGAGCCTCCCCCATTATCAACATCCTCCACAAGTGATGCAACTGATGAGCCTACAGTGACACTCCACCATCACCCAAAGTCCACATTTTACATTAGGGTTCCTTCTTGGTGTTATACCTTCTAAGGGTTTGAGCAAAGTTTGTAATGACATGTATCCATCATCATAGTATCACATAGAATATTTTCACTGCCCTGAAAATCCCATATGCTCTGCCTATGTATCCCTCCCCACACCCCCAAACCCTGGCAACCACTGATCATACTGTCTCCATAGATTTGCCTTTTCCAGAATCTTATATAATTAGACTCATACAGTATGTAGACTTTTCATACTGGCTTCTTTCACTTGGTAATACGCATTTAAGATTCCTCCATGTCTTTTCATGGCTCGATAGCTCATTTCTTTTTAATCTTGTATAACATTCCATTGTCTGGATGGACCACGGTTTACTAATCCATTCACCTCTTAGTTGCTTCCTAATATTGGCAATTAGAAATAAGCCTGCTGTAAACTTCCCTGTGCAGGTTTTTGTGTGGACATAAGTTTTCAGCTCCTTTGCATAATACCAGGGAGCTCACTTGCTGGATTTTGCGTGAAGAGTATGTTTGGTTTTGTAAGAAACCACCAAACTGTCTTCCAAAGTGGCTGCACCATTTTGCATTCCCAACAGCAATGAAGGAGAGTTCCTGTTGCTCCACATTCTCACCAGCATTTGCTGTTGTCAGTGTTCCCGATTTTGGCCATTCTAATAGGTATGTATCTGATTGCTGTTTTAAGTTGCATTTTCCTGATGGCTTATAATGTGCAACATCTTTTCATATGCTTCCTTGTCATCTGTGTATCTTCTTTGGTGAGGTATCTGCTAAGGTCTTGGGTCTTGGGTCGGGTCATTTGTTTTCTTACTGCTAAGTTTTAAGGGTTCTTTGTATATTTTGGTTAACAGTTTTTTTATCAAATGTCTAGTTTGCAAATATTTTCTTCCAGCCTGTGACTTGCCTTCTCATTCTCTAGACATTGTCTTTCACAGAGCAGAAATTTTAAATTTTAATGAAGTCTAGCTTATCAATTATTTCTTTCATGGATCGTGCCTTTGACGTTGTATCTAAAATCTCATTGCCATACCCAGGCCAGTGCTTTTTACAGTTTATTTTGCATACAACTTATGTGCGGACCTTGCCAAATGCATTTTCTGATTGAGCAAGTCCGAAGTGAGGACTGAGAGTCAGCATTTTTAACAGGCTCCCAGATGATGCCAATGCTGCTGGACCACATGGACCACCCTTTACTGGCCAGGTTCTAGGAGTAGGTATGTCCTACCAATACTATTAGCCATACGTTCTTAAGTACATGTCTTTTGTCCAGATACTACACTAATTAAGCACTTAACAAAGTACAAAATTTAACTTAATTCTCACAACTCTATAAAGTAGATTTTTAACTTATCCAGGACTTTTAGTTTTAGTTTCAAATGATGAAAACTCAACCAAAACTAATACCAACAAAAAGAGAGTTTTAAAGAAACACATAACAGGGAAGTCTAGGGGTGAAAGTGGCCCTAACAATGACAAGGGTAAAGGTCTCGTGCAGTGTCACCAGCCTGGTACCCACCCTCCTTTCTCCCGCTTACTCTCTCTCTCTCCCCTTCTCCCACTTACACTTGGTTCTCTTTGGTTTATTCTCTCCTACTCCGGACAGGATTTCCCCTGTGTGACGGGAAACATGGCTGTCCACAGCTCACTTTAGTTCCTGATGCAAGGAGAATGACAGGGTTTGTCTCTCTCATTATCTATAAATAAGACCCTGGAGAAGGACTCTGATTGACCTCACTTGGGTCACATTCCCAGCCTGGGGCTGGTTTCCATGGTTATGAGGACGGGTCACTATCATTGGCCAAGCTTGAGTAACGTGTCCACCCACGTGGCCAGAGAGGTAGGTCTTGTGATTGACAGCTTCCTCCAACACCAGATGGTGAGGACTGTTCCCCAAGGAAAGAGATGCCAAGCAGACAAAACAATAGAAGCCAAACTAGTGTCATCGTCCCTACTTTATCAGTGAGAAAATGAGGTTAGCAGAGTTCCAGTAACCTCCCCGAGCCACACGTCTAGCAAGAGGAAGAGCCGGGTTTTCCCAAACCATGTGACATGTGCTGTTCTGAGCACCCTGGAGGGCCTGGGCCCTACCTCTCACTCTCTTAGGTTGTTCTCCCAAAGGCAGCGTCCATGGGGACAGCTGGGTGAATCTGACTCTGCTCTGTTGGAAGGATGTTCTTCTAACCTGCAATCCAGGAGGCCTCACATTCGCACCACATATTTTATCAAACAACCTTATCTTCTCCTCTGCAATTGGCGATGAGAACAGACAATTTCCCTCCCAACACAGGATCCCCTATGGAGAAAGGACCTGGCCTTGGAGCTACCTGTGTCCGAAAGAGAAGGATGCATAATAGCACAGAGATGCAGGAACGCACGAAGCAGGGAGTCAGGTCAGTGCAGCAAAGAAGACGCAGAGCTGGACTCATGGATCTCAAACCTCCTTACCCAGGAAAAAAGGAAAGAAGTAAAGAGGGATAGGAGAGACAGAGGTGGGGGCTTTCTTGCAACACGAAGATTGTAGCAAGGTGAGTGGGAAACAGCACCTGAAACACAGAAGATCAATATGAGATTATCACCATCTGGAGGGACCAGCTCTGGCTCTCGCTGTCTCCCATGCATTCCTAAAATATCAGGTCAAAGCTCCCTTCCCCACAGGGAAGCCCCTTGACTCTCCAGGTTACACCAGCCTCACTGCCACATCAGCCTCTCATCAAAGCCCAGGTGCTCCCTTCACATGGTCATCGAGTTTGTAGCAATGTATGGCATGAACTTTCCTGAGTGGCTGTCTCTTCCACTACACTGTAGGTTCTGGGAGAGCAGTTTTGCTCTCCAAGACATCCTTAGTATCTCACATGCCTGGTACAGAGTAGATGCTCAATTAATAAATCTGGAATTATTTATTTATTTTTAGGAAGTTTGGCTCTGAGCTAACATCCGTTGCCAATCTTCCTCTATTTTTTTTTCTCCGTAAAGCCCCAGTACATGGTTGTATATCTTGGTTGTAAGTCCTTCTAGTTCTTCTATGTGGGACGCTGCCACAGCATGGCTTGATGAGTGGTGTGTAGGTCTGCACCCAGGATCTGAACCAGTGAACCCCAGGCAGCCAAAGCAGAGCTCATGAACTTAACTACCATGCCACCAGGCCGGCCCCCCTGAAATTATTATTTTAAAAGGACTGTTCTATGAGTTGTCAGTGAACTAAACAGGTAAAAATAATACATAATACAATACACTTTTAACGAATTATATAACAACATCAACCAAATTATTTACAATGGTTATTGGTGAGTGGTGGTATTGGGGCAATTTTTTCAATATTTTAACGTTTTCAAATTTTTCTACAGTGAAGACTTTATATGTAATGAAATGACAAAGGGAAAAAACTATTATGTTCTAAGTTACAGTATTTAAAAATAATCAGAAGTTTCTAGACGTTAATCCAACACAGAGTTTCCAGCATTCCCCATCTTTAATGCTATCCATTATAGTCACAGAAACGCGCACTTCTTTTGGTGAACACAGATGGCCAAGGACTCTTGCATGCTAATGCCTGCATTTGCGTGCGTCATTTGCATTTATGTGTGTCATTTTCTAAAATGTTACTGTAATTTCAACAAAATCTAAATTGGTCTTTGAATCACTTCACCAAGTGGAAAGAGTCAGACAAAATGCCTCCCAGTTTTGTGCTTCCTAAGAGGCCAGTTTCCAACTGTGACATGTCATTAAAAAGAGATCACTCTGTCTTTAGAAATGTCTGCCCAGCCTCAACTTTAATTAAGCTTGCAAGAGAAAAGAAATGGAAGTGTTGAGAAAGAAGCTAAAACTCAGCCCAGCAGAGATGAGAATAACACAGTTGAGAGGAGGACATTTTTCATTAGGATTGTTGGATAAGGACTGAAGTATACAAAATGGGCGCTTCGCTTACAACTCCATAGTTCTATCCTGATCACTCTGTGAGTCCCCGGCTTATTTACCATCTTCAGAAAACCTTTCACCAGGACAAACAGCACAGCCCGTCAACTCTCTGAGTCTCTTTCTATATTGTACTTTTTGCTCTGTTAGTATATGTTTCTCACTTAAAAAAAAACTGAATTGACTTATTTTGGCATCGTGTAAGCACAAAGCTGAAACTGATTAACAACAAATGGAGAAAAGCTGAGAAACCCTGGATGGTGAGAAACGTTGCAAGACTTGGGTAATCTACCTCTGCGATGTATGTGGAACCCATACCCTGGGTCTCTCCCTGCCTCCCTCATCTTAGAACAGAGCCTCATTGCCTGAGACCCGAATGATTCTGGAAGGTAACCAACTCATCTTCAGCCTCCAGCTTTCCTCCATCTGGATTTCAGTACACTCTTAATTAAAGACTGTCTTTTAAAAATCAAATTAGCAATTCTCCGCTCTACAGTGGGACGCATATTTGTAGGGTCTCTTATGCTCTGTCCCTTTGCATGGCCGCTCCAACCTGGAGGGTAAATTAACTCCAGAGATGAATTACAAATCACTGAATTTCCCTGGGAGCCTACACTGGAGCAAGGCCTCTGACTTCATCTGGAGGCGCTATCTCTCTGATGTCCCCCTAGCCCAGGCCCTGGGACCCTGTAAGTAACACCGTAAATATTGGATGAACAAATAAACATCCCACTATGTGCAAGACACAGGGAGAGATGTTCCATTTTATTTGTGGAATTCTAGATTTAAAAACAAAAAAAGAAGATAAGGAAGACTGGTCCTGTAGATGAGATTAAATAGATGGGATACGGTTTGGGAGGGATGGGTTTTTACCAGGGCACGCATCAGAATCACCTGTGCAGCTTTTGTTTTTCAGTGCAAATACCTAGACATGCTGGAAATGCTCCAGGTAGACTAAAACAGGATGCCAGGGTGTAGATTACAGCACATGGATTTTTCTAAAACTTCATTGATGATTCTGGAATATACCTAGTTTAAAAGCATTGCTCTTAAAGAATGCTTTAAGAAATATATTTTCTATAGGCATAATTTCGACCCTCTCAGGCACCTTCAGTAGCGTCTCTGAGAAACCATGAGGAACATCAAAGGCGTTTGACGTGGGGATGCAGTGCTTTTGAAAGGGGTTAAGACTGAAGCAATAAAGCGTCTGACTGTATTTGCAACTGGCTGACAGAACATGAATTTATACTGTCAATCTTCTCAAATCCCTTTGAGAGGGACATACAATGAGTGAATAATAAGCAACACACAAATGTAGCAGGATGCTTAAATGTCCCCCAGGTACAATAGATGTGCGGCTCCATATTGAAATGCCAGAAGCAAATCTCAATAGATTTAGCCCCAAACTACAAGCAGATGCAATATTCATGAACCGCTCAACACCACGGGTGTAAAAAGGTGGACGGTGAGAGTGGAGACAGGAAGGATTTTTGAAGAGAATTTGTTGGGCATGAGCTACACTGTGAGTCTCACCTCAAGGGTGAGGGGTGGGGGTGCCTGCCCTTCCCCCAGAACCCGGTGAGAGAGTCCAAAGGGGTCACGAGAAAAGCCTGCCATGGACCCCTGTATCTGGGTGCAGTGAGGGGCAGATGCATGTCTGATCCGTCTCGAGACTCCCGAAGTTCTGGGCACTGGCTGGCTGGCTGCCCACAGTGAATTCTAAAGAGATGTGGCTGTGTTGGGATTGACCACCTCCCAAGTTCAAGAGAGAAAGGATGCCTGCATGTGGGACTCCCCTAGACTGATTTGGGCCAGGATGCACTGGTGAAGAACCTGTTTGTAAACAGGAAGCTGACTCAGTGTTTGGCGTCTAACTCCTGACCTCCCTCAAGCCTCACCCCACTCTTTCCCTTGTGTCTCACACCTGGACAAGCTGATAGAAAGCTTGGGGGGTCCCTGCGTTGGCACTTGAGGGAGGGTCAAACTGTATAAGCCCGTGCCCCAAGAGAACTTTCACTCTGATCCCCCCAACACATTAAAAGCCTGGCTGGTCTCCTTTCCTTGCTCTCTCAAGTCCTCTGGGACCTGCTTGAGAGGCCTGCCCTCCTCTCTCCAGAGACCTCAATTACGTAAGTTATAAACCTTCCCGTACCCTCTTGGTGTGTGTGTGGCGTCATCAGTCTAGACATCCAAAACAAACTTTGGATAAGGCTCCATCTACCCCTTCAGGGAGCCAAGACATTACTGCCCAAGGGGGTTGTCTGCTCGCTGCAAGACGTGCCAATAGTCAGGAGGCAAGGTGGTAGGAGAGAAAGGGTTTCTTTATTACAGCTTGCTAGCAAGAGGGAAGATGGCTGACTAATGTCCAAAGGAACCATCTTACAGAACAAAGACTACAGGCCAGTTATATAGGGGGCTGGTCTCTGGTGGGAGCAGACATCTGGTCCCAATTCCTGATAGTCCTTTGTTTACTGCGTATGCATCAGAGACGCGAGCAACACCCTATACCCTGATCTTTCAGTTGTCATTGATGATGGCTATCAGCATAGGCTCTCTGTCCAGCAGGGGTCATCACGTTCCTAAGGAACTCAAAAGAACGAAGTTATCATCTTAAAGCAGCTGGGAGGGGCCATAAAATCTACAGAGCATATCTGGGCTAGTTAATCAGAGGTCATTTATAATTACAATATGGTTTCTTTTCTACAATGTGGCTTCCCTTATGTCAACCTTGTGTTGAGCTGGTATCAATGATACTGTTGAGTTGGGATGCCTGGGCCAAGTGCCACTGGCAGAGGGAAGCCACAGGGATCAAAGGTTCCTGGGGTCTGCAGAAAGAGTCAGTGATGACCAGTGGGGAAACCAAAACCGAGTAATTGATACCCAGGGGAACCCTCTATACCATCTTTGCAACTTTTCTGTACATCTATAATTATCTCAAATTTTAAAATTTTATTTATTAAAAACAACTAAGCCTATGGAAATAAAACCTTTCTATTTTAACAATTTTCATTATTAATTATTTAAGCTATATTCACACATTGATGTCTAAGAAATCAGAGTGTTCTGAACTAAAGTTAATTTTCAGGAAGGTCATTCTTAAAAGGATGCTTCTTATAAACATCCACCAATCTTTTTATTTCCTGCTTTATTTTTAGACTCCTTTTTAGGTTTTAGACAGTAAACATGTACTACTCTTAGAAGAAAATAATGACGTTATATTTTATGATAAAATTCATTTCAATTTTAGTTTAAAAACAGAAACAGTTCTGGTGGATAAATGGATGTCCATCACTGGGCATAACTCCACCCCCACCAGCTCTTTCATCCTGTTACCCAACCAAGTGGGTTCTCCTCCTGGCAGAGTTAAAATCAGACCCTCGACCACAAGTAGTTGTCACACAAAGCAGAACTTATTTGCAGCAAATAGGATGCCACACAGAATCATTTCCAAAGTCGTGGACGTCCCGGAACGAAGGGAAGCAGGACCCTTTTATTTTGGATGAGGAATGAATATTCAAAAGGGAGAGGTGGGCATTTGCTTGCACATTCTCAGTTGGAAAACATGCTTCCACACACACTGCAGGTTGTGGTAAGAAGGCCTAAGCTCCTCCCAGAGAGGAGATCCTAGCATTAAAAATGAGGCGAAGGTCTAGGCATCCCTCTTGTGGTGGGGCTTGGTCTAGTTCAGGGTGGTCGGTGAGTGCATCTCTCAAACAGTTAAATGCTTCTGAACCCACCCTTGAGTTGCTTGGGGCAATTAGTCAGTGACAATCCTATACTAGAAGGTCATCACATGTTGCCAGCAAGTCCCTTCTCAGGCATGGAAGTTCTCGGTTTCCACTTCAGAGGCCACGACTTCTGGGGAACAGACGGCCCCCAACACTAAAGGGAATCAAATCTCCATTTTCTCCTCCACACCTCAGTAACACAAAGTCCTTTCCTTAGGCCACTGCTGAAAACATGAAACCACCTCTTATGGGATAGATAGAACGGTGCCCCCAGCCTTGCCATGGCAGTTGGCATCTTAGTTTTGCCAACTCCCCCCTCCCAACACGCACTGCTTTCCTCACAACTCCACATTCTGTGTTGTAATAGGGAACACACTTGGGGCAGAGCTTCCCAACAGAGTGCAGCCCCTGGGGTACAGACACGCCTAGAGAGTGACCCCCTCAGCCCATAGGGAAGCTGGGAGAGTCTGGGGGCCCCCAGTTCTGTGGCCAGCCTCAAGAAGCCTTACCCCATTCATCTCAGGTTATCATACAAATACGATCATTTTCTATACACACTATGATCCAAAAGATGTTGGGAAGCTCCATCTAAGATGGACCACATGAGTGTGCATTTTGGTGGGGGGGGGGGCTACCTGTCTGCACACTGACTGTCCCCAGGCCACCATGTCCCTCCTGCAGCCAGGTGTGGCTCTCCTCTGCAGGCAACTCTGTGCTACCTCGCATCCACTGAAAACCACTGGCCCTCTCTTGGCTTCAGCGTCACAAGAACAAGCCCAGTCCCAACACCACTGCCAACCAGTTGTGTGGTCGTGAGCCTGTTTCCTCACCTGGAAGGGCAGAAATAACAATATCTACTCTCAAATTATTGTGCAGACTGAATGAGCAAGGGAGGTGAATGCAGCCGGCACAGCTCCAGCAGGTGTAGATCTTCAATAGACGTGCGTTCTCTTCCCCCTTCCCTCGCTCTCCACCCCTTCCTCGCCTCCTGCGAACTTTTCATTTCTCTTCCTCAACAGTGTTTTTCAGCTTTGGTGGAATGAGACATTTTAGTAGTTTTTAGCCAACAAGAATGCTGGTGAGGGAGCTGACCAGTCACACTGTGACATCTTTGTTCTCCACATTTTAGATTTTTTTCTTAGATCATTTAGCCATTTCTCATGCAGCATACACGATACTGAGAGTTGAATGGTTAATTAATATTTCCCACACTGCATGATATTCCACGGGGTCTTAACAGTTATCCCAATCAAAAACAGAGTGGGGATACTGTGGTTAAATAAATTTGGTAAATGCTGTGTTAATCCACGATAAAAGAGATTTCTTTCCTGTAGAAATTCTCGGAATTTGCTAGGCTAAAACGCAGTGTGAGTCACCAGGATAGGGCCATAGTTCCACAGAAAATAGCTTTAAAAACACTGGGTTAATATTGCTACTGTATTTCTCAAAAAAGTCAAAAATAGAATTACCGTATGACCCAGCAATCCCACTTCTAGACATACACCCAAAACAACTGAAAGCAGGGAATTCAAGCACAATAGACAAAGGCAGCACCATTCACAATAGACAAACGTGGAAGCGATTCAAGTGTCCCTTGACAGATGAATGGATAAACAAAATCTAGCGTGTCCATACAATGGAACATTATTGTCTTAAAAAGGAAGGAAGTTCCGATACTTGCTGCAGCATGAATGAACCTTGAAAACTTTATGCCAAGTGAAATAAGCCAGTCACAAAAAGACACATATTGTATGACTCCACTTATATGAGGTCCCTAGAGTAGTCAAGTTCATAGAGACAGAAAATGGAATGCTGGTGGCCCGGGGCTGGAGCGGGGAGGGTAGAGAGTTGTTTAATGGGGACAGAGTTTTAGTTTGGAAAGATGAGAAGTTCTGGATATGGATGGTGGTGATGGTTGCAAAACAATGTAAATGTACTTAGTGCCACTGAACTGTACGCATTAAAATGGTAAAAAGTCAATTTTGTGTTATGCATATTTTACCACAATAAAAAATACATAAACAAAAGATATTGCTATTGCATATTCATGTTTCAGGGAATCGCACAGGAAATATTATGGTCTCATAGGCCAGAGTCAGAAGTCGTATTCCACTTTCCTCTTTCCAACAAAGGAAATGGAAGGCAACTCCTTCTGTCTTAGCAGAAAACCTAAAGAAAGCACAACCAGTTGAACAAACAAGGATGTAGGATGGCATGCTTAGGGTAGCGAGAGAAAGCTCAAGACACCGTGCATGCATTCCCATAGTCCATTGGTGGCGGTCTTTATTGCTTTTCACTAGACAATACCAGCCCTCTAATTTCTGTATACATGATGGATTCCACTTTTCTGCCTCCTCTTGAAGTTACATGTGGTTGTGTGACTTGCAGCAAAGCCATGTCACTTTCAGATGGAGGCTTTAAGAACCAGTGTGCAATTTGCCACACTTCCTTTCTCCTGCCTAAGCCACTGTGGAAGACCAGAACTGGAGCCTCTCCCAGCCAGCATGTCTCCATGAAAATAGTGTGCACGGAGGCCCCGCTGAACTGCAATGGGCGTGGAGTGTGAACAAGAAATAAACCTTTGCTGTTTCAGTCTCTGAGATCTTGGAGTTGTTTGTTATTGCAGCATAGCCTAGCCGAGCCTGACTGATCCGTTACTAAAGCTGGATCTGCTATCCAGCATTGGCCGTGTCTCAAAGGGAGGTGAAACCTTCTGTAGAAGATGATTGTCAAAGAAGAAATCAGGCTTCCACCATTTGAGATACAAAGTCTGAAAACTCTCTGCAATTATTCACAAGGGCCATGAAGGGAGAAACAACCAATTCTAGGCTGAACAGCCTCAGGCAAGAACGGCATGTGAACAGAAGAGGATCCCCAGAGCAGTACTCGTGGACAAGAGAAGTTTAGAATGGACTAGAATAGAGGCTAGTTCCCCTATCATGCCAATTATGGTTTGCCTGGAACTTGCTGCTCCCAAAGTGAGACCAGAGACAAAAAGAGACATTTGGGTCAAGGAGATTTTTTAGCTCTCCTCTTTCTTCCCCACATATCCAAATCGTATCCCAGATGCTTTCAAAGTCAGCCTGTACATAAGTTTGGCACCGTTCCTACACTTCATAGTCTACCTGGAGTCCTTTTATGACCTCTCAAAATGCTTGGGGATATTTCCGGTAGGCCATCTCATCAGGCTGAGTGTTTCTATATATGACATCATGATGATGATGACGACGAACCTTAAATGACTTTAGATTGTGCATACCAGGTGATTACATATTGTCTCATGCCCGGCAGACAGAGGCATCTAGTAAATGTTATTGATTGAGTTGCAGAAGGTACTTTAATCAAGGATTTGAAGTGGGATATAGAATGGAATTGTCCTTTTATTCCCCATGGGCTCACTAATGTGGTCTGCTGACATCGGAAGCTCCAGCTATAAAGTCATAAATGATATAACTATTTATATCCATTCATCAAAGGAGGTAGGAAACCTGAAATATTAGGTTGAGTCATACACAATTGCTAATGTTCATCATTTCTGAGCCATTTAAATGACAATTGTTACAATTCAACCTAACAGTCGATCAAAATGATTTACCCAGTGAGTCTGGAAACTGTTCCTGGTGGCTCCAGCTCTAAGCAGTTGCTGTCACAGTCGATACTCAGGAGGCTCCTGGGGGCTGCGCTGAGCCATGCGCTGTGGGTGAATGAATAAACCCGCGGCCCCTCTCCAGCATCTGTGTGCATCCTGTGGATTTTGTCTGAGGTTTCTCCATCCCTCCACCAGCCACCGATCAGGCTGCTGGAAATGAAAAGTAGCCCCTCCTCCCAGAAGGAACGGGGACCCTGCAAATGGAGGCACAGGGAAGTTTGTAAAAAAGAAGAAACACACTGCTTAGCTGCAATAAAAGTGAGCAGAAAGTGAGGAACAGGTCGAAAAGCAGACTGTCGGGTTCACAGCCGGCATGATGGAGTGCTGACAAACTGCTGTACGGACAGAAACTTGATCAATCCTCCCACCGCCCCTTAGAAGCCTCTCTGTAAGACACAGACTCCTAACGTCTGGGCTGTCATGAGGATCATTTCCAAGACTGAGGACGGGCTGTCCATCTTTCTTGTCCTCTGGGAAAAGAGCAGGCGGTTTTTATCCGGTGTGGCCTGAATCTATTTAATGGTTTTAATGCTCCTCTTTGACAAGTCTCATAATGCACTGAATTCTAACATCTGTAAAAAAGCCCCTCTGGCCCTTTTGTTATCCAGCTTTCTCGCCACAATTCACAGAGGTTTCCCCTCCTCCTGATTCTCCTTCCACATGGATTTAATAACAGTGTTTGACCCTCATCATTACGTCTCATTTTCCAGGCAGTCTGCCATGTGCGTTGTTTATCGTCCCATCATCGGAGAAAGCCAGTAGGTCTTTCTAGTAGTTAATCTCGTGCAAGAGGGCAATTGGTTTATGATCTGGAACAAAATTGTTTGGCTCACTCTTACCATCAGTCAAATGATGACAAAGGATTTTTCCCCTCTGCATTTTAAAGGAGAATTGTTTTCTCCTTTTTCCAACCTTATCTCCCTTGACATCTCCATGTGAAATTGACTTCAGACACAGTCCTCTATTTCCTGACTCCCAAAACCACGGTTTCCTGGGACTCCCTCCTTCTTCTTCGGTCCCATTCTTCCCCACATCTCAGCCCTGCCTCAGGGGGCTGTTTCCGCCCGGAGTCATATTTGAATTCCTATGGCGATTATTAGTTTATGCTAGGAACTGGTTTGTGCAATATTTTTTCTTGTGTTGTCTGCAGCACTTATTAAAACCTTGTACTCATTTCCTTTTTCTGTGTTCCTGTGCTGAAATTTGCACTCTCAGACTGCGAGCTTGCTGAGGTGAGGAGCGGGGTCTCTCTGTATATCCTGGGAGTCCCTACTGCACTGCCTTACCTGTAGAGGTGGGCCATGGCATTGCTCATCCATGGGTCTGCTCTGCATCTTTGGCTCCTCTCTGTCTCAGTGCTCCCCAGTCCTCACAATGAAGTAATAACACAGTCTATTCCCACAGTAGCAGCACCCCATATCCAGTCCATGAGCAAAGCCTCTCCTCTCTACTATGAATAAACCAGAATCTAACTTACCTTCCCCACCAGCACCCTGGTCCAGCCATGGTCATCTCTGTGCCTGGCTTAGTGTAACAATTTCCTCGCTGGGATCCTTGTTCCCTGCTTACGTTCCTATTTCTCAAGAGAGAAGCTAGAGCAGTCTTTTGTGTATGTGTGTGTGTGTTTTTTTAATAGCTTTATAGAGATACAATTCACGTACCATACAACTCACCCACTTGAAGCGTACAGTTCAATGGTTTTTAGTGCAATTCACAGAGTCGTGCAACTACCATGACAATCAATTTTAGAACATTTTCATTATCCCAAAAGAAACACCACACTCTGTAGTCATTAACCCCTTTCTCTCCTTCCCCAAGCGCTAACCTCCTTCCTGTCTCTGAATTTGCCTGTTCTGGACATTTCGTATAAATAGGATAAGACAAGACGTGGCCTTTTGTGTCTGGCTTCTTTCACTTAGCATAATGTCTTCAAGGTTCATCCATGCTGTGGCATTTATCACTTCCTTACTTTTTATTGCCAATCAATGTTCCATTCTATGGATACGCCACGTTTTACTTACCCAGTCGTCAGTTGATGGACATTTGGGTTGTTACCACTTCTTGACTATTGTGAATAACACTGCTGTGAACATTTGTGGACAAGCTTCTGTGTGGGAATATGTTCTCATTTCTCTTGAATACATACCTGTGAGTAGAATCTTTGGATCATACTGCAATTCTGTGTTTAACCTTTTAAGGAACTTCTAGACTGTTTTCTAAGCAGCTGTCCCATTTTACATTCTCACCAGCAATCTATGAGAGCTGCAAATTCTCCACATAGTTGTCAACACTTGCTATTGTCTGTTTTCTTCATTATAGCCATCCTAATGGATGCGAAGTGAGATCTCATTGTGGTTTTGATTCGTATTTCCCTAACGATTAACGATGTTGAGCATTTTTTCGGGCTCAACATCATTAGCCATTAGGGAAATGCCATATGTATTAGCCATTTGTACATCTTCTTTGGAGAAATGTCTACTCAAATCCTTTGCCCATTTTTAATTAGGTTATTTATCTTTTTATTATTGACTTATAAGAGTTCTTTATATATTCTAGATATAAGTCCCTTATCAGATATATGATTTGCAAATATTTTTGCCCACTCTGTTTTTGATAATCCATTTAAACACGTCTTGTGACTCCCTGGCATTCCTTCTCGTTAGAGAAGGCTGTGAGGAGAACTGAGATTTGACGAGCACCTCTCTGACCTGCCCCCTCCCCACCAGTCTGACCTCATGTCTTACTACTCAGCTCATTCTCTCGGCTCCAACTATGTAGGCCTCCTGGACAGTCCTCCTGCCTCTGGACCTTTGCATCTGCTATTTCTTCTTCTCCAAGCTATCCACATGGCTCCCTCCTCTCCTCCAGGTCTTTATTCAAGCGACAGTGTCTCAGAGGAGCCTTCCCTGCCTGTCCCATTTCATTGGCAACCACCTCTCTACCCTGGAGCTCCTCATCTCCGCCTTTGCTTTGTGTCTGTGGAGCTCATCGCTATGACATACTACATATCATACTTATTTATTGGTCTATTTCCTGTCTCCGCCAACTAGGCTATAACTCCATCAGGTTGGGGTTTTATCTCCATCAAGCGGTACTCTCATCACCTACAACAGGCTCATAGGATTTGAGGTAATAATTGAGTTCCTGAAAACTTGCAAAAAAAACGAAGTTCCAATATTCAAAACAAGTTTTAAATTCCATCAAGGAGCACACTTCCTAAAGTAAACGTGTCTTTCTCATGACACGTCCTTAGAGAAAGACATTCTTCCAGACCTGTCCAGTTTCTACTTTTTTTGCTTTATTTTCCACCAAGTACAACTGAACCACCCCAATTATAACAATCAAAAGCAAGTGGAGGAGGGGCTGGCCCAGTAGCGCAGTGGTTAAGTTCGTGCACTCCACTTTAGTGGCCTGGGGTTCACAGGTTCGGATCCTGGGCGCAAACCTAAACACCACTCAGCAAGCCATGCTGTGACAGTGTCCTGCATACAAAATAGAGGAAGAGTGGCACAGATGTCAGCTCAGAGCCAATCTTCCTCATCAAAAAAAAAAATTGGAGGAGGAAGAAAATGAACACATAAGACAGAAAGAGTCTTAATTTTCCTTCATGCTATGGAAGGGAAGGATGGTGTTATATTTTCAGCCAATCCAGAAAACCAATTATGAATGTAAACATAAATGCTTTTCTGTTGCATGGTCCAGAAGCACCTCCGTGTGTTTGTTCACTGAACTGATGAGATGTTTTTCTCTCCATGATTTGGAAACCAAACCAATAAGGCTGTTTTATCCTCTTAACTTACTTGTGCTGCTTTCTGCCATCATTTATAATGAACCCAGCAACTGGATTAATTCTGCAATTTTATGGTAGATCAGCAGCTTCAATCCCTTGATAGGGCACTAGCCATTTCCCTCTGCCCTGTATAAATACCCAGCAACCTGCCTGGAAGCTCGTATCTTCTCTCACCATTCCTTGATCTATCCTGATTGTATTCACCCAGATTCTCTCTCTTAAACTCTACCATGCAACCTCGCACCCCTTCATCCACCTCCTCTCTTCCAAGGGCATTGGGAGAAATCCGTCAAGTCACCACCTGCACTGCCATCTCTGGTCCCAGATGTCATTATTTCTTGCTGGATTATTGCAACAGCATCCTAACTGCTCTTCCTGCTTCCCCCTTCATCCCGAGGACCAGGGAACAAGCAACTCTATTTCCCACAAAAGAGTCAGAACGATCCTTTAAAAGCCCAAGTCATACCACGTCACTCCTCTGCCCCAGTCTCTACACAGAACCCCATTTCATTGTAAAAGAAAAGCCATCACACATACAGCAGCTGCACCTGCCAACCCACTCACATCCAGCCTCTCTGGCCCAGCTGCCCCTGGGGTATGCTAGCCATAGTCCAACCTCAGGACCATTGCACTTGCTGCCCTTTTGTCTGGAACATTCTTCTCCCAGGTACCTGTCTGACTCTCTCCCACACTTCCTTCAGGTATTCATTCACATTATATCTTTTTCAGCGAGGCCTTCCTTGATCATCATTATTTAAATTGCAATATCTCCCTTGATGCCACACCCCTTCCTAACTTATTACATATTCTACTTACATAGTTAACAGCCTGTGTCCTCCTCCCCACTGACCTGTAGGGTAAGTGAGGGCAGGACTATTTGTCTATTTTGTTTACTACTCTTTCCCAGCACCGGATACATAGTAGATGCTCCATATTATTGAATGAATGAATTACATGAATGAACACATCTTGGCTGCCTACATGGGTAACAGTTACAACGGCTCCTGAGTAGCTTTTCCAACACCATAGAGGAGGACATGTTCTCACTTCTCTTGGGTATATGCCTAGGAGTGGAATTGTTGGATTGTATGGTAATTCTATGTTCAACCTTTTGAAGAACTTCTCAACTGTTTTCTAAAGCAGCTGCACCAATTTGCATTCCCACCAGCGATCTCTGAGGGTCTCAATTTATCCACATCCTTGCCAATATTTGCGACCATCTGTCTTTTTGATTATAGCCATCCTAGTGCGTATGAAGTCGTATCTCATTGGGGTTTTGATATGCATTTACCTGTGAACAGCATCTGCCAGGCAGACATCAAAGGGACATAGAGATATAACTGGGACAGCCTTTAGGATCCTGGGCTCACCTCCAACAGACCCTCAGCCAGAGGGAAGCACGAAGAAACTTGACCATGGAGGAACTAGAATGTAGCCCCTGGTTCTCTTCCTTGGTGATTCAGAAAACACTGGTGGGAAATAAAGGAGACCCAACTGGGGGACAGGACCACAGCCTGGTTCTTTCAGGCTTCACCTTTGGCAGTAGGGTGGGTTGAAGGTACAGGTTTATTTAAAGATCTTGCAGGGAACAACTCTTATTTGACCAGTGGGAACGATGAAAGTTTTATTGGAGACACCCATCTTACAAATATTTTGAAAATCTCTAAGTCTGTAAAAGTCCAGTTTGTCAGTTGTATTTTGGCCCCGCCAATCCTGTCATCTTTTAGAGGCTATCTGCACTGAGCATTGAAGAACCTAAACCGGGCTTCAAAATCCATGTGACCGGGGACTGAAATTAAAACAGCTTGGATTAATAGTCCTGTTGTGCCTCAGCGCTGGAGGGCGTCACGGCCAGCCCCTCGCCCCATCGTTGCTTAACTATTGAAAAGAACCTCCAGGATTATGTACAACTCCTGTGAATTAAAGATACTTTGCCTTCGCCTTCCTGGCTGAGAGGCGGCACTTACACTTTTCTGCTCCACTGATGCTAGACCCTGGGGAAGGACCCTCCAGTCAAGATGCTAAACAGACTGTCCCAAAAGGAGAGCTCCTTGAATGAGTAGCTGCTACCGTAACAGTAAGTGACAAACCCCTCCCAATTCTCCCTCCGCCTCCCGGCTACCCTCTGGCAGAGGATGGGAACTGAGTGAGGCGAGTGAACTATAAGAATGAGAAGGAGCATCATATCTTACTTGACACTTGTCCTGAAGGCCAGTACAACCTGCTAAAGTTCTGTGAGCCAGACCAGCACAACAACACTCATGGACCCTCCCAACTCTGCCTGCCTGTCCTTTCATTACACCCCACTGAGTTTTTATCCCACTGTGCCTGGGCTGGCATCTTCTCTCCATAGCGAGCATGGAAATTCTTCAGGGTTTTCTGATCCTTCTGACATCCTGTCGTTCTCTGTTTTTTCCATCAGAGTGCCCATCAGGCCCAGTGCCAGCTTCCCAGTGGGTACCCAGCAGACCTTTGATGAACTAAACCCACCAATGCCATCTGCCTCCCCCTGCACATCCCCCACTCCTTCAGACTCACCTGTGACATGTCACAGAAATGTGGGGGATGTATGTAGAGTTTGGAGCAATATCTTTTCAATTGAAGCTATAAAACGAATGGGAAGCTGAGGCAGTGGGTCATTCCATTTGGGACAGGCTGTAGTCTGATTTCCATTAAACTTGGGGGCTTAGCTGCTTTCCCTGTGGCTGTTTTCCAGACACCACTGAACATCCCTCTACTTCCAGACAGCAACACAAGGTAAGTCCCCATCTGCTTGCCTTTAAAGAACCTGAAATTCACAGAAGCCACGTTATTGGCTTAATCTCAAAAGACTACTTGGTTTTGAGGCTGGCACAGGTTTTTAACCTCCCCTTTCAGGCCTAGCTTCCTGAGTCACACTAGTTTTTACAGAGTTATTGTTTTTTTAAACAGTCCTAGCATCCCATTTAAAAGTCTAACTTGGTACTCAACAACAGAAAAACAAACAAGTCAGTTCAAAAATGGGCAAAGGACTTGAACAGACATTTCTCCAAAGAAGATATACAAATGACCAATAGGCGCATGAAAAGATGCTCAATATCATTAACCACTAGGGAAATGCAAATCAAAACCACAATGAGATACCACCCCACATCCACTAAGATGACTGCTATTAAAAAAATCAGAAAATAACAAGTGTTGGCTAGGATGTGGAGAAATTGGAACCCTTGTGCACTGTTGGTGGGAAGGTAAAATGGTACAGCCACTGTGGAAAACAGTATGGTGGTTCCTCAAAAAACGAAAAATAGAATTACCATGTGATTCAGCATATGATTCAAGTATGTACCTGAAAGAACTGAAAGCAAGGTGTGGAAGAGATATTTGTACACCAGTGTTTATAGCAGCATTAGTCATCACAATAGCCAAAGTGTGGACACGACCCAAGTGTCTATCAACTGATGAATTGATATGCCAAATGTGGTCTCTACATAGAACGGAATATTATACAGCCTTAAAAAGAAATTCTGCAACATGCTACAACACGGATGAACCTTGAGGACGTTATGCTAAATGAAATAAGCCTGTCACAAAAAGACAAATACTGTACGATTCCACATACACGAGGTACTTAGAGTAGTCAAAATCATAAGGACGGAAAGTAGAATGGTGGCTGCCAGAAGCTGAGGGAGGGAGAAAATGGGGAGTTACTGTTTAATAGGAATACAGCTTCCTATAGGTAGAGTTTTACAGAATGAAAAGAGTAACGGGCATGCCTGATGGTGATGGTTGCACAACGAGAATTTATTTAATACCGCTGAACTGAACGCTTAAAAATGGCTAAGATGGTAAAGCTTATGTGTGTATTTTACCAAAATAAAAGAGAAAGTGCAGGAAAAAAATGTCTAGTTTGGTCTTCAAAGGCTGTCTCTTTCCTGTTCACACCAATATCCCTTTACCTTACGGTCTAGAGTCTGCTCATTAGATCCATGGAGTGAACCCAATAATATGGTGAACACTTGCAAGCTGCTAGAGACGTGGTGGAGCAGGGGTCCTGCATGAATTCACAAATTATTCATGACAGGTAAGCATGGCACCCCGCGAGCCCATGACAACGAGCTGGGCCCTCAGTGGATCAGACGAAGCAGCTGTCGTTACGATTTGCTTTTCTCCTTCAGTGTCCTTCATATTTATTCTTCTTCTCCAGTGGACATTCTCCCTCTTATTTTCTAGATTTTTGTTTCATAGGGAATTCAATTTCATTTGGGTCCTTGAATTGACCACTGCCAGGTCATAAACATTTTTAATTTTCCAGCCACATATAATATTGCTCAGAGCTTCTTTTAAACAGATACCCACTCTGGGTCTGAGCAAGAGGCTGGTGGTGGTTGCCATGGAGCCGACTGTGCTGGTGGACTCGAGAGGCCAGCTGGTAACCATTTCCTTTTACACCCAGTCAAGTTCCTCAGCAGAAAGTCTGCAGGTCCTTCACCTTGGCCAGTCCTGCCCCTATGCAGTCATCCTGTGTCCCCAAGTCTAGAGCAGGGCATGTGTGCAAAGGAGAGGAAGTCAACCAGAGGGGAAGTCGACCTCAGTCTCATTAGAAGGAGTGATTTCCCAGGGAGAGGTTATGATGGCCACATCTTATCACCCAGAAAATTCAGGGTCCCTTGACTCAAGCAAATGAACTGGCTCTTGCTTGTGATTTTGGCATCAGTTCATACATTGCACAAAAAGGAATGGAGTTGCCTGTTTTTGTCACTTCTCTGGGGAGATTTTATGGCAAGAATCATTTTCAAATCACACTTCTGTCTTTTCTGGACCAGGAGGATAAGTGTTGTTAACATTGAAGCCTCACCAGTTTTAAGTTGCATCTTGAGAACTGGCTCAAAGATGCACCAGCATTTTTCTGAATCTACTAAGCATTCCCAAACTGGCTGTTTGATGGCCTATAATTCTCTATTTCTCCCTATCTGCTCAGCCTGCCAGTAAATTGCCTGTTGTATTCTGCATTGATAGCAACTTGTTCTCGATGTAAGATTCTCTCCCTGACACACTGAGCATCGACAAGCGCACGTAAGAAACAGCCCCTGAGGCTCAGCGTGGCTTCTCGCTGGATGGGACATTGGAGAGCACAGTACTGATGGTTTCACTGCATCTGGATTTGGGCAGTGTGCTCTAGAAGAGGCAAAATTCAAAACTTTTGATAAAAGTGCAAGAGCAATTCAGTGGAGGAAGGATGGTCTTTTTAACAAAGGTGCCGGAAAAACTTGGGTATCCATGGGCGAAAGAAAATGAACCCCAACTAAAACTCGCTCCTTACACAAAAATTAACTTAAAATGGACGTAGATTGAAACCTAAAACGTGAAACTTTTGGAGGATAAGAATAGAAAACCTTCATGAATGAAGGATAGGCAGACTTCTAGACATGATGTCAAAAACACATTCATTAAATAATAAATCGATAAGTTGGATCTCATTAAAATTCAAAACATTTACTCTGTGAAAGTTGCCATTAAAAGGACAAAATGACAAGCTGCAGTCCGGGAGAAGAAGATTTGCAAACCGCATATCTGATAAAGGACTCATATTCAGAATATATAAAGAACTCTCAAAACTCAACAGTAAAAAAACAAACAATCCAATTTAAAAAATAGGCGAAAGACATGAAGAGACGTTTCACCAAAGAGACTATAAGGATGGCAAATAAGCCCATGGCAAACGTTCAACATCATTAGCCACCAAGGAAATGCAAATCAAGACCGAGATGAGCTATGACTACACCATTACCAGAACAGCCAAAAGAAAAAATAGTGACAATACCAAATGCTGGTGAGGACATGGAGAAGCTAGATCTCTCATATATCGCAGGTACGAATGTAAAATGTATTCTGGAAAATAATTTGGCAGTTTGTTAAAAAACTGAATATATTCTTCCTGTATAATCCATCAGTAGCACTCCTGGGCATTTATCCCAGAAAAATGAGGAGTTATGTCCACACAAAAAAGAAAACTGAATTTTCATAGCAGTTTTATTTGTAATAGCCAAAAACTGGAAACAACCAAAATGTCCCTCAATAGGTGAATGGTTAAACAAACCATGGTACATCCACAGCATGGAATGCTCCTCAGCGATTAAAAGGAGTGAAATATTAACGCATGCTGCAACTCAGATGGATCTCAAGGGCACATGCTATATGAAAAAAGCCAATCTTGGGGTTGACCCTGGGGCGCAGCGGTGAAGTTCTCACGTTCCATTTTGGTGGCCTGGGGTTCACCGGTTCAGATCACGGGTGCAGACCTACGCACTGCTTGGCCAGCCATACTGTGGCAGGCATCCCACATATAAAGTAGAGGAAGATGGGCACGTATGTTAGCTCAGGGCCAGTCTTCCTCAGCAAAAAGAGGAGGATTGGTGGCAGATGTTAGCTCAGGGCTAATCTTCCTCAAAAAAAAAAAAAATCTTAAAAGGTCATAAACTGTACTATTTCATTTGTGTAACATTCTTGAAATGACAAAATTATAGAGAAGGAGAACAGATTAGTATTTACAGGAGTTAGGGATGGCATGGTGGAGAGGGTGTGGGGGTGTGACTATAAAGGGATAGTGTGAGGGAGGACCTTGTGTGGAAGGAACAATTCTGCATCTTGACTGTGGTGGTGACCTACAGAATCGACACGTGATAAAATGACAGAACTGCACCCACACATTGTACCAATGTCAGTATCCAGAACTTGATAATGAACTAAATTTATGTAAAATGTAACCAGGGGGAATCTGGGCAAAGGATACACGGAAACTCTCTCCGCTATCTTTGCGACTTCCTGTGGACCCATAATTAGTTAAAAATAAAAATGTAAAAACTAATAACCGCATCCTTAGTATGTGGTTAATCTGGAAGCATGAGGGACCTGTGAAAACAGTCATGAGCATATGAGGAATATGCTATAACTTATATTGCCTTGGTAGCGAATTGGGACGTGAAAATGTACGAACTCTTCTGCTTGGAGACACACAAATTCTGGAAACACAGTTCTGCCCCATTAAAAAATGACAGAGAATGTAGAGTTTTGATTTATGGTGTTCATAAATCCAGCTCTTATTTCAATAGCTCGAGCCACAGGCTCCCAGCTGCAGGGTTGTTGTGGGCTTCCTGACACCGCCCGAGCTGCCAGCACCTGTAGAGACTTTGAAGGGATCTAACCTGGCCAAGCAGAGCTGCATCCTCAGCAGGCCCGCGGGATGTGGTGGGCCAGGTAGGGAGCCACATGGAGCTCCGATCCACATGGGGCACCAAATATCACTGGAGGCGACCCTCTCCAGAAAGGCAGGAAATGACAATTGACTTTATCAGAATCCTTCTCAAAATGAGCAGCATGCATGGCTGAAAGGAGTTCTTGGTTAGGTGTTGGGGGACAGGTGAGGTGGACATGACACCCCAGGTGCAGGCAAACGAAACCCCACCAGGATGCTGGGTGCCTTTATCCGCAGGGTTTCCTTGTACGGATTTGGGCGTGTTTAGGACCAGGACAGAATCCCTCGAGACCACTGGAGAAGCTGAAGGCTGCAGCAGGTGACCCACCCTCCCCTACTCCCTTTCCTGACACTGCACTGAGGTCCCCCAAAGACAGGCCCACTGAACAAAGACCACTGCCCAAGCCCAGCACTGGCCTGAAGGAGGATGGGGCAGAATCGTGAAGGGCCCCGTGTCTCCCCGCTGGCTCTTTGCATTGTTTAAGGAGCAGGAACGGGTTTGTGACCATGACCACGGGAAGAATTGCAGGCAATTAAAACCCAGAGTCAGACTTCCAAGTCACTTATTATTCTCAAAACACACACTTGTCATCTGTTAGCTTCCCCTTAAATGCTTGTACTTTCGTGTTGTTTTTGGAGCTACAACTACGTAAATAATTTACGGTATGGATTGTGTCTTCTAGTCCTTTATGCCTCCTCAGTGAGCTCCTGTATCAATTTCCTATGGCAGCTGTAACAAATTACCGTAAACTTAGTGATCCAAAACTACACAAATTTATTCTTTTACAGTTCTAGCGAGCAGTGTAGCATCCTCCAATCTGCCTGTTTCTGTGGTCCCACCTCCACCTCTGACTCTGACCCTCTGGCCTCCCTGTTACAAGGATCCTTGTGATGACATTGGGCCCACCTGATGATCTGGATCACCTCCCCATCTCAAGATCTTTAATTTACTCGCATCTGCAAAGTCTGTTTTGCCACCTCAGTTGACATATTCACAGGTCCCAGGGATTGGGACCTGGACAACATTGGGAAGTCCTTATTCAGCCCATAGTTGGTCCTAACGAAAATTGGTAGTAGTAGGTTAATAAATACCCGGGTGAGGGAATGAATGAAGGTTTCAAATGAGACCTTAAGTAATATTTATGAGGATAGTTCTACCTGAAAACAGAAACACATCCCGGAGTGGAGAATCTGCAGGGTTACGACTCGATTTATGTTTAACAGAAGAGCAGGAATTAGTCTTTTTCTTTTGTCAATACAGAGAAAGGAATACAAAAGATAAACATGTGATACAAAAGAAATTTCTACAATCAATTGCTTACCTACACATCATTAATAAGCAATTCAAAAACATGATTGGGAAAAGATTTCAGTCATAATAGCCAAAAACCTTAAAATATCAATAATTAATAACAAATCTATTAATATAAATTAATAAGGAATCTATGACTCATATGAGGAAAATGTTTAAACTTTATGGAAGGACACAAAAAGATTTAAGTAACTACATAGGTTCTTTATATTTCTGGATGGAAAGACTCAACATAGTAAACACATCAACTCTCCAAATCAATTCATATGTTCAATGTAATAGAATTTTTTAAATGGAACTTGAAAACTGATTCTCAAGTTCATCTGGAAAAATGAGTAGTTTTTGAAAAACAAAAAATAGTGAAGAATGATTCTTATATTCTATCAGATATTTGAGAATATTTATAAAGTTACAACCTAACGAGTAATGATTCTGGCTGAAGAATCAGCAGACAGATCAATGGAACAAAATAGACATCCTTAAGTAGTTCTGAATATATAATGGAGAATTCAGTATATTTTATAAGATGGCATAAAAATCATTGCGGACAGAAACATAATTATTTGATAAGTTGTTTAGAATAACAGTAAAGTATTCAGAGAAAAAAATGTAGGAAAAAAATCTTCATACCATACTCCAAAAAAATTCCTAGTGGATTAAAAAAAATGCCAATAATGAAAAGCCTGGGGAAAATGTACCTGATCTTCTGAGCAGAAAAAAATGATTGGAGTAGTCACAAATGAAAAAAATTATTTCAAAAAAATTAGAAACCTCCATATGTAAAAAAAGAAAAAAAAAATGAGACAAGATGTATGTCAGAAATATCACAGATACAATGTTAATACACTGAATATATAAAGTGGTTACAATCCAGTGAAAAACAGACAAGAACAGAATCAGAATTGGGAATATAAATTACTAGCTTAGCGTAAAATGTTCTGCCTCACTCAAATTGAGAGATCATTTATCATCTATCAAACTAACAAAGTTTCTTTCAGTCATAATTTCAACAGTTGGTGAAATTGTGATAGAATAGAGACACTTTTATGGAGAAGCTCCTTCTTGTCTGGAAGCCAAAACAAATATGTCTAGCTAACAGAACTATTTCAAAGAGAATTTTATAATCTTGCATTCAGAAAAGCATGGCTTTCTTACCAATGAGGAACTTTTTTCTAGTGAGTGGCATGAGGTGATGCCACCTCCAGTTGGGGATGTCAAGACAGCACGGCCTGAATCCTAACAGACAACGTTTCCTTGGGCGTTTGTATGATTTTGTGGGTAACAGAATCAATGAGTTCACTATTTTGGATTACCAAAAATCTGGAACTGTCATTCATCTGAAACAAATCAGATCCCAGGCAGACTGAGAAAATGATCTTTCATCCTATGCATAAACTTTCACCTTAATGAACCTTCAAAATTAAATAGAAGAATTAAACCCCAGAGCAAAATCTCATCAATTTGCTCACTACTAAAGACTGTTAGCAAGGGTACAGAACAGTGATGGTCCTGGTCATTAAATCAATTTTTAGCTTATAATCTGTTTGCTGAGTTTCCGTTCTTATTTTGAGTGCTTTAGAACCGTCATCAGCCCCAACAGGTCAGATAAATACAAAAGCAAAAACAAGATTGAAAATGTTGGAATGCAGAGGCATTAAATTATTGTGGAGGAATAGAACCAGTTAAAGTAGAGAAAGTGAAAAGAAAATGGCAAATTTTACGTGGATGGTATGGTAGGCAGAATTTCTAAATGGACCCCCCAAAGATGCCCTACTCTACTCCCCAGAGCCTGCGAATGTGATGAGATAGTCACTTCAATGATCATGTTATGTTACATGGCACAGTTGAGCTTAAAACTGAAAGATTATCTGGGTTATCCCAGGGGGCCCAACGTAACCCTGGAAGCTGTTAAAAGCAGAGGATTTTCTCCAACTGATAGTGTTGAAAGTATGAGAAATTCAAAGTACAAGAAGGACTCACCAATCATGGCTGTTTTGAAGATGGAGGGGCTACATGAGAAGGAATGCAGGTGGCCTGTAGGAGTTAAGGATAGAGCCTGTCCCACAGCCAGCAAGGAAATGGCCACCTCAGTGCCTCAGTCCCAAGGAACTGAATTCTGCCAACAACCTGAATGAGCTTGGAAACAAATTCTTTCCCAGAGCCCCTATTCAAAAGCCCAGTCATGCCAACACCTTGATTTTGACCTCATGAGACTCTAAGCAGAGAATCCAGCCACAGTGTGTGACCTCTGACCTCCAGAACTGCAAGCTAATAAATGCACATTGATTTAAGCTGATAAGTTTGTGATAATTTATTATGCAGCAATAGAAAACTAATAATAGAAAACTAATATCGCTGGGGACTTACAAACAGAAGGACTTATAGTCAGCTTCTAGAAGCTTTCCAGTTGCTGGGTAGAGGAGTTCTTAATATTGTTGGTGGGATCATAATGTACACATCCTTTATCAGAAGTATGGGACAATAAGTTTTAAGAGTTTTTGAACTACCAATTTCATGTCCAGAAAATTAGCAAAAGATTTAAACATAAGACTCATCAGAGAGTTATTAAAAGAGCCAAAAAGAGTTTAAATTGGTATATCTATTAATAAATGATTATTTACATTAATTATGTTATATCTATAGGCTTGCTTCTCAAAGTGTGGTCTATGGACCAGCTTCAGGATCACAGAGGTACTGGATGCAGAATCTCTGGCCCCAGCCCAAACCTAGTGAACCAGCATGTCTATGTTAATAAGACCCCAGAGGATTTGTAGGCACGCTCAAGTTTGAGAAACACTAATCTACAAAGTGGAATACGACGCAACGATGAAAATCTTGCTTATTTTTTTAATACATCATGAACAAATTGGTTTATTTGAGGACTGACAATTCAATTTAACAATTGTATATCAACTAATGTAATCGACCACATCAATATGTAAAAAGAATAGTATGATCATCTCAGCAGATGCTGAAAAAAACTCTCAATGAAATAGATATCAAGTCATTAAAAAAAAAGTAACGGTAAATTAGCAAAAGAAGGCAGCATCTTTTTTTCCTGATGAAGTGTTTCTATGAACCACCTAATGATAAATGATTGAAAAGTTTGTTTTGGGATCCAGAACACTTGTGTGTCCACTGTTGCAATTTCTATTCAGCATCCTACTGGGAGTCTCATCCACTGCATTAAGACAAGAGAAAGAAATGAAAGCTTTAAGAATGGTGCAGTAAGAAATAAAATCCTCCTTAATCACAGATGATAAGATGAGTAAAAAATCCAAATAAGTCTACAGATAATTTAATAGGATTGGTAATCTTTAAAGATCTGCTGGAGATATACATATATATATATTTGAATATATAAGTTCAATTGTATTTCTATATATGAGTAATGAAGAGATTCAAAATAAAATTTAAATGTATTAATAAAAAACAATCAAATATCCAGACATCTGTGGAAGATATGTAAAACCTCTATAGGACAGAGTGGAAAAGACTAAAAAGCTCAGAAAGACGCATACATCATATTTGACTACGGATTCACATCAGAGGAGGCAGAAAGAGGGAGAGTATGGAATTTTAAACAGTCATCAAGTCATGTGGAAAAAAGAAAAATGCAACGGGACCCGCCACAAAATTCTCTCTCTCATCAGGGTTCTCCAAATCATCCAGATGTTCCCTTCCAAACCTCTGGCAATTCTTGGTTTTGATCATCTGCTTGCTTATTTGTTGTTATGTTTGATTGTGTGATCCTCTAGTTATAAAAGCTGTCTACGTTGAGAGGAAGACAGAAGATAAAGAACGCGCTAACTTAGTGTCTACTTTCTTGGTTGGTGTGCACTGGACAGACAGTATCACAGATAATACCTGAAGTCATTGACAGAGAGGTTAACGCGATGCCTCATCCATTCAGTGCTTAGGAGGCCCCATCATCATGGTGTTCAAGTGATCTTGTGCTGTACTGTTATCCTTGAACCAAAATACTTCTGGAGGCTACAAATCCTGGATCAAGGGATGGGCAGGACTGGTTCCTTCCGAGGGCTGTGAGGGAGACTCTGTTCCAGTCTCTCCCCTAGCTTCTGTTCCTTGGCTGGTAGCTGAATCAGCCTGATCTCTGCCTCATCTTCATATGGGTCCTCCCTGTGAATGCGTCAAATCATGCTTATTTTCAAAGGATTTTTCATGACCGAGAAAATTTTTCAGAACATAATACTGAATTCTAAAATGGGCACGCCAAATAGTCATAAGATCCCAATTTTATAAAAATAATGTCTATGCATTTTTAAAAGGTTAAAATAAAATACAACAAAAAGAACCGTGCATATGCACAATTGTTTTTATATTTATGTTTCCTGATTTTTCACTGAGAGCCAATATTGCCTTTACAGTGTGTAAAACAAATGTAATAAATGAAGTGTGGGTAGGAATCCTTTAAATAAGAGGGTCTGGGACATGTGAGGAATATAAAGAGATTTTCCACTTAATAACAACCACCACAACAATACGTATTCACTATGGGCCAAGCAACACTCTCAGAGCTCTGTGCGTGTCTCATTTCACCTGCACAAAAGCCCTGTGAGGCCAACACCTCTTTCAGGCCCATTTCACAGATGAGAAAGAACAGAGTGGGCAGCAGGTCAGGCTGATTCAAGGGTAACATTCACAGGCTCAGTCTACTTGCTAACCCATCTGGTTGAATTCAGTTTTTCAAACACAGGTTGACGTCAGCATAATTAACTTCATGTTGTTTGCTTGGTGATGGGGTCAAGGAAGGAACTGGTGGGTGGTCTAGTTTTTTGTTTTCCACTTGTTTGGTTTGGGTTGGTTGTGTTTTAGTTTCCATGGAATCCAATAAATGCTTAGTCTGCATTTCTCATTTTTCAACTTTAAAAAGCATTCTGTTTAATGCTGCCTTGCTATTTATTGTTTTACCCTAAGAATCGAGATGGGTGTGATGAAGCAGGAGTTTCAGGTCCGTGGCCTCCCCAGCTCTTCCTGTGAAATGAGGCAGCAAGAGGAAAGAAAGAGCTCTAAGGGGTTCCCACTCAGGGAGTCCCATTCCCACAGTGACCCCCTGGTGAGACCTTTCTCTACATTTACTCCATTTATAATGTGAGGTGCCTGTGGCAGATCTCCACCAGCTCCTTTCCAAAAGCCACGGTCGATAAGTGGTAGAGCTGAGCTTACACCAGCTTCCAGGTCCCCAATTTTTTTTAATGTTGATATTTAAAGCAGTTATTTTTATTATTTTTATTTTTATTTTTTGCAGGGGAAGATTTGCCCTAAGCTAGCACCTGTTGCCAATTTTCCTCCTTTTTTTCTTCCTTTTTACCCCCCAAATCCCCAGTACATAGTTGCATATAGCCATAAGTTCTTCTGGTTCTTCTGTGTGAGCCACTGCCACAGCATGGCTACTGATGTGTGAGTGGTGTGGTTCTGTACCCAGGAACCAAAGCCAGGCTGCCAGAGTGTGCCTAACTTAACCACTAAGCCATCAGGGCTGGTTCTAGATCCCAACTTTTAATTAGTCTAGAATTTAAGGTCGTTCTTTCTTCTTTGAAGGACAAGGCTACAGCAACTCTCCTCACATTGTCCCATCACAGGCTTTGCCTGGGGAGCTGACTTCATCCACTGGTTAGGGTTTCTAAATCAACCTTTCTTTTGTTCTCTCCTTGAGTGCCTTGTGTAAAGAGCTGACTGATGGCTTGGTGTCCTTGTGTATGCTGTGCCATTTGGAGTCATCACAGGTTCTGGAACACTCTGTCGATGCTCACTGCAGCTGCCTCTCCTCCCAGCTTTCTTTATCCTCATTCAGACTCAGAGTGTGGAAACCCAAATGCATCCTTCCACAGGAGACACGTGCTAGACTTTCTGCCACCACTCATGATTTCCTTTTTGAATTGTTGCAAAATATAGACCACAACCCACGGGGTAAGATTTGAAGTCATTTAGCAAACTCTTTAGAATTTCAAACCACCCTTCACTTCCCCTGCTCTCTCTAAGGTCAAGAGGGCAACATACAGAGATCAGCTGATGGCAGCTCGGGGCTTCCAGTCAGACCCCAGAGCCAGCTCTGTGGGGGGAAGAAGTCAGGGAAGACTGAAGGAAAGAGGGACACAGAGGCTGTCACAGGGAAGAAGGGAGAGGGACTTCCTGGACTGTACTGGGTCCCAGAGGCACGAACACACACAGCATACGATGTGTGTGGGGCTTTTACAGAAGCTATAGGATAAACTGCCTGGCTCACCAGCAGAGGCCTCCATGACAAAGCCATGCTAAGTGTGGTGGGTAGAACTGTGTCCCCAAAACACATATGTTCAAGTCCTAACCTCCAGGACCCATGACTGTGACCTCGTTTGGAAATAGTCTCTGTGGGTATAATCAAGTTAAAATGAGGTCATAATAGATTAGGGCGGCCATATTCCATCGATCAGTGTCATTATAGGAAGAAGGAAATTTGGACACAGTCACAGACACAGAGAGGAGAAAGCCATGTGAAAACAGAAGCAGATATCAGAATAATGCATCTGCAGGCCAAGGACTTCCAAGGACTGCTGCCATCATCAGAAGGGTGAGAGAGCTATGGAATAAGTTCTCCTCCAGAACCTTCAAAACAGAACCCAGCCTGCTGACACCTTGATCTTGGACTTCTGGTTTCCAGAACTGTGAGAGAATAAATTTCTGTTATTTCAAGCTACCCACTTTGTGGTAACTTGTTACAGCAGTTCTAGGAAACTGAGACATTAGGAGTTAAATATAATGAGGTACGCCTGAAATTTATATAATGTTATAAACCAATGTTACCTAAAAAAAATAAATAAAAGCTCAAAAATAAAACAAACCAACAACAACAAAAAGAGTTAAATCCACTCCAGTAGTCACCTTCCAACACAGGGACCGTGTCTCTCCCATTGGTGATGAGCCAAGGTGTATCTATACCTTCTTGTTAAAAAGTCAACACATCTGAGGCTGGCCTGGTGGCGTAGCGGTTAAGTTCGCACATTCTGCTTCGGTGGCCCAGGGTTCACCGGTTCGGATCCTGGGTACGGACAGGGCACCACTTGGCAAGCCATGCTGTGCTAGGCGTCCCACATATAAAGCAGAGGAAGATGGGCACGGATGTTAGCTCAGGGCCAGTCTTCCTCAGCAAAAAGAGGAGGATTGGCAGCAGATGTTAGCTCAGGGCTAATCTTTCTCAAAAAAAAAAATTCAACACATCTGGACAGCTGGGTCTGTTTTCCAAGGCTTAATCCAGAGCCATCCACTGAAAGCACCCAAACACTGCATCCCTACCCTGACTCTAAGAAAATCTATAGCTAAACCTCCCCAGGCAGGTGGCTGTGATCCTACTTTGAGAGAACTTTTAAGATAAGAGTCCCCCAACTATCCTTAGATATCCTTTGCAGTCCTTTCCAGAGAGACATTGTCCTTCAGGTAACTTCTTCCTTAGACCCATCGCTCCATGCCCGTCTTCACAGGGTTTCTTCAGACCCTTCAGAAGATCCAGCTTGAACAAGCTCTGGCCTCCCGAGCTGCACTGAATACCCCTTCTACCAAGGTGGTGGAAGTCTCTGGAACTCATCCTCATTTTCCAGACACCCTTTTAAACCATATATTTTGCTAATAATATGCAAAAGTTGTGATCATAAGAGGAGATCATTTATAAATGACTTTAAGAGAAGAAAAATCATTCAGTTTTAGAGTTTGCCATCAGACTCACTTTTTAAAGCAGTAGCAAAAAAAATCACTATTCTATTTTCTCAGTGGAAAAAGAAAGCTGAAAAGTAATACAGTATAGATGCGGGAATTAGGCCATTTTTATTAGGCTAAATTTGTCTAGGGGAATGAAAAGAGGGAGGGTGCTGAGAGCTTCTTGGCAACGCTCCCTGTTCTCCAGTAAAGGCAAATTGGGATGGCCCGTCTTATGACTCAGTCATTTTCAAAACCTATTTCCAAGAATGTGCATCAGAACTTCTTCCCCTGCCCTGGTCCTAGATTACACAGGCTTAAACCTAAAACAACTGCTACCATCTAATGGTATTTTTCTTGTATGTTTTTGAAAATTCCCATAGTATTCATCCCTGTGGTAATTAGACATTTATCTCTTCTCTTAACTCAAAACAAGCTTGAATGAGTTGGGAACAATATGCTCCATGGTAAGGAGCATATTTGTTTTGAATTGAGATTTATAGAAGTCAAAGATAATGGGGGAAAGTCTTTTGGCATTTCATGGAAACTAGGAAATAGAGTGACTCTAATAATACCAATTTTCATTCTAGACTCCATGAATTTTACCTCAACCAGAGGTTGGCGAACATTTTCTGTAAAGGCCAGAGAGTAAATATTTTAGGATTTGTGGCCATATGATGTTCACAGCAACGACTCAACGCTGCCCATCATAGCAGGAGGACAGCCAGAGACAATGCATGAAAGGTAGGTGTAACAGGGGAAGGAGCTGGAGCAAGATCACCACCGCTGGGATGAGCGGGCCGCAGAGCCAGATGATTTGCTGAAGAATAATGAGTTCATACATGAAGAGTGATTAAATACTCAATAAGTGTAGTTCTCTTACTTTGGTGAATAAGGTTATTAATTTATTCTAATACAATGAGATGGAAATATAGAACGCTGATGGCTGCCTTACAAAGTTTAATCTTCCAAAACACTATTCCTAACCAGTTTTTAGCCATTATGCAATGGCCCAATGAAGATCCTCAAAGACAACCAATAAAAGTCATTGTTTACTTTTCCTCATATTTCATCTATCCCATCAATTCAGCAAATTCAGTTCTATCATCTTCAATAGACTAGAAATAAAAAAAGAGGACTCTGTATAGACAGTCCACAAATAAATATGATGATGCAACTTTGGATAATAAGCTAGGTATTGAGTTTATTTTCTTTTCTTCCTAGTTTCTCCTGATGTAGAGAGCAATTATTTAGGTCAAAGAATATCACACCCAACGATTTGAGAAAATTGGAAATTGTCACCTTTTTGCCCAAGCAATGCTTCACACTACATGACGTAATTAGATGACCACAACCTAATAAAGTCTTTTATGTGATGCTAATCAATCTGGAAAACATTACTCTAAAGCATTTCTATTGATGAATCATAATCACAAGTGAAAGAGGCTGACCCTTAAGCTCTTGTAATTCATGACTCTTTGTAGACAGTCAAAAAGGTCCAGGGGAATTCTCGCCATAACGGAGGAGATCCAAAAACAAATCAAAGAAATCATCTACTGCTTAATACGTGTATCCAACTCCTACACCAGAAACATTTCCAATTTGGAGAAGAAAACTTCCTTTGGCATTAATTAGATATCAATATTCATTTAAAATATTCTACTAAGAATAAATCACATTATATGTGTGACTATTAAAAGACCAGATAGATATATGATGGTTAACAATTAGGCTCAATATAAAGCATTTTAGTATATTTGACTATAGACACATATAAAACTATTCAAATGATGAGAAATTTCATTACCTCACCAGCACTCAAAGCTTCTGGGCTTCTGGAAGACAAGGGACCCACGGTCACTTTGTAGGGAAAGCGAGAAGGTTAGGCACGAGCTTTTATAAGCTTTGGCTTAGAACGGACACCCGTTACTTCCTCCTTCAGCACAGTGGTCAGGAGCTCTGTCTAAATGAGCACACGGGCAGTTGGTGAGCAATAATTATAACAGGCGATCCTGTAGATATCAATTAGAAATACAAAAGGAGTTGTGAGTTTAGGAGGTGAATTTGAGTCTGGAGCACAGGAGAGGGATAAAGGAGAACTCACCTGAAGGGAGAGAGATTGACAGAATGTCCTATGCCAGAGTCCCGAGCCCAACTACCTCCCTGAACGTCACTTGTGAAACGTGGCTTAACAATAGCAATAAGGTTAAAAATCCCAACCTAAAGGTCATAGGAGATCAGACACAATATGAAGCATCCAGGAATTACTTTTAAATTAAGTTGTAGGAGCAGAATTATATTTTTAAGAAAAAGGAGACAATAGTTCTGTTCTCTTCTAATCTGTCCCAATTACAGTTGGTATACTATATTCAGATCTGCGTAATGAGGGACAAAGAAGCTGGAGAAATTTAGCATATATTCAAACTGAATACATCAAGCCACAGCTTTGTCCTTCTCATGGTGGCTTGGAATATGGTGAGAGTGTGTGAGTGCATAAGAGTGTGTGTACGTGAGAGAGAATGTGCGTGAGTGTGTGTGTGTCTCCTAGGTTAACAATGTCTTTATTTTAGTTTTTCGGAGAAGATGGGAAACCTTCTCTAGTCTTCCCTGTAAAAAACACGGCCATCACCAAGGATGATGCAAACCTGGTGACTTGCATGCACTTGTGATCACAATCAAAGAACAGCGAGACTCTCCCAGATCTTTACATTATAGCACCCTCTGGAGCTCCCTCAGACATAAATAATCTATGAGGCGACATGTGTCTCACTTACACAGTAATGGTATTTTAATTGCTAAAAGTTAATCTTGGGTCAGTGAACTGACCTTAGCTACAAGCAGAACTCAGCTGCCGCGACAGAAAGTGCACCCTTGGCTTGGTTTTGCAGGCTCAGAGCCCAGAAGGACCGCAACCAGCCTGGATTTTTTTCAGAAGAGTAATTGTGTCGCCGCTATTTCCATCAATATTGTATTCCTCTGTCACAGCAACTTTTCCTCATGTAAATTTCAATGTAATACAAATTAAATTGGAACAGTAATAAAATGTAGTATTGTCGAGCCATGCACAAAAAGCAATGAATTTTCTAAAATTGACTAAAAACATAGATTTTATTGAAAGACCGCATCTGTCACTGTTCATATCAACAATACGTGGAAATGATGTTGATTGCCTGTCCCACAGCTATTTCTCTGCTCTTTCCCCTTTCTGGCCGACCGTGTCTCCAAAAGAGGAGCTACAAATGCCAGAGGTTCACCTTCTCAGCTACGATGATCAGGATTAGATCTAGTTGTTCTGGCTAATGAGATCTACAGGAAATTCTGCAAGAGAGGTTTCTAAAACAGATTTTCCTCCACGAGGAGACGGAAAGAATGAGATAGAGGAGAGATTGCGCCTTACTGTTGGGTTTTTAGTATTCGTTTTTATCCATTATATTATAAATATGTACACGAGATGTTCTGGGTCAGACTCAGATTTCTTGTTAAATGCCTTGCAGCAAAGACTATGTGTCGGGCCCCCAGGCCCCAGTGCTTACCCAAGAGGCAGCCTGATAAGAGCCGATGGGAATGTTTCCTACTGGTGGCCTGACACCGCATAGGTGAGGGATGAAGAGAAATGATTTTCCTCTGCTTATGAAGGAAAGCAGGCAGCTCCCCTCCTTAAAGGATTTCTCCTACTCCAGCCCTTCGGCACAGAAATAAGATCACTCCTGGAAGCCAGAGAGCCCAGGTGTGTCTCAGAAGGTATTTGGAGATACGGGGTTAAAGTAGTAATTAAGTTTAAATGAGGTCATTAGGGTGGGTCTTAATCCAGTATGACTGGTATCCTTATAAGAAGAGGAGATCAGGGCTGGTCCCATGGCCCAGTGGTTAAGTTCACTGCTCCACTTCAGCAGCCTAGGGTTTTGACGGGCCATGCTGAGGCGGTGTCCCACATAGCACAGCCAGAGGCACTCACAGCTAGAATATACAACTACGTACTGGGGGGGCAGGCGTTGGGGAGAAGAAGGAAAAAAAGGAAGATCAGCAACAGATGTTAGCTCAGGTGGCAATCTTTGAGAAAAAAAAAAGAAGAGGAGGTTAGGACACACACCCGTATGCACACAAAGGAAAGAGCAGGGAAGGACACTGCGAGAAGATGGCTATCCACAAGCCAAGGGGAGAGGCCTCAGAAGAAAACAAACCTGCGGACACCATGATCTCAGACTTCCAACTCCAGAATGGTGAGAAAACAAGTCTCTGTTGTTTAGCCACCTGGTCCGTGCAATGTTGTTATGGCAGCACGAACAGACTAATACAGATGCCAAAGGGCTTCTCACAGAGAATAAATTGTCACAAAACAGGCTTTGTCACATGGTGGTCTTTAGCTTACTCATAATTTTACTGAACACGTGTCCTGCCCTAGAGCCTCTCTAGAAGTGATTCTCTTGAAGGAGAGTAAGGGTATATACAATTTCCCGTAGGCAAAGGAAGCTTCAAGCTATGTTTTCATGTAGCAACTGTCACAATAGTTGTGGGCAGCATGATAAGGCTGCCCTCGCAAACTCCAAAAAAATCTGAAAGAGGAAGAGCTTACTTTTTTCCCCGAGAGTGGAGGGAGTCTTATGAGCAAGAAAATCTTTAGCTATAACCTGTTCCAGAATACATAGTCACTGCCTTAGGCAACCGGGAAGGCAGCCACAGGCAACTCATTCACCCCATAAACAGTACACAGCAAGAGGCTGCCCCAAGCCCCTGCCTGAAGGGCTGTGCAAGATAGCAGAGAAAAGACAGCACCTAAGAAAAAAGCTAATTAAAGGGGAAAATGAGTGATAAGCTATCTAAACACACAAAATGGGTAGTAATGAGTTGTACAAACATTAGCTAGCAAATATTCAGCTGCAGGGTATGAGGCTGTCGGCCAAGTTAATTTAGGTTATGTTTTATGGTGCCATATACATGGAGATGGTTCTTAGGGGTTGTGTTCTGATGCAGATAATTTGGAAAGTCGCAGACTGGAATGGATCCAACAGTCAGTGTGTAATTAGAGAGTCTTCCCATAGCAGGGAGATAATCTTTGTGACATCTGTGAATGGAGTCAGGAAGCCAGATGCTCCTGGCTGCCTACCTGCCTCACAGGCAAGGTAATGAGGACTTGGACAGCAAGGGAAAAGCTGATCAAGAGAGACAGTGTTCCTTAGAAAGTGAAATGTACAGGGTACTGAAATAGCGGTCCAAACCATTTTTTTATAATAAGGCCGCTCTTTCCAATACACTAAATACACCAACTGACATTATTCTTCTGTTTTTAATGCAATTTGAGATAGTAAGTTTCCATTCTTTACCTTGGGAGAATAAATCATTACTTGAATACATATGTATAGTTATCTATTACTAAATAACAAATGGCTGTGGCGTGGCTTTGAACACTCACACATTTATAAGCTCACAGTTTCTGTGGATCAGAATTTGGGGCATGGCTTAAGCTGGGTCCTCTGCTCAGGGTCTCACCAGGCTGAAATCAGGATGTTGGTTGGGCTGCATTCTCATCTGGAGGCTTGACTGGGAAGAACTAACTTCCAAGTTCACCCAGGTTGTTGGCAAAATGTATCTCCTTGCAGTTGTATAACTGAGCTCCCCAATTTCTTGCTGAACGTCAACCAGAGGGCGATTTCAGCCCCTAGAGGCCTCCCACAGTTCCCTGCTATGTGGCTTTCTCCATAGACTCTGTCACAACCTGGCGTCTCACTTCGTCAAAGCCAGCAAGGGAAGTCTCCCTCTCTCTCAGGAAGGACCTGGTCCCTCTTTTAAGGGTTTTCACTGATTAAGTCAGGCTCACCAATGAGATTCTCCCTTTGGATTAACTCATAATCAACTGATTTGGGATCTTGATTACATCCTCAAAATACTTTGACCTTTGGGGGCCAGCCTGGTGGCACAGCAGTTAAGTTTGCACGTTCCGCTTCGGTGGCCCGGGGTTCACAAGTTCGGATCCCGGGTGTGGACATGGCACTCCTCATCAAGCCATGCTATGGCAGGCATCCCACATAAAAAGTAGAGGAAGATAGGCATGGATGTTAGCTTAGGGCCAGTCTTCCTCAGCAAAAAGAGGAGGATTGGCAGCAGATTTTAGCTCAGGGCTCATCTTCCTCAAAACAAAAAAAAATACTTTGACCTTTGCCATAACCTAGAAATTGTAGGTTCTGCTTACACGCAAGGGAAGAAGATTATGCAAGAGCAGGAATATCAGAAGACAGGTCGATGGGGATCCCCTTAGGGTCTGTCCACCACAGCATACTTTAGTGTTTTGTTTCTAAAATTAGTACTACATATTAGTATTTCTACTGAATTCTTACAAACATTGAGTATAAGAAATTTTAATGCCTTTTGATGTCTTCAATCCCTTTGCACGTGTGAATAGATTATTCATAGGATTCTTTAGATGCTGAAGGGGACAGAGAGGGGAAAATGGGAGAGGTTAGGTCGGGTGTATACTGTCTGAGTCCAGATTTGGTGTTCGACTTCTGACAGCTCTCTTTCCCTTCTGTCCCACATCTGGGCAGCTAAGAAAGTCCAAGTGCTTGGTCCTTTGGTGCCAGTGGGACGTCCAAACTATGCATCTTTAGCCCATAAACAAAGACCCTCACTCCCTCCCCATCCCCTCCCCAGCATAAAAGCCACGAAAGCTTATCCTGCTCTCTCAAGCCTTTATCAGACCTGCTTAGGAGCCTGCCCCAGGCCAAAAAGCCTCACTCTGTGAGTAATAAACTCATTGTAGCTCTTGGTGTGTGTGGTCTCATCAATCTCAACAAAGCCAAATTTTGGGTGCAAAATGAGAAATAGGGTAAAGACATGGAAAAGTCTGGAAAGGATAAAAGAAGTTCTGAAGAACTGGCTCCTTCACCTGGGCAGCTTGCAGGACTGGGAGGGGCTGGAACAGCATCGTCCTGATGCACGGGATCTACTGTCTCGCTTACAAATAAGGACTGAGGCACAGAAAGCTTGCACAATGAGCCCCAAGTCATGCAGCCGGCAGGTGCAAGTTGGCCTCAGAGACAGGTAGGCAGGCTGGCTCCAGCCCCTACACGCATGACCTTGTCCCTCAAGAAGCATGAGATCCTCACAAAACAAAGAGACCACAGGACACTGGAAACACCATTGCACAAATCAAAATGGCAGGTGGGAACTGCACTGTCACTAAACGAGGTGTGAATGTCCGTTCACTCCTGTTGCAAACTTGGCAGGGAAACATGAGAGAAAATGCCTGAATTGTGCCTTGTCAAGGGAGGATGAGAACAACACTGTCAAGAGGAGACAATGAGGAGACAAGCCGTTCCTGAGCAACGGGAGCTGCAAATAGCTGGCTTTTAGCCACCACCTGTGATCTTGACCAACAACAGTGAGATAGAAAACATGAAAAGACCACTGGCCACTGTCATCTGTGGACCTGGGCTCTAACTGGCTCTGCCACTCACTTGCTGGCAAGCCTGCAGAATGCTGGTCCGTAGAAGGAGGCTGGCAGGGGAGGCGCCCTTGGGCTGTGGGCCACACGGCCCCCTCCTCAGTCTCCCTCTGGCAGCCTTTTGTGATTCCAGAATGTGGCCAGCATCTGGAACAAAATGGGCATTTAATGAAGGAAAACTCTCCATTTTAAGTTAAGGAGATGGAAGCTCAAAGAAGTAAACTGTGGCAGGTGCTGGAAGATGCCTCATGGATGTCCACGTGCAGGGCAAGTAATTGACCAAGGCCTTGAGATGTTGCACTTTGAAATCCATCATCACCGTGTTTGCATAAAGCCACACTCCCCCTGGGCTGCTCCCAGCCAATGACCCATGCAGGCTTGTTCCTGGGATACGGGTGCTCCCCAACAGCCCTATGGAACCTTCCAGAGACTAAAACATGGCAGTCTGGGATGGATCCTCCCAGCCTTCCCTGCTTCCCTCTCCATTTTCTCTCACGCAGTAGTTTCCCCTAATAAAAACCATGCACGTTTAATCCCATCTTGACCCATGCTTCTCAGAGGACCAGACAACATATGACTTGGCTTGGTGTGCCAGGAGATCCCTGCTCAAATTCCCTTTATAGTTCCAAAGCGCCCTAATCTTTGCTGCACAATTCATGATTGCTCTCCTCTCTCTTTTGAGGAGCTGTTGTAACCAGCAAACTGTCAGAGTGTACTTAAGTCACCCTGAGATATGAGTCCTTTCTTCAGAAGATAATGTACACACTCTGCTACACAAAAAATCACTTAATGCTTCAATGAGGCTTACCAAAAAAGTGCTGAACTTTCCCCTATGACTACAGCGCACCCCACAGAAGAGAAGGCTTTCCAATGGAACCAACTTGAGGGAGGAAAGGGACCTAAAGGATCAGGTTCAACATCTTATCCCAAGGTGGGTCAAAAACAGAATCAGGACATCGCCCATTTGGAGCTGCCACCCACTAGTGGGCAAAACCATCAACATGCGTCCCCTAAAACTGTAGGACAGCTACCCATGTCCAACCAAACACTTGAAAAAATAATCTCTCAAGCAGAGGGCCGCAATTAATGTAGCCACATCTGTCCAACAGTACTACTATTTGGAATCAAGAACATTCTCATGGTTGTCAAGACTCTTGGTGTCCTGGAAATTCTACCAAGGTATTTAAAAATGTTTAGGCTTAAAAATAATTGGATATACCCGAGAAGAAGTGTGTCACCTCTAATCTTTGGCTAGCACTTAATGTGCTAGTCTGAGGTCACTGAGCTACACGTTAGCAGATGTTCTGGAAACAAAGGGCTGACCGAGGAGGATGGCACAGGTGCCCAGATCGGCTTACGCTGAAAGGCATTTTCCAACTCAGGGGCCACAGCAAAATTAAAAGGGTTTAAAATTGTTTCTCTACCGGTCCTGTGGACACACCAGCCCCTCTGCCAGCAGACCAAGAAAACTCCTGAGGGTCAGGTGCTGATCAGATCCAAAGTCCTTTATCAGGCTGTCAACACGTCCTAAATAAAATGAAGAATGTTCCTCATAATCTCAGCAATGAGGTTTTGAGTAAAATTATTTGTTTCCAACCCAAGCTTATGATTCAGATCATTAATAGTAATTCTACCTGAAGCCCGCGGCATTTGTACCCATGGCCAGGACACAGTCTCATTAATATTCATTTTCTTGGCCAAGGCTGTGATCACTTAGTATTTGGGATTGTTTACAGGCTGGGTCTTACTGACGCTCTGTTTTTAAAAGCTGAATTTACAACCAGAGAAAAACAGCATTTATTCCTATTACAATAGCAGTGGCAGAGGAGGTCGAGTCTAATAACTTCTCTGAGGGTTAAATTGATGTTAATAATTAAAAAAAAAGGGAATCCAGACCATTACAGCCTCACAGACATTAACTTTTATTATAAATATTAACACTGGTAACTTCACATTGATTTTTTTTCACACACACACACCACCAACACCACAATACTTCGAGCAAGGAGGAGAGGACGATTTTCCTAAATTCAGATTCTGTTAACCTCTTGAATTCCAAAATCCAGCCCAAACTAAACCTAACCTTAAGTTTCTTAATCCCCTTCACAGCCACCCTCGGGTCCTTCAATTCCTCCCCGCCTAAAATAAACCAAAATGGGCTCCTTTGCCATGAAACAGAGCAAAGTAAGCATGACCCAGACAAAGCAGCAGCCAGGGGTTTCCGAAGCTGTGTGTCTGCTGCTCCCCACACTCCATCACACGAAACTTAGTTAGACCCACCTCTTGTTCTGGTGGGGTCTATTTGTACCAGTTCTAACCCAGCCAATAGGTACAGATGTCCTGGACCACCCTCAGGACACCTGGCTTGCAGGAAGACTCAAGGAAAACAGGCTATCCCAGCAGATCGGCCACATGGCTGAAGGCAGGACCCAGTCTCCTCCCACAGCACAGGGGTGAATTTTTCAAACAAGTTGGGTTTAAGATTATAGAACAGATCGTGGATGTCGGAGTCAGATAGACTGGGTTCTAATCCTCCCTCTGCCACTTATTCTATAACTCTGGGTGAGTTGTTTAACTTCTCTAAGCCTCAGTTTCCCCATCTCTTCAATGAAGATAATCCTGCTACCCACCTTGCAAGGTTCCTTTGGAGAATACATGGGAAAATGAATCTGAAGCATTTAGCAGAATGCCCAGCACAGAAGTGCTTTTATAATAATATTATAGTTGATTCTGAATCTTCTCTGCTTGGGGGTGAGGACAAAGGCATTGAAAGTAAGAGAACCTGCTGGATCTCACAGCACAACAGATGGAGTGAGCTACCTCTTCCGGACCAGCAAAGGCAAGGTGACAATTCCCTGACCTGCACTGTATACACACACCCAGCTCCGTGCCCTTGCTTACATGAGAAATGAGAACTGCTGTGGAGGTGAAGGATGTCCTAAGGAAAAGCACAATCAACAGGAATAGTATGTTCAAGAAACTATGCTCACATCAATGATAAAATATCTACTGACAGTTAATTGTTGAAATGCTATAGTCCAAGAAGCCATTGCAAGCCAACAATTTTAAGGGGTCCATTTCTGGCTACTCAGATCTTGTCATCACATTCTCCAGACCAGCAGGCGACAAGTGGGTTTTATTACAATCAATAGGAAGTGGCTGCCCAAAGTTATCTATTGAGAAAGATCCTGAGGCTGAGTCAGAGTGACATCACCATTTAGTCATGTTATCCAGGTGACTGTAAGAATAGGGGGTATCATGCCACAGATCTGTCATCCCCGTCCTAGACAATTCAGAAATGAAAAGCAGTTACACAAACACATAGTCTTTAGAAATCTTGTATCTCGATCAGCAAGGAGTTAGGTCATCATCGCCAAAGAGTATTGATAGCATAATTGTTCCTGGAAAGGGTCCGCTATCTCTCGAATGTGGAGGACATTAGCTCCCGGCTTTGCAGTGATGCACTGAGATGGTGAGGCAGTACAGAATCCAGCGTCTGCTTGCTCATCTACCCCTCCGAATGGGGCCCCATGGCCCAGCAGATGAGCCAGCTGGAGTCCCAGGATGGCTGGGTCAGACTCATGGAGGAGACCTGGGAAGCTCTATTGTTCCCAGAGCCTAGGGTGTATGCATAACCCTGTGACTCCTGGCCACCCCTCAGGGGAGCTAATGGCCTGCTGATTTCACCATCCACCCTTGCATCCATCAATTACCCCATTGGAAGCAGCTCCCGTACTCCAACATTACAAGCCTCCCTCAGTGGACCACCCAGCCCTGGAATCAGAATTTGCACTGGGTCCCTCCTTGCTCACACTTCTTCTTGAGGGCTCTCTGATCCTTTGGCCCATGCACCCGGATACTCTAAATCTGAAGGAGCACGCCATTCCCTTCTGCCTCACTTCCGCACACTTGCCTGATCGTTCTATCTCTGTGTTATCTGGCTCTCAATCTCTGGCTTGCCTGAGGTCTTCTTATTCTAATAACAGGAGCTGCCTCATGGGGTTTTTGTGAGTATTAAATAAGATAAAAATGCAAAGAGCTTAACACAGAGTTGTCATAATTATTTCCAGCCTAGGTATTCAGACTTTAAATCCTGACTTGACTCTCTTGTCCAGCCCAGTTCCAGCATCCCCAATACACTCAGATGCCGTCCACATTAAAGACAATGGGAGTTGGTGTGAAGAGCAGAGAGACACAGGATGTCCTCCCAACATCCGGCCACAAGTAACTTGTCTCCTGATCAGATATCTAGTGTCTGACAAGTCACCTAGCACAGTGAGGTGCAGGGTATTCCTGCCCCAGTTATTCAGTAAAGCACTAATTGATAAGCTATGTGCGCTCCGTAAACATGGGTGGAAAAGTCGGTTTCAGGGTGGATGCTCAGGAAATCAAAAATTGTGAGCACGACCCTGGAACACACTTAAGGAAAAGCAATCGAAGGAAAGCCAGCACTTTCAAGAAAATGATAGCTGTTATGCCTCAAACACATTCCCAAACATAAGCATTTGATGTTAATACAACTGTGTTTGAAAGTCACTAGACGTGGGATGACATTCATATGAAGACATTGAACATAGACTTATGTCTGCAGAATAACTGGTTTCCTTGCACACTGTTTTGAATAATAGGCATTACACATGGCCTTATGCCGCAATGATCAGACTTGTAGACACTCAAGTTATCATTTTGAACTGAGTGTCACATTTAGTCAACTCCAAAATTAGTTCTGTAACCATGAATATAAATAGGTAGCAACTGAGTAAATAAAAAGAACAAGATAGTTAGAAGATTTTCATTTTCTATACTACAGTAAAATCCACCAAATTTGCCTCTTTGTCATCAATGTTTGAGAATAATAAAAGAATAATAATAATGATAGAAGAAAACAATTAAAAATCAATTCTCTTTTATGTACAAAATATGAGTTACTGGAATCCAAAGTATCCTAAAGTACCTCTTCCACTTTTCCTTTCTTCCTACATTCCGTGTTCAGATCTATGGTTTTTTAAAATTGGTATGTGGAATTTTTTCTCCAAATAAATCCACCAATTTATTTAAGTACATCTTACGTCAAACTTGTTCTGAAGAAAAAAAACAAAAACGCGTGTGGGTCTGTCATTCTGCTGCATTGCAGTCCCCATCAAACACTCTGATGTAAGATTTGCAAACTTTTCCTACAAAACAACAAAATCGCCATTTTCATTAGTATCAGCTTATAATAGGCTCCATTTCTTATCCTACGTGACCAAGTTCTCCATGAACTCACCAAGGCTGGAAATCTTTCTCTGTGCTCAGAATTCCCCAGCACACCAGGGCGGGCTGGAGCACACTTGGAGAGCTTGGCAGTGGAAGTTGAGTGGGGGGAAGACATTTCAGCCCAGAGCAGGCTTGAGGGAGATGGAGAGTCAAGTCTCATGTGCCCTGATGGAGGCGATGGCCATGGAATATGCCAGAAATTCTCTCAAGGTGGACAGCAGTAGTTCCATATCTCGCTGCTGACCCTTTCTTCTGCTTTCAGCGGTTCATTGACGTGGTGACCTGCAGAGTCGCCATCAACAGGTTAAGTAGAAATAGACCTTTCCCAGTCTTTCCATGTTTCACATGGACCAAGTTTCATGGCTATTTCTGAAGAGGGGCAGATGGTTCCAGCATAAAGAAGAACTTCAAGGTTACAAACTAGTTTTCTTCTTACCTTTTTTTAGACTTTCAAATGAATAAATGTAGACACCAAGAGGTAAACACGAGAAAAGGACAAAACAGAAAAAGGAAAATATGAGAAGAATATAAAGAGAAAGAGGGAAGAAGAGAAGCCCGGAAGAGACCAGGTTTTAAAAAGAATCATGGCGCCAGCCCCACATAGCATAGCTCGGGATTCCTGCGTGCGTGAGTTTGGGTTCGTGTGCGTGTGCATGTGTGTGCACTCAGAGTCAGCAACTTAAACTGTACAACCTTCCAGTTCTCACTTCCTGACCTTAGGGAAGTATCCATTTTTAACTCCACAGTGAGTTAACTTAACCTTGATGAGTATGTTTTCTGGGGAGCAGGAACAGTCCATTTCCACAGTTAACCAAAGTCACCCTTCAATGTATAATTCCTTTTAAAGCTTGGCTAAATGTTCTCCACTGTCTATCATGCAAAATAGATTCATTCTACTCTAGCCACAAATAAATTTCACCATTTTATATATATGTATATATATACACACATATATATGTATATGTGTATACATACAATATTTTCCTGCATATGTAATATATACGTGCATAGTTATGTATATGTAGCCAGCCCTGGTGTCCAGTGGTTAAGATTCAGCACTCTCACCACTGCAGTCCAAGTTCATTTCCTGGTCAGGGAATCACCCCACCCATCTGCCTGTCAGTTGTCATACTGTGGTGGCTCCATGTTGCTGTGATGCCAAAAGCTACACCACTGGTATTTCAAATACTATCAGGTCACTCATGGTAGACAGGGTTCAGTGGAGCTTCCAGACTAAGAAAGACTGGGAAGATGTTTATTTTGATTGCCCAGACAACGAGCTTTCTAATATCTCCATTGTACACCTAACAATTTCACCCTTGCAATTAATAAGCAATTGAATGGGAAACATTTGGAGACCTTGCAAAGATTCTTCCACAAATTTAGCATCCATTGCTTTTTGTCCAAATTAGTCTTCACTACAATGGTCAAGATGCAAAAGTTTCAAAGTTTTTTTAACTACAACTTTTAATCAACAGTCTGAAGAAGAATATTTGATGTTTTTTTTTAATGACTAAAGAAACACATAGAATCATCCAGCCTTTTTTCTTCCCCAGGAAGTGCTTTCTGGACCTTTGGACTCCAGGCCTTGCCTGGGGTCTCTGGAGTCTGAGAGGTATTAGTGTCCCCAGGTGGAGAAGCCTTCTGAGAAGACAGTAAGCGACTTTGCCCAAAACCCAGATCGGGACTGGCCTCCTGCCCTTTGGAAAGTGAGCAGATCTTGCTTAACAAACGTGCCTCTGAACACTTGCCCAAAGGCAAGACGCTTTCCTTAACTTTGAAATCCAATGACGTTGGATATTTTAAAAAGCACCCTCAAGTGGTACATTATTTATTTTTAAGAGGCATTTGTGTGAATATTTGCTTACACATCCCTTACAGACAGATGACCAAACACCTCAGTTTTCCCCAGACAGTTCCGGCTTACTCGAGCTGTCCCGGTGTATTAATGACAGCATCCTCTGTCACTTTCAAACATGACCTCCCTGGAAGATAAAGTATATAATCACCTCTTCTGTAGACCTATTTTTCAAATAAATATCTAAGTACTTATTCCAGGTCTACAGCATCGTTTTCTGAATGGAAATCACTTTACATTTTTTCCTAATTATAAGGATAGGAAAATACTTTGTGAAAAAGAAATCAGAAAATACCAAGGCATAAAGAAGAAAAACTCAGGCTGGACCCCATTTATTAGCTTGTTCCCACTTGTGGTACTGTGTTAGCTTCTACACACTTTCACACCCATTTTCACACTTGAGTTGCATAAGCACACTGTAATATAGCTGAGCTGAGATTACTGTCTCTCCCTGTTCTACAGCTGAAGACACCGAAGCTAGAGAACCTCTGACCCAGATATTCTGCCTGGAAAATCCGTTTGCTCTCCACGGTATCACATTGCCCTGGAGACTCACGTGAAGAGAAATGCACAGTCGCCACTGTAACAGTAATCATGGCTGATACGGCGGAGTTGTCACCAGGTGCACGTCTTTAAAGCTCTGAGCAGTCTTAAGAGGTGGGCATCAGAGGAGAAAATGATGCTTAAAGAGGATAAACAATTGTCCGATACCCGTCTCACAGCTCATAAGTGACGGATTTGGTATTCAAACCTAGACCCGCCTGGCTCCTAGGCCTGAGTTCACGGTCACTACAATCTAACCACCTTACAGTTTTTAAAATCAATCTTATTAAGATATAGTTGACATACAACCACAGGCGCCCATTTTAAGTATACAGTTCCATGAATTTGGGGGTATGTATACATCATACAGCCGTCACCGCAATCAGGATTTTGAACATTTCTGTCACCCCCAAAAGTTTCCTTGCGTTTTTTTGCAGTCAATGCCCACCCCCAGCCGGCAGCCGCCTATCTGCTTTCTATCGCTGTAGTTAGTTTTGCCTTTTTAGAATGTTATATAAACGGAATGATACTCTTTCCTCTAACAAGGCTGAATTTCACCTGAGCCCTGTGCTCCTGGAAAACAGCACAGGTTCAAGGAATCTGCCACCCTTTTGTGTTCTGGGAAACAGCGTGCTGTAAAAAGCACCTTTCCACAAACGACTTAATAAGACTCCCAGAAGCCGTCCTCATTTACATACGATGGGGCCAGACACAGATCCTGCAAATTCCCTTTCTTTGCCTCATAAATGATTAGCTGGACTGCCTGTGCCCACTATTCAATCAGAACAGAATGCTTATTAACCGAACTTGGGCTAAGAGTCTCTCCTTCCCCAGGCCTGTGAACTCTGTTCCACCCTCAGCCTGAGCCAGCAGACAGGCCCTCCCAGAGAAACAGCCCTGCCCTCGCCGCCCCTCCTAAAAACAGCCGGCCTCAGGGTCAAACACTCCTGATCTACCACTCACTCCTGTCCACACCACCTCCCCACACCTGCTTCTTCCCAGCCTCATTGACTCCTCTCTGTAAAGATAAATGCTCACACCTACCTTTGAGATGTTCACCAAATTTACGGTCTGAAGAGTTTCCCTATGCAACAGTCCCTCCCCCTCTTGCAATAGACTCTTGAATTAAGTTTCTCCATGCAAAGTCCAGATTTGTTTCTTATTTGACATGTATCTGGCTTCACCTGCTCAGCATAATGGTTTTAAGATTTGACGTTTTTCTGGATGTCAGCAGTTTATTTCTTTTTCTTGCTGCATAATACTCCACTGTATGAATTTACAACGAGTTGCTTCTCCATTCTCCAGTTGATGGCCACGCAAGTCGTTTCTTGAGTTTCGGCTGCTGTGAACATCCTTGAGCCCATCTTTTTGTAGACACGGCTTTCACTGCTCTGGGTAAATACCTAAGAATGGAATCCCTGGGGATTCACATTATGCGTGAAAGTCGTAACATCCTCTCCTTTGATTCCACCCTATGAGACAGGCTTAGAATAGAATTTTCTGATTAAAATGCTTCCAGAAGTGAGATGCTGCACGGTTTCCTCATTTGCATTTTACTCATGTATGAGCACATACGATGATTCATTTAAAAACATGAGCATCACATCAAATCTCCCATTACCAACCAGCTCGGCATCCAGCACGATTGCAGAGGAGAGGCTGGAACACGTGCATATCAGTTTCTAGCAACACGTATGTCCCTTCTGCTGAAGGATTGCTTTAATTTTCCCGTTTTTAATGTTCCGTTCGCAACGTTATCAATATCACGTCCTTTTTCCCGCACATCTGCTGTTTCCCCTCCGCTTCTCTCCCCGGTGGAGCCTGGTTTATTGTGTTCATAAATAAGAAATGGCAAACGTTCGTTCCTTTTAAGAAAACAAAGGCACATTTCTTTTCATTCTACCAAATTAAGCTCAGCTACTCCACTAGCTAAATTCATAAGACAATTCCAGCGAGGAAGAAAAAAAATCAGCCTTAAAAACAAAATCCCCATTTGAATAGGGAGAAAAGAGAAGAATAGAGGGGGTTGAAATGTAAGCTTCCCTTTGTGAATTTTCATTTCTGCCTTAAATGGCTTCTGCTCAGGTGTCCATTTAACTCTCAGCCGGCTTGATTTCCTCCCTCCCTGTGACAGGGCAGAGAGCTGATGACCTGGGAGTGGACATGGCCAGGAGGTGTGGAGGGAAGAGGTGGAGAAAGGATCCCAGGAGAGGCAGAGGGAGCTGGCAAGAGGTCTCTCTCCCTGGTGGTCTTACAGTTCTGGAGAAGAACTTACCACAATTCTATTTTTGCTCTGAACATTTCCACCTACACGGATCAAAAGCTTTCCAACTTCCCAGCACTCAGTTGTCCAGTTTACTGCTTGTCAGAAATACCGACTTCTGCCATCAATAATTTACAGCCTTTAAATCTTTAAACTCTACTGTTCCTGGAACACAGGCTTACCTGGAAGCAGTGGATTTTTAACAGAAGCTCATGTTCTCAGGTTAATTACCTGGTACTCATGGCTCCACTCTCCAATTAACGCCCTTGAATCCCCACATAAACCTCCTGCCATTTCATCATTGCTTCCACACCAGTGACTTGTAATTACAGATTTCTAAGCAGAACTTCCAGCCCCATGTTAGGACATTGCGGAGGACTGAATAAATACACTTCTGGTTAAATGTGTCTGTGGGCTTGTTTTGCTGCTGGTGGATTTTTTTTCTTTCTTTATCTCCCAGAACAAAGCAGCCTGTTTCTTTGCTTTTGTTTTTCACCAGGAGTAGGCCAGATTGCAGTCACTCTCAACAGGTCCCTTAACTGCCCTGTTCTTCTCAATCTGTCTCTGTTGTTTCATCCCATGTGGCTGAATACTGTAAAAGAGGAAGGAAGAGAGAGCCCTTCTGCTGATTCCGGCCGTGCTGCCTCTTTGCAGGAGGCACAAACGCATCCCAAACCCCCACCCAAAGGCAGACACACAGGACTTAACACCCACTCAGAAATCTTCCTTCACTACCCGGAGCCCATTCCTTCTGCTGAAACAGCCACTGTTGTCCATGTCACAGAGTTGCCAGAGTTACCAAATAAAATTACAGGACGTCCAGTTAAATTTAATTTTCTGGTATAAAAAAAATTTGTTTAGCATAAGTATGTTCCAAATATTTCACAAGACAAACTAAAAAAGTTCCTTGTTTATCTCAACAAAATTATTTATTTATCTCACCCCACCTGTTCACTACCTAAGATGAACAAGAGACACAAGATTTCAGAGAGTGTTTGCTGATTACGGCCTGCAGGGAGCCTGTGGACTTCAAATCCCAATTGGAACTGGGTTCAAAGCCAACAAAAGCAGAGGCAGGTGCCCACTGTTGGGTGGTTTCCATGCCCAGCCCCCACCCCCAGATGGGGGTTCTAGCTGGAGAAGATGCCTGCTCTGGGGGACCACAGCTGGGAGAAATTGATATGGAACCTCTTAATCTCAAGTTTGTGCACCCGATGCCAGTAAGCCAAACGCCGAGACATCGGTCCTTGGAGGTAGAGAAGGCGGAAAGATAAGTTCCCTCAAATGCATCTTAACAAAAGAAGAAAGCAGGGGTTTTTATAGAGCTAAGGGGCTTGGGAGGTAGAGTTTCAGAGAAACAAAGGGGAAGTCCCTGATCCTTTCGCTCCAGATAAGTCCCTGGGCAACCAGACTTCCAGGCGTCAGCTGGTTACCCGGTGGTCATAACTTCCTTAAAGACATTCTTTTTCTTCTGCAAAACAAGCTCATAAATCCTTGTGACCTTTGAGTCACCTCTCAGGTTAAACAAGAAAACAGCAAATTAGTAAGATTAACTCCTTTTCATCTGTGTCTATGTTGGGGACAAGGTCAAATGGTAATCATATTCTTATTGAATATTTAGAGTAACCCTCAGGTACCCAGCTTCAAAATCCTCCCAGAGGAGCTGGGCCTCTGGAGGGCAGCGCTGTCTGAGGCTTCTCACGGGAGGGCCGCCGGAACACACGTATCACAGCGTTTACTCCTCCCCCCCATTTCAAGTTCCACTCTGCCTCTGCCACTCGCCAGATGGATGCTTCTGTTCAAATACAGAAGTGCAGACCGTGACTTTGCCAGGGGTCCCCAAGCCACCTCCATGGAAAGCGCAGCTCATCTCGGAGGTGGCCAACTGTGAATATCGTGGGGGTGGAAACACATTTCCCACAGCTGGAAGGTAGACATAGGGGCCTGACCTGGGTTTGCCTTGCTCTGCTAGAGGCAGAGAACCAATCTTTTGCTGTTGCCATCCTAAATCCCACAGCCCGGAGACCTAGTTCTGGAGCTACCCTGACTACACAGGAGCGAAGTCTGCTGAGCACGTGGAGCATGGGGACTCAGGCTGTCACTCTCCTGAAAGGGGTGATTTATGGCCCCGGACCTGCACCTCGCCGTCTGTTTTCTCAGAACATGCTGTTAATAGCCTGTGCATCAGGCCCTGGTAGGGAGGGGAGGGAAAAAGCTGTTTAAGGACTTTCAGCAAATTTATTTTCCTGCCAAGGCAGCACTGTATTTTGGCCCAGATGGGTGGACTTTCTTTCAGCCACAGAAAAGTTTTACTCAGAAATAAATAGGTACCTTCACATTTGTTTGCTGAGCTCTCTTTGGGACCTTATAAACTATTAAATTACCTGGCAGGGAGAAAGAACATGAAAATTGGGCCCAGACTCTGGTCATCATGACAAGCTCATTAAAGGATAGAGCTGCAGATACGAGATATCGAGTTCATTACACAGATGGGGAAACTAAAGCCCAGAAGGGCAGTAACTTTCCCAAGACCTCACAGCTGGTCACTGGCAGACTGGTTTCCTGATTCTCACACCACTGCCAGCTCCAGCCCGTGCCCCCATAGGGCTCTTGACAGGGAGTGATACCAAACCTGAAGTGAGTTCGCTCACCCGTTGCGCAGCAAGCCAATCTCTGACACCCAATGTGGTGGAAGAAAGTAGAAATTTTATTTTTTGCACAGCACTAAGCAAGGAGAGAGGGCAGCTAACACTGAAATCCCAAACTCTCCGAAAAGCTAAAAGGAAGGGTTTTTATTTGGGGTTTTAGGTAGGGGAGGGGGAGAATATGACCTTGCTGGTCGGAGGTTTCCCACCAGCCTGTCTTTGGCTTTGAGACTACGTGTGGAGAGGAGGGAGCCCGTGACCTTGCTGGTCAGCAGCTTTCCCACCAGCCTGTATCTCTTTGCGGGGAGGAGATAATGAACCCAGGTGCTTGTCCTTGGTGGTGTCTGTCTCCATGGAGGATAGTGGATTCTGGAGCGAGGAAGCCAGGGAATGAGTGCTTTGGTTTTAACCCCATATATGCTGGGTTTAACGTGGGGAAACTGATATCAGGGTCGATATCAGCAGGAAATGCCAGACTCAGCCAATAAAAAAATACAAGGAAGCTGGTTAACTTTAAATTTCATATAAATAATGAATAAGTTTTCAATATAAGAATGTCTCAAATTTGCATGGGACATAAAAATACAAAAAAAAAATTGAAATTTTTTAACAGTTTTATTGGGGCATAATTGATATGCCAAAAAATGCACATATTTAATGTATACAACCTGATGAGTTTGGACATATACATACACCCATGATACCATCACCACAATCAAAGTAATAAACATATCCATTACCTCCAAAAGTTTCCTTGTGTTCCTTTACTGGATTGAAATTTATTATATCAATGTATATTATTCAAAGCCTCAATTTATTCTGGGTGTATTTGCTTCACGTCTTCCTGAGAGGCAGAGTGGAATGGAAGGCCAGGATTACAGATGGGCTCTCCTGGCCACCCTAGATAAGCAGAGTCTGGATAAGGCGGATTAGAACCACATTTCAAGACAAAGAAAAGGTTACCGGTATACAAGAAAGCTCCCCAGTGGTCAAGAAAGAAATAGACTCCAATAAATGAAAAGAATTGGAGAGCAAGAGGTGGAAGGCGTACAGGGGTGGGGGCCATGTCAAGGGCTGAGGGGCAGTCAGAGAAGCACCGTGATGTCCCTCAGATCTGGACACTAGTGTTAACCAGAGAGGGAAATGAGCAGGAACCTGTGTCAATACAAGATGTGGCCTTGACCTTTCCAGGCTGTGGGCTGGATTTCCTCCCGTGGACCACAGAGAGATGGAGCTAAAACATTCTCATCTCCGAATAAACCCCTACACAATGTTCTAATCTCATTCTCAAGTTACCCAAGTTTTCTAGGTCTTCCAAGCTAGGGTCATGCCAAGGTGCCCTTAATGGACCAAAAGAATAGACAATCAATCCTCGTTATTTGCAGATTCAGTATTTGCAAATTTGTCTGCTCCATAAAATTTATTTGCAGCCCCAAAATTGATACTTGTGGTGCTTTAGTGGTAATTTGTAGGCTTTCAGAAACTTTGCATAGTAGGCTGACCAGCACATTCCCAGCGGAGGTCGAACAAAGTAACATTCTGCCTTCTTGTTGCAGCACTCATGCTATAAACAAGTGTCCTTTTCTTGAACCATTTAGTGCCACTTTTTTGTTTTGCATTTTTGTCCCTTTTGGCTGGTGGTTTTGCTGTTGAAAATGGCCCCCATGTGTAGTGCTGAAGTGCTGTCTAGTGCCCCTAGATGGAAGAAGGCTGTGATGTGCCTTATGTAGAAAACATGTGTTAGACAAGCTTCATTGAGGCAAGAGTGATGGTGCTGTTGGCCATGAGTTCAATGTTAATGAATCAACAATGTATGTTACATGAAGTGAAGTGTCTTTCAGCATAAACATACATAAATCAAGGTTGATGAAAATGTGACCAGAGGCTCACAGGTACCCAGCCCTATATACCCCTTAGGAGCAATGATTGATTATTCACTAATTCAGTATCTGCAACAACGTTAGGGAACATAACTACCATGGATAATGAGAATCAGTTGTGCCAGAAGAGATGCGCTGGGTCATCGAGTCCATGCGTGAGAACGTGGGAGGTGGACAAGAAGGAACTCTCCTGTGGGCTTAAGCCAAGGCCCATCTCACCCTCTTCCACAGGCCAGTGTCCATGGACACAATGCACTGCGGACATTATTTTTAAGACTTTGCATTTTAGAACAGCTTCAGATTTACCGCAAAACTGAGCTGAAAGTACAGAGTTCTCATACATTCCCTGCCCCCACACCTGCAGAGCCTCCCCCATTATGCACATCCCCACCAGAGTGGTACATTTGTTACAATCGATGAACCTACATTGACGCATCGTAATCCCCCAAAGTCCGTAGTTGACATTAGGGTTCCCCCTTGGTGTGGAACATTCCATGGGTTTGGACAAATGTATGATGACATGTACCCATCATTTATAGTATCATACAGAATAATTTCACTGCCCTAAAATCTTCTGTGCTCTGCCCATTCATCCCTCCCCATCCCGCACCCCCAGCAACCACTGGTCTTTTTGGCCGTCTCCACAGTTTTGCCCTTTCCAGAATGTTATCTAGTTGGGGTCATGCATTCTGCAGCCTTTTCAGATTGGCTTCTTTCCCTTCATAGTATGCATCACTGCATACATTTTGGGAACATCAATGCTTAACTTCAACATTTTCCTGTCACTAGCTGAGTGAATTGGTGGTGATTACTCACCTGACCTTGGGTACACAACTGACAATATGCCCGTTTGGCTGAGAGGTAATAGAAAGCAGCCAATAAACCCCATCGCAGGCTCTGACTCTAATGGACTAAGTACAGTATGAGTTATTTTTCTCACGCAACCTGAGGAGGATAATTTCTAAAAAAGAACTGAAGATTAAGATAGAGTTTTCAGGGCTGTTTTTTTTTTAAATAGATTTGGGGAAGAGGTGGATAGTATTTACAACATACTATTTTCTTGCTGTTTAAAGTTAAGCCTTCCCCGGAAATTTTCAGCAAAGCTGCGTGGCTCTTTGGAGCACATTTTCCTCCCCATAGCAAGACTGTGGCTGCCCCTTTGCCATCAACGCCCTGTGCCCCACTTAACAAGCAAACCCTGCTTCTCTAAATACGTAAAGTAGGACGTAACATGGGATTAAAATTGGGAATTTAAAAAATTAAGATCCTATACACCTGAAAGCCCATATCATGGTATATTTCAACCCCCGTAGACGTTAATTCTTCACGCTGCCTCATTGTTCTGAAGAATGCTTGAGGTACTGTGACGTCTCTGGTACTCTAGAAGGCTGTCTGAGTCCTGCTTTTTGTCAAAGTCATTTGGGTCAGGGCTGCTATGCATTTAGGTTTTGTCTGCTTCATATTATGTTTCTAAGATCTCAAGGCTAATTTACTTTGTGCTTATTAATTATTAGCCCATTTCTTTTTAAGCTTCAAGGTTCAGAAACGTATTCTCGGGACGTTTGTGGGGCATGTTGGTGACAAAGACACTGTCTTTGACTAAACTTTAGTCAGGCTCCTCTGAGCCCACTTCCCTACTGGGCCCCATCTTGGCCTTCATGTCCATCCTTGCCCAGCCCGGCTTTAGCAAAGAATCCTGCTGTCTTGTGCCCAGGTCTTAATTTATAAAGGTGGCTGAGTTACAGCATGGAGAGGTCAATGCCAATGAGAGCAAAGTTTAATGTTATTCACAGTTGCCCCTGGGAACAAGGGCACAGCTCAACACGTGGAGACACAGGAGGGACACCAGGTTTGGGTCAGGGAGAAGAAGCAGGAGAGAGGGGAAGACGTAGGCCACAGCCTCTATTGGGGTCTCCACGGTCAGGGCAAGGCAGGGCAGAGTAAACAGCTTAGGATTGGTTGGCAGAATAACATCAGCAGGATCTGGGCTGTGGATGCCCTAGCTGTCTGGTAGCTGGCCCTGGGTTGACATAGGGCAGGGGGACACAGGCTGGGTGTCTGAGGGTTGGATAAGAATGTGGGTGGAGGCGTGACCTTGGATTGGCTGGTCTGCTCACGACAGGCATGTTCCAAGTAAGCTGTCCACCACCCCCAAGGATTAGCCAGCCTGGGAGGGAGACACTGCCCCTCCCTTCAGTTCTGAAGCGGGCCTCCGGCTGAGCCTGCAGTCTTGCCTAGCATCTTCCCCTGTCCTGTCCTGCTTCCCTGTCCTGAGAGCAGAGCCTCCATAAACCAGGGCTCCTGCATCCCTGCCTTGGGCTCTGCTTCTAGGGAACTCAACCTTTTCCAAAGGCATAAGAAGCGACCGGTCCTGACCTGTTCTTATCACACACCTCACTCCCTAAATATCACCAAGAGAGTCCCTGGAAGGAGAACTGGAAGCCAGTCTCCCCAGTGTGGTGTTCAAGGTCTTCCGTGACCAGTTCCATGGTCATCTTCCTGCCACTCCTTGCACTTGACCTTTCAGAAATGTAGAATCACTCATATTCCCTACTCTGTCCCTCTTTTGCAAGTTCCACCAGACAGTGATGCATGAGCCCACCCACATGCACTCACACACGTGCATACACATGCACACAAACACATATGCATGCATACCCACACGTGTGGACACACGCACACACTCATGAACACACTCTCACTCATGTACTCAGAGACACACATGCAGAAACAACACATGTGCACATGCATACACATGTGCATACACACATACGCAAATGCATACATATGCATACACACATACACTAATGTACACATGCACATACACACAAATACACCCGCATGCATGCACACGCCGCCCACACCACTGTTGCCTTTATGGCTTTGTTCATGCTCTTTCCTCTCCCTGGAATGTCTTGTCCCCATTGTGGACTAGCTAATCCTGTTCATACTTCCAGGCTAATCTCAAGGACCACCTTCTATGAGCAGCCTTCCTGGCGGGGTTCGATTTTCCTCTGTGCTCCCACGGCAGAGTTCCCTGGACTTGCTCCTATCGTCGTTCCTGCATATCACAGCAGCACTATCTGCCCACGCCCAGTTCTCTGGCTAGATTGTGGGCTCCCTCAGCTGCCTGAGGTCACGGACTCTTTTATTGATTCCCCAACACAGCGTCCAGTGTTCAGGAGACATTCACTGAGTGCTTCCTGAGTGAACTGGAAAAGAATTGAAAAATTAAAAGGACTCCAGGTAATCTGGAACAGTGGCCCGGTTTGACTTTTGTTGTCAGAATAAAAGGGGTTTACTTTTAAGTATATATAGAATAAGTTCTTTCTAGAACACAAGGTGTAGGATCTCCTTTGAGACATTTTCAGCATCTACACAAGGCGTAAGGGAAATGAGAGATTGGTAGCCAGTTCATAAAAGCAGGAACAGGTGGTGTCTGTGCTGTAAAGGGAGCGGGCCGACCACAGCATCACGGCCCAGGTGGCCCATTTGGGGGCCTGTGTGTGGTCCTTCTCGGTGACAGCTGCCAGACATGAAGAAACTCTGGATGCTAAGCCAAAGCCCTTGACCCTTCCTCCCTACCCCAGGCACGGCATTCGTGGGGCTCTTGCCTGCCTATCCCAACCCCTGGAGCTGGGCTCCACCTTCCCTGTGTCAGCAAGGGCCAGAGGTCACAACCAAGGCAGCAGGCGGTAACAACCACTAACAACTCAAGCCGGTTCTCTGAAGGCCCCACGCTGGAAGAGGAGATCCAGCCGTCTCCCAGTGCTGGGGTTTCCACCCCTGCCACCAGGAGCTCAGAGGAGGCAGGATGCAGGGGTGAATAAATGGAAAGATGAGCCTCTTTTAGTCAATATTGTTAAAAGGTAAATTTTCCCCAAATTAATCAATAGAGTCAATGCAATCCCAATCAAAATTCCTAACAGTTTTTTTGCAGTAACTGATAAACTGATTCTGAAATTCGTGTGGGAATGCGAAGAACCTAGAATAGTCAAAACAACTTGGAAAAAGAAGAACAAAGAATTATCATTAAAACCACCGTGGTGCTGGTATAAAGATAGACAATGAATGGAACAGAGTAGAGAATGCAGAGTTAGACCCGCACACAAGCAGACAGCTCCCACCATGTATTGGGTGTTTATTCTGTGTCACACATTGGGCTAAGTGCTCAACATGGCAAGAAATTGTCTCTTCTAAGATCACACAGCAACCCCATTAGTAGGTACTATTATGAACCAGATTTTACAAATGAGTGTACTGGAATCAGAGAGGTGAAGACACTTGCCAGAGTCACCCATCTACAGCAGTAGAGCTTGGGTCTGATGTAAGATCTATGTTTTGAACCCCCTAGGGAAGGAAGTAGACCACATTTGTTGACCAACTAAATAATCATGGCGTATACCCTGTCTGGTTGGGTTCCTGCCTCACTCTTCAGTCTCACAATGTTGGAATCATTCACACAGGTACAGGCAGATGATACCTGTTCTCAAAGACTGGAGAAGGACGGGCCAGGAGAGCACCACCTCCCACGTTGCCTATATGTAGCCTGGTTGCAGAATCGGATCTAGTAGATCCTGGATGTTTATCTATCCTTCTGGCTCCCTACACATTTCAGGGATCTTGTTCCCAGCAGAAAGGTAGCCAACTTACACCATGGGCTTCTTTGTCCTTTTTTTGCCTTCACAGAGGCGTCTGGCCCAAGGCCAGGGCTCTGAGCCTCCCAGAGCATCACTGAAGTTGCTGTTGTGCAACAGGACAGGTGTGGTCTCCTGCCTGTCTCAACACACTGGCGAGCCAGCCTGCAGCTTATAACACAGAGGACTAACGACAAGCAGTCTCTCACACATTACCTTGGTAATGTGTCTAATCACATCTAAGCTGATGATTCCAGTTGGCATTTACGATTCTCCTGTCTCCTGAACAAAAGCCCTTCTCTGGTTGGAATTTTCTAAGCAGGAGCAACAGTTAATGTTTTCTATGAACACTTTCATTTCAAAATCCACATACTGTCTGAGGGAGTTCTCTGCAGAAGACCTAAAGACCCTGCTATTGCAGAAAATACTTCCCAGAATCTTGGCTCTAAAGGCAGATATATGTTACGCAAAGAAATTGAACAACATGGATAAAATGTTTACAGAGGTGAAGATAAAAAGAGGTATGCGTCCTTCGTTAACGTCTTGGCCATTTGGCATTATCAGCTGCTGTTACACATGACTTATCTACAGGTAATCAAGACTTTCTCATCTAGTATCAGAATTAATTTGAATAATGGCGCTATTTTAATGGAAATTATCCTAAAATGCACAGCATGGTTTCCTTCTTTCTAAAAAGAGAAGAATGAACATAATTTAGAATTTTCTTGATGAGTCACAGTTATTTAATACAGTACATCAACTAAATACAGCACTGCTTTTTATCAGCAGTATTTCTGCTCTTAGTGGGTGTTCTCCCAAGACCTCACTTGTTCTCACTTGCTGTGGGCTGGATGTCTAAATAGTCAAGTTTGTTAGGATTGTATTTAAAGTCAAGTCAATAAGGAATAAGGGTAAAGTGCACATCTTTAACACCAAAGGCTTTGGGAAAATTATTCCCCAAATTAAAGGCCTTTTATCTGCCCATTTAGGGTTAGATTCTAGAAAATTGATATGCATGGAAGGCATATTACCACCAGATACATGGGATATAGGGAATATAACAGCAACAATAGTCTCCTGGAATTTTATAATAAAAATGATTTTCATGCAGTGGTTTCTTTAATTCTCAAAACCGAGTCTTGAGGCAAGTAAGTGATTCTTTAAAGTCACAGTTTCCCTGCTGAGCGTTAGATCTCTGACCACAGCCTATATATTTATGAGAAAAAAACCAAAGGCCTGTAAAAAATGAAATTCGGATGCTTATGGAATATAACAAGTTTGTAGAGACTGTCCCGGATTTGATGTTGATTTGCATCTATTGCATCTGTAGTCACTGTATTTTGCAATGAGAATTTTCACGTGGGGAGGAGGCAAACCTAGGGCACCTTATGAACCATCAGATAAATTACATTAATCATCTTCAGTAGAATTATAAGTTTATCTTATTATGATATTCCTTGATCCATAACAGTTTACATGGTGACCAGATGATTTATCACACAACACTCCTCAACTATCCTAGATAAACAGAACTTTATACAGGGTGGGCAAACTATGGCCCATGGGCTGCTCACCTGTCTTTATAAATAAAGTTTTATTAGAACACAGACACACTCATTGGTTTACATATTATCTATGATTATTTTTGCCCTGTAATGACTGCGTTTAGTAATAAAGACATAGACTGTAGGGCCCACAAAGCTAAAAGTATTTACTATCTAGCCCTTTAAGAAAAATTTTGCCAGCTCCTATTTTATCGTACGAATCATGACAATATTTTCCAAGCTGACATTTGGAACTCATAGTCTAACAAATGTCAATGTATTCCCAGGATAATACTTTATTTATTCAGCAAATATTTATGGAGTGTGTACTATAGGTCAGGCACCAGATGAGTAGCACTTAGGAATCCCTGACCTTCAAGACAGAAATCAGTCACATAATCAAAAATCAAAGTAAAATTATAATTCCGGGGGCCGGCCCTGTGTCCCAGGGGTTAAGTTCGCGCACTCCGCTTTGGCAGTCCAGGGTTTCACCAGTTTGGCTTCTGGGCACAGAGCTAGCACCGCTCATCAACCTATGCTGAGGCGGCGTCCCACATAGCAGAACCAGAAGGACCTGCAACTAGAATATACAACTATGTACTGGGGGGCTTTGGGGAGAGAGAGAAAAAAAAAGAAGAAGAAGATTGGCAACAGATGATGTTAGCTCAGGGCCAATCTTTAAAAAAAAAAAAATTACCACTCTGATAAGTTTCATGGACAAAATAATAGAACATTTGGAATTTACTGTAAAGATTGGTTTACACAGTTGTAGGCAGGCTAGAATTCTCCTGGAGTAAACTTCAGAAAGAAGAGACTGGAACTCTCTGCACAGGCTGAAGCTGCCATTCACAGGCAGAATTTCTTCTCTCCAGGAAGGCTCAGCTTTGCGCTTAAAGTCTTTCAGCTGATTGAGTCAGACCCACCCAGATTATGTAGGAAAATCTCCCTGACTTAAAGTCAACTGACTACTAACTGTAATCGCATCTAAAAAATACCTTCCCAGCAACACCTAGATTAGTGCTTGAACGAATAAATGGAGACTTAGCCTAGCGAGGCTGACACGTCAAAAGACCATCACACTGCTGAACTATTTTATTACTTTTGCTTATTTTATCTTATTAGAGATGTTTACATTTTTAACAGCCCTATTGAGGTATAATTTACATACAATAAAATTCACCCGTTTTATTTTTTTCCAGTCTTATTGAGATATAATTGAAACATAACATTGTATGGGTATAAAGTGTACAACGCAATGATGTGGTATATGTATGTATATATTGCCAAATGGTTACAATAAGTTTAGTTAATATTCATCACCTCACATAGTTACAAATTTTCTTTTCTGGTGATGATAAATATTAAGATCTATTAAAATTCACCCATTTCAAAGGTACAGATTGATGAGATTTGCTAAATGTGTACAGGTGTGCAAATATCACCACAGTCAATACTTAAACCATTTTCATTGCCCCAGGGAGGTTCCCTGTGCTCCTTTGCAGTCAATTCCTGTTCCCACCCCCAGCCCCAGGTAACCCATGATCTGCTCTCTAACACGCGGGTTTGGCTTTCCTGGACCTCCATGAGTGGAATCACATGGTATGGAGTCTTTTATGCCGACCTCTTTCATTCAGCACGACGTTCCTGAGATTCATCCATGTGGTAGCGCGTATTGGTTGGTCATTTCTTTTCATGCTGAGTAGCATCCCAAGGTATGGATATCCCACATATTCATTTTTCACCAGTTGGTGGATGTTGATGTTGTTTCCATTTAGGGGGTATTATGAACAATGCTGCAATGAACATTCGTGTCCAAGTCTTTGTGTGGATATATGTTTCCATTTCTATTAGATAGGAAACTAGGAGTGAAATTGCTGTATGTGTATGTTCAACATTTTAAGAAACTGTGAAATGTTCTCTAAAATGGTTGTGCAGTTCACATTCCCACCAGTAGTATAGGAGAATTCTAGTTGTCCCACATCACCAACACTTGGTATGGTGAGTCTTTTCACTTTTACCTACTTATCTCTTTGTGGTTTGAAATTATTTACTTAATGACCAAGGATGGTCACATCTCATCATGTGCTTGTTGGTATTTGCATATATTCTGTTGTGAAGCATCTATTCAAATATTTTGCTCCTTTTTTTGTACTTGGACTGTGTGTCTTACTATTGAATTATAAACTTTTTAAATGTATTCTTCATACAAGTCTGTTGTCAGATATATGTTTGAAGTTTGCCTTTTCATTTTTTAATGGTGTCTTTAGACGAGCAAATTTTTTAATTTTAATGAAGTCCAATTTTTCAATATTTTCTTGTATGGTTTGTGTTCTTTATATCCTAAGAAATCATTGCCCAGCCAAAAGTTATATGAATTGTCTCCTAAGTTTTCTTTTAGAAGTTTTCAGGCTTTACATCTTAGCATGTAGGTATATAATATATTTTGACTTAATGTTTATGTATGTGTGAGGTAGGATCTGTACAGATATCAGTTTACTCCAGCATTATTTATTGAAAAGACTAGCATATCCCCCGGCACCTTTGTCAAAAAAATCAATTGACTATGTAAGTGTCTATTTCTGGAGTTCTCAGTTCTATTCCATTTATCTGTATGACCATACTTTCTTGATTAATGTAACTTCATAGTAAGTTCCAAAATAAAGTAGGGTAATTCCTCTTTGTTTTTGTAAAATCATTTTGGCTGTCCTAGGTACTTTATCGTATAAAGTACTATATACACTTTAGAATCACTTGGTCAATTTCTAAGAATGGTTGCTGGAATTCTCATTGAGATTGCATGAAATCTATGTCAATTGGAGTAGATTTGTCATCTTTATAATATCAGGTCTTCCAATCTATGAACATGGCCTAATCTCCATTTACTTTGGTCTTTTTAAATTTCCCCCAGCAATGGTTTGTAGTATTCGGTGTACTGGTCTTGCACATCCTTTGTTAAGCTGACTTCAGAGTATTTTGTTTTTTATACTACCACCAATGAAACTTTTTGATTCTATGTTTAAGTTATGTGTTGCTAGCATATAGAAATACAGTTGATTTCTGTATCTTGTTCTGGCATCCTGCAACCCTGCTAAATCTGCATAAGAGTTGTAGTAGATTTTTTGTCGTCTCCTTAGGATTTTCTATGTACTGAATCAGGCGCTGTGCAAATAAGACAGCTTAACTTCTTTTTCAATGTGTAGGCCTTCCATTTCTGTACTTTGTCACATTGCTCTAGCTGGGACACCCCCAGTACAGTATTCAAGAGAAGTGGTAAGTGGACATCCTTGCCTTGTTTCTGATCTTAGGTAGAAAACATTCAGTCGTCTGTCACAAAACATGGTGCTACCTGTAGTAGGCTTCTGGAAGATGCTCTGTATCAGATTCAGGAAGTTCCCTTCTGTACCTAGTTTGCTGAGAACTTTTATCATGAAAGTGTGTAGAATTTTATCAAATGCTTTTTTTCCCTGCATCTATGGAGATGATCACTTTTATTTCATTAATACGGTCTATTGCTGCTATAATAAATTACCACAAATTTAGTGGCTTAAACAACACAAATCACATTTGTAATGTCCCTTTTGCCATGTAAGGTAACAAATTCACAAGTTCAGAGGATTTAGAACACGGCCACCTTTCGGTGGGGGTCGTTATTGTGCCTACCACATGTGATGTATTACGTTAATTGGTTTGGGCATTTTAAACCAACATTGCATTCCTGAAATAAAACCCAGTTTTCCATGGTATATTATCATTTTTACATGCTGTTAGACTCGACTGGCTAAAATTTTAAGAAGTTTTACATCTACACTCACGAAGGACGTTACTCTCTAGTTTTTTTTTCTTACGATGTCTGGCTTTGGTATCAGAGTAATACTAGCCTCATAAAATGAGTTCAGAATTACTCTTTCCACCTCTCTTTTCTGAAAGAGAATTGATATTGTTTTTTCCCCTGATGTTTGATAAAATTCACCACCAAACTCGCATTGATTTTTTTGTAGGAATATTTTAAATTACTAATTCAATTCTTTTACTTTATACAGAAATATTCAAATTTTCTGGTTTTTCTTGAGTCATCAAGATAATGTACCTTTTTCAAGAAGTTTATCTATTTCGTATAAGAGGCCAGATTTGTTGACATAAAGTTGTTCATAATATTCTTTTGTCATCCTCTTAATGTCTGGAGAGATTGTAGTGATCCCCATCAACTGGATACTGATACTGTGTGTCTTTTCTCCTTTTTTCTTGATCAATGAGCTAAAGGTTATTCAAGGTTATTCTGATTAATCATTTTTTTAACTAGCTTTGTTATTATTGATTTTCTCTATTGTTTATTCATTTTCTGTTTCATTGGTTTTCATTCTGATTTTTTTTTGACTCAGGTTTAATTTCGCCTTCCTTTGCTAGCTTCTTAAGGTGGAAACTTCAAACACAGACTTTGGAACTTCTTTTCTAAAGATGCATTTTCTCTCTAATGATATACTTTATACTTTAGCTGCATCCCATAAATTTGGTTATGTTCACCTATTCATTTATTTTATTATTACCACATACCTGGGGCTTTCCCAGATCTCTCTTTCTCTTCTTGATTTCTAACTTACATTGTGATCACAGAACATACCCTGTATAATCTAAATATGTTTAAATTTGGGGGGATCTGTATTACAATTGAACACATGGTCTACCCTAATGAATGTTCTGTGTGCTTGAAAGAATATGTATTCTGCTGTTGTTTGGTGAAGTGTCCTATAGTTGTCACTTAGATTACGTTGGGCGATAATGTTGTTCAAGCGGTCAATATCCTTACTGATTTTCTGTCTAGCCATTCCACCAATTACTGACAGAGGATTAGTGAAATCCCCAACTATAACTGTGATTTGTTTATTTCTCTTTTCAATTCTGTCAGTGTTTGCTTCGTGCATCTTGTAGCTCACTGTCAGATACACGTGCATTTAAATTGCTGTATCTTCCTACTCTATCGAACCTTTTATCATGATGTGTCCCTCTTCATCTCTAGAAATATTCCTTACATTAAAGTTTATTTTGTCTGATACAGCCACTCAGGTCCTCTTGTGCTTCTGTTTGGATGGTATACTTTTTTCTAGACTTTCAACCAATTTGCACCTTTAAATTTAAAGTGCATCTTTTATAGGCAGCATATAGTTGGACCTTGATTTTTGACTCAGTCTGACAATGTCTATCTTTTGATTACAATGTTTAGTGCATTTATATTTAATGATTATGATAAGATTAGATTCAGACCTGCCAATCTGCTAATCGTTTTTTATTTGTGTCATCTTTTTTTGCCTTGTTCTTCTTTTGCTACTTTCTTTTGTGTTAAGCAAATATTTCTCAGTATACGATTTTAATTTTTCCAATGACATCTTAGTTATATTTCTTTGCCTTTTTTTCTTTTCAATTGTCAATCTCCTGATTAAAATATTCATCTTTAACATGTCACAATCTTCTTCAAGTTTATGTTAACCTACTCCCAGTAGAAGATAGAAAACTTGAGCCAATATATTAGCTCAAACACAGCCCCCATGTTATTGTATATATTACACAAATATGCAATATAGACCCCAAAATATACTTATGTCTTATGAATTAATAGAACAAAATGTGTAAGTACATACACACATTTACTATTTCCAATTCTATTGATTCTTTCCCATAGATCTGAGTTACCATTTTTTTGGTGTCATTTTCTTTCAGCCTGAACGACTTCCTTAAGCATGCAGCACAGGTGTGTTACACAATGTACACAGGTGTGAACACAGGTGTGTTCAATGTTTTTTCTTTATCTGGAAATATCTTAATTTTGTCTTTATCTGTTTTAAGTCTGGTTTTCCAAGGTGTCACTGACATACATTTAAAATTACCCTTTTCTTATTTGGGCGGCTCTTTGAGTTTTGACAGACACAAACGGTCCTGTAACCATTGTCAAAATCAATATATAGACCTGTTCTATTTCCCCTAATTTCCTCTGGGGCCTCTTTGTGGTAAATCTCTCCTCCCGTCCGCAGGCACTGGCAATCCCTGATCCATTTTCTGTTTCCATAGTTTCACCTTTTCGAGACTGTCATATAAATGGAATTGTACAGTATGTAGCCATTGAGTGTTGCTTTTTTCACTTAGCATAATACATTTAAGATTCATTCACATTGTTGCATGCATCACAGTTGTCTCTTTTTATTGCTAAATAGCATTCTGTGGTATGGATGAAAACAGTTGCCCATTGACTTATTGATGGACATTTGGATTGTTTCCAATTTTTTGCTAATATGAATAAAGCTGCTCTGAACACCCATATACAGATTCTTGTGTGAATGCAAGTTTTCATTTCCTTTGAGAAAATACCAGTTAGTGTGATTGCTGGGTCTTATGATAGTAAGAGTATGTTTAACTATATAAACATGGTCAAACTGGTTTCCAAAGTGGTTATAGATTTTGCATTCCTACAAAAACGTATGTGTTCTAATTTCTCCACCTGATTTTGTCAGGTTTTTTTTTTTCATTTGAATAGATATGTAGGTGTATCTCATTGTAGTTTTAATTTGCATTTACCTAATGATTGATGGTGTCAGAACCTTTTTTATGTGAATTTACCATTCATATATCTTCTTCAATGAATTTTCTATTGAAACCTTTGTCCATTTTTTTAAAAAATAGATTTTTTTCCTATTATTGAGTTTTGAGAGTTTCTTATATATTCTGGATACAGCTTTTTTAAATCATATATATACACTGTGCGAGAATTTTTCCCAGTCTGTGGCTTGCCTTTTCATTTTGTTAATAGTGTCATTCAAAGGGCAAAAGATTTTAATTTTAATGAATTCAAATTTATCAATATTTTCGTTTATGGTTCAGGCTTTTTGGCATCATATTAAAATTTTTTTTACTTAATCCAAAGTCACAAACATTTTCTTCTATGTCTTCTTCTAGAAGCTTTAGAGTTTTAGATTTTACATTTGTCATCTATTTTGAGTTCGTTTTTGTATATGGTACAAGGGTTAGGTCAAGGTTTATTTTTTTCCCAATGGGAATTTGTTGGGAAAGGCTGTCTCATGAGCTGTCTTTCCTCCATTCAGCTGCATAAAAATGGGTCTTGGACCAGGGACACCTCCTTACCAAGAGATCAAGAGCCCACACAGCCTGTATGGGGTTGTCACCTTGTGTGGAAATATCTTCCTTTGTTTCAGGCTCAATGAGTGTTCTTTTGTCTCTTTAGAGTGTGTGTGTCATATGGCACCTGGCGGATTCCACTGCTACATCTGTCCTCCAAGTGGGAGGGGCCAGGGTTCCTTCCACTACAGCACAAGAGGGATGTGCTTAGGCCCATTGCCCTGTGGTCATCCACGGGGTGAGACTTTCTGGCCGTGGGCAGCTGACACCCACTATTGGAGTTCATCTTCCTCATCTCTTCTCTAGGTCAGTAAAGCATTGTTACACTCAGTGTTTGACTGCCTTGTGTTCTTGGTGACTCAAATACCAAGATGTAACAGGTTAGAAGTGTTCCGAGTCCTCCTTTGGGATTGGTGACTGGTGCACAGTACCTTACTTCCTTGGGATTGATAACCAGTACACGTTCAATTCAACAATATTCAATTATTCCATGACCATTTTTGACAAGACTATGCTTTCTCCATTGACTTGCCTTTGCATCTTTGTCAAAAATCAATTGGCCATAGGAGCTGGCCTGGTGGCATAGTGGTTAGGTTTGTGCTCTCCACTTTGGCGGCCCAAGCTTCACGGGTTAGGATCCCTGGCATGGACCTAGGCACCGCTCACCAAGCCATGCTCTGGTGGCATTCCACATATAAAATAAAGGAAGATTGCCATGGATGTTAGCTCAGGGACAATCTTCTCAAGAAAAATGAGGAATATTGGCAACAGATGTTAACTCAGGGCCAGTCTTCCTCACCAAAAAAAATCGATTGGCCATAAATGTGCAGTCTGTTTCAGGATTCTGTTTCATGGAGATATATATGCCATTTCTTTGATAATGTCACACTGTATTGATTACTGTAGCCTTATAGTTAGTTCTGAAATCAGGTTGTATACATACTCCAACTTTTTTCTTCTTTCTCAGTATTTGTTTTGGGTGACAAGTTCCTTTGACTTGTCAGCTAGTCAATTTCCACAAAAATTCCTGCTGAAATTTTGCTTGGGCTTGCGTTGACTCCATGGATCAATTTGAGGAGAACTGACATACTAAAAATATTGACTATCCCAATTCATAAGAATGATATATATCTATATATATTTAGGTCAGGAGTCACCAAACTTTTTATGCAAAGAACTAGATAGAAATATTATGTGCCTTGAGGGCTAAGAAGAAAAACCAAGGACATTATGTTGGTAGTTATATAAGAGAGAAAACAAATTTCCAAAAAAGTTTTATTGACAAAATTCAAAATATAATACTAATAATTGGGTACAATTCTTTCCTCAATATGAGCATATAAACAAGAAAAATGGAATACTTTTTAGAAGGGGTCAAATTTCACTCAAGTGCTCAGCCTGGTGATATTGACGCCTATTGTATTCTTTTGGCACCACTATATTCATTGTCTAAAAAAACACACACACAACGCTTTGCCATCTAGCTCAATAACAAAAAATCCACAATCAAACTTAACTTTTCTCTCCACTTATTATTTTGACATGATGATTATGCAGTGGCAGTAAGAATATATACATAAAATGTTGCGGTACACTTCATAGTTTCACCAGTTTGTAAATGCGTCCAACTGAGTCTTTTTCTGATCCTCACATAGACATATCACCAACCACTAGTGTTTTGTGCAACAATAGCTGACTGATTTAGCTACCTTGGATCCAACACAAACATCAGCCAATTTACTTTCCACTCTCCACTCCTTTCAGAGATCTTTTCTTTCCTATGTCTTCATATATCCTGGCTGGAAAGGGGAAGAACAAGTCTTGAATCCTCCTGAGCTGTCCCCAAAAGCAGTCCCTCAGCACCGCAACTTCACTCCTCAAGGCCACCATGTCTGGACTGCCATCTCCATGTAGAATTCAGGGACTAGGAGAACGGTCTGCAACTGGAGACTGCTCCTTCCTCCTCCATGGACGTCAAAAGAGGATAGAGCCAGCGACCATTTTCATGGTCAAACTGTCCTTTCATCTGTCTAAAAGTGAGACAACTATGGCAGCATATATGAATTTCTACCGATAATTTACAAAAGAAAATACTACACATGAGGAGGAAGGGGCCAGTAGGTGCTAAATAAGATGTTTCCCAGAATTCACAGGGAAAGCATCTGTGGTTTGCTCGCAATGGTGTCCTCATGGGTGGGTCTCAGCTGGTTTATTTATTTGTCCTCAGAGGAGTGCCTCACTCCAAAAATTCTTGTCAAACTTTCCTCTCTTGAATACCCTCCCATTTCTTGGAGAACATTATCCCTACCCAAAGGAAATCACCTAACGGCACGCAGCACCACAGGTCATCAATTCTTCTATTACCATTAATGCATTTCCTGAACTTGAGTCATTCAGCCTGGGGGTCACTACTGGCTAGATGTTAGTACTGGTCCTCAGCCCTCCAGGTTCCACAGCTAATCTGATGGAAGGGGTTAAAGCTCCCCAAGGACTGGTCTCAGGGGTGGTGTCAGCTCAAGTTGCAGACATACTTGCTTCTCTCATTGACATCTATCTGTTGTGGGAATACTACACACACACACACACACACCTTTCTCTGAGGCAAACACTCATTCTTGGAGATAACATTAATTACAGAGTGAGGCAGGAAACCTTCCAGCAATATGAACAATTCCCTTATTTGAGGTCACTAAGTTGGTTTCTACCTGGGGTTTTGCACAGTAAGCATGGCTCCACACCTGTGGAAACAGCTGTTCCCTCAGTGCACAAGAGACTCTCTGAAAGAACCTTTCTAATAATGGCTTGATTAAGTTCTTATCCAAGAGTCTTGTTTCTTCATAGACACACTTGGAAGAAAGGAAAGCTGTGACCTATTATTCCAGTTAAAAATATAACATTATAACAGCACCTAAATTCCACCTGAAAATACTGCTTGATAGATGGCAGTCAATTGCTTGAGAGGAGTGGGAAATTTTCTTATACATCTGCATGCATATTTTTTAACTGTGTTGCTTTTTTCAATTACCTGGAAAACGGCTATTTCAAAACACATCCCCCAAGTATATTTTTTCATCCCCAAACACCATGAATATTTCAATAGACCAATTAATAACTCAAACTCCTTTGCTGTTCTGACAGAATTTGTCATTAAGGTAAAGGAACAGTGAGTGATTTGTTTCATTTCAAGGAAAAAGAAAACACACTAGAATTCCCCATTTCTATAAATCCAGCGATTTACAGCTACCACTGTTTCAAATCATATCATACAACCGTGGCTGTGAAGTCTGTGTAAAGGAAAAGGACATAAATTGGAAGAGAAATAAAAATGTAGAGATAATTTTATGCTTCTTCCAGGAGTTGGACAGTCAGGATCTGTGTCGCTATGATGGTGACAACACAGAGTCTGAGATCTTGAACTGTAGTACCATTGCAGAAGCCACCCATTTGATTTAGTCCTAGTTCCTGGATCCTTGCAAGTCACTGATGAGTAAAAGTCATTTACTGATGTGAGCCTGAGTCCACGGGGCACTTCACCCTCTAGCAATGTATTTCCCATTTTATTTGGCTTATAAACAGTTACCTAAAAGACTAGGGTTCTTTCTTGCTTCTCACTTTCTTCAGATAAATATGCTCCAAAGTTACTTCCATTATTATAAGGTATTCTCATTGGTCTGAATTTATTTGTTAATAAGTACGGTCTGAATACTCTTGGGAGTCCCACTCTGAGTTAAGAACTGTGGTCACATAAAAGAAGCAAGAGATGTATCCTATTACTCTCCCTTCTCAGGCATAAAGGCTAACAAAGCAAAAAGAAATAAATATACAAATAAACAGACAAACAAAGAGCAAGGAGCACTTTTAAAGACTGCCTTGTTATGAGAAAAAGTCTAGCTGCTTTTGTAGCTGCATGAACCCAATGTCCCCAAACCTTCAGCATTTCCAGTATCACTATAATAGAGTTCATTACCTAGTGTCTCCTGATGTTTGCAACTCTCTGTCTTCTGAGTTAGTCATTTCATAAGTAAGAATTGATTCTTCCAAGATTCCTTCTGTTCCTACTGAGATGAGCAACTCATCTAGAGTTCTCAGAATCCATTAATTATAAAGGATCCAAGATAAAGCAAATCGTAAACCTACATGGGAATAATAATGCTTTGAAAGCCGTAACCTGAACTTCCATTTCGTCATAACCCTCAGGAATGGAGTGGTGACCAATGTTTCGGCCTACAGGGATCTGATTGGTGATGGAATCCTTAGGAATGAAATAGATGCTTCCTCCTGATGTTATTGCTCTGCCTATAAAATCAGAAAAACTCTAATCTGGAGAGTGGGTCTAATCCTAACCCAAGCTATCTTGGTGGAGATTCACAGCCTCTTGTCCAGTTCCTACATCTAAGTCAGCTCTAGACCCAAAGCCCCTTGACAGAAGAGGTGGAGGTCAGGTTCTTTGAGGAAGAGAACTGCAGTGCAGCTACAGATATCAAACTGAGAAGGGTATAGAGACTCTGGAAAATTCCTATAGGAGAATTGAAGAACAGACTCTTATGCTTTAGGAGTAAAGCCATGCTCTCCTCTGCTAACAGCAAGTTTCCATTTGAAAAGCAACTCCTTGCATGATTTGGGGCTCTGGTAGCAACGAAATGTCCACCATGGATCACCAAGTGACCATGCAACTCAAACCATTGCTCATTAATTGGGAGTTACCTCATCCATTGAACCATCCAAAATTGGATGTTCATAGCAGCATTTCCTTGTAATGGAAACGGCACTGTATCAGCTCTCCATTGCTGCACTCTTCTGCTGGCTTTCCCCGGCTCACAAGGACAGGTGTGACTCACTGGGGACTATTGATGTAACAATGCACCATGTGTATATATGAGATGGGTCCAATCAGGTCTGGAAAGTATAAGAAATCTGCCCAAGCAAATCACCAAGACGACTAGGACGGCTGATACCACTCTTCACCTCTTCATCAACTGGCACCTGTGGCCTGAATTCTCTGTAACCAATCTTCACAGCCCCTGTCCCTCACCCTCTGACCCAATGATTCATGTGTTTCCCATGGACAAAATACATTCACCCCTTCCCAAGACTCCTAAAGTCTTACCCAGTCAGGTAAGAGGCTCATGATCTCTTTATCTGCATGAAATTCCAATGTAAATGAGGCTCCTTGAGATCCACGACTCCTAATCTAGACTCTCCCCCATACATTTAACATACAGTGTTGAGACAAGAATAGGATAATTGGAATCAGTACTCCCATTCGAAACTGAAGTAATGAGAGGTATATAGCACTCACTGGCCCACAGCAATTCTGAAATATATCCAAAAACATGTCGTCTGGGCCTTCTAGGGGCAACAGAAGTTCCACAAGCAAAGTCCAGTTCTGCCCCCTGGCAATTCTTCATGATTCTGGGCTCCTCTCTCTGGGGGCCTTAGCTCTGCCTTCTCAGACATCTCGTGTTTGCACATGAGTAGCTCTCAGTCTGTTTCCTGCCCACAGAAAGTTAGAGGATCCAGAGCCTCTTTGCATTTTGAATCAACTCTGACTCTTTTAGTTCAGGTTGGCAAAACTCTTTAAAAACATCGTGAGCTCCTAACATGGTGGGGATTCACCCTGTGCCCCAAGCTAAAACCATAATTTCTTTCAAGACAGATGCTTTCTACTTTGGGCCTTACATGGAACTTCTGGAGGATAATGCCCTTAAGATTCTTAAAAGCCCTTTTGTCTGCTGAAGAAGTAACCAAGCCCCACCTTAAATCTTTCAGAGGCCAATACAGTCACATCCTTCATTTGACCCTTACCCTGTGACTGGTCCTTAGTTTGACCCCATTTGCCAGAAGGAAAAACTAAGGATGAGAAAGTTTTATTTTCCAAGCAGCAAGTTCTGTCTCTTTTATATTTCCCCTAAATTCTGCTTACAAATGGAACAGTTCTCTCTTATTATTGAACAGTTCCTCATTATATGGAGCTAAAAGAAGCCATTTGGCACTTTCAACATTCTACCTGGAAATCTCTTTAGCCAGATCCCTAAGTTTAGGTACATTTTCTATCTTTCAAGTTACAGCTGGTGACAGCATTGCAAATTGTTTAGCAACATCAAAACTCAGATTGACTTCTTTCCAGCCTCCAATAGCAGTTTCTCCACTTCCTCCCCAGCCTGTGCTCACAGCCTGGTCCCAAAGTCAATGCTTCATGTTTTAGGTTTTTATTACAGCAGCACCTGCTTCTAGGAACTGATTTTCCTTTCTCTTGTCTATTACTGAATAACAAACCACCCCAGAATACAGAGGTTTAAAATGAAAACAAACAAAAAACCCACGATGATTTATTATTTCTTATGATTCTGTTGATTTCTTATGATTGGTTCTCCTGCTGTTTTTCCTTAGTTTTCCAGCTGAAGGGTCAGCAGAGGGCTGGGCTTAGCTGGGACAGCTGAGAAGCCTGGGCCTCTCTCTCCCTGTGGTCTTTTCTTCTCAAGGAGGCCAGACAGGCAGTCTCAGGGCAGCATTACAAGGAGGTTAGCACCAGACACAAGCATTTACCATATTTGCTGATGCTCCATTGGCCAACGTAAGTCACTTGTCCAAGCAGAGTCAGTGTGAGAGGGAACTGTAGAAGGCCTTGGACATCCAGAGGCATGATTCATTAGCATAACGACCGAGCAGAGGCATACAGGACCTGGGGTGCAAACAGAATGGAAAGTCCAAGTGAACTGCACAAGAAAGTTGGCCAGATTTCCATGTTACCCGAGCCTACCACTCTGCCTCTTTCCCATCAACACGTGTTTATGGCTTAATAGGAAATTTCTTGTGACCAGTTAAAGAAGGAAGAAAAACCAAGGACCTGATGGGTTTATACCAGACAGAAGTGGACAGCCACTCAGAAAAGATGATTATGAAGGCAAATCCCTCCATGGGCAGGTATTTGAGCGGCATTTTAAATTTTCTATGTTAGGTATAAGGAAAGGTGGACCGAGGAACAGATATATAGTCATGCATCGCTTAACAACCAGGATACATTCTGAGAAATGCATCATTAGATGATCTCATCATTGTGCAAACATCATAGAGCGTACTTACACAAATCTAGATGGTATAGCCTACCACACACCTAGGCTGTATGGTACTAATCTTACGGGACTACCGTAAGATTGCATATGCAGTCTGTTGTTGACTGAAACATCATTATGCAGTGCATGACTATACCCTGATTCATGTCACCAGGATTGGAAAATTGGTGACACTGAGGTCTGGGGAAGAAGTACATGTATGGGCCTCAGTGAATGAGCACAGAGTGAAGGTATTTGTGTCTTATACCAAGGCCACTATCCCCTGCAGAGGACCTGATGTGGCACCATTCCTTGAGGGAACCAGGAAGTCAATTGGTAGTAGATTCATTACCCTGAATCTCTTCCGTCAAGCCTTCACTGACTGAACAACTTCTCCCATATCCATTACCATAGAGTCCCTCTGAACAGGGGTCACTCTTGTGGTAAATTAAGTGTGACAATGGGCTTGTGCCAATGGAATTCACTGATCTTACCGTGTGTCTCATCACCAAGAAGCTACCTTGGTGGAAGGGTGGAATGGTCTTCTGAAGACTCTGTCATTGCACCAGCTGGGAGACAGCACCCTGTGAGGTTGAGATTCTGTCTTATAGGATATAGTAAATGCCTTAAACTGGAAACCAACACATGTGCTGTCACTGCCAGAGCCAGAAGGCATGGGATGTATGTTCAATAACCCATGGGGTGAGGGGAGGGAGTGGCCCCATCACTATTTCACCAAATGATGTTTGCTTCTCATCCCTACTGCTTTGGCTTGAGGGGTTTAGAGGTCCTAGTGTCCAAGGAGGAAGTCATCTCCCAAGAAACATAATAACAGCTCTCATGCTTTGGAAGCTGGAATGGCACCCTGGCCTTTTGGGACTCTTTATGCTACTCAACCAACAGGCAGAAAAGGAGTTCTTGATTGTTGTAATCAATCCTGATTGCCAGAGAGAAATCGAGTTGCTGCTCCATAGCATGGGGAAGGAGGCCTATTTTTGAATCCAGGAATTCACTGAGGTACCTCTTATTACTCCCTTGCTCAGTAATCCCAGGAAAATGTGGCAATTTAATAATGATAGTGCCACCAACGCCCCCCATTCTAACCAATGAAGGTTGGAGTTGCCTGTCCAGGTAAAGTCCATTCTGTGGATGGGCTGACAGAGGCTAAAGGGAACACAAGACGGTGATAGAAAAAGGAAGCCACCACGAAGATCTTAGCCTTTAAGACCAGCTAGAGATGTGGAGACTGTAGCAGTGACATGATATGGTACAAACAGGCTGGAACTCACAAGGATGAACCAAATCTCATGTCAGTTCTTATCACCTCTGTCCTTGGTGACACAAGTGTCCTGCTCGGGTGATGAAGAGGTCCTTCATCACAGAACTGAACATACAGACCAGGCCCAGGAGTCAGAGACGCTGGGTGAGGAGGCAGGGAATGGCGGATCAATTGCAGGCTCAGCTGCTGCTTCGCTCCAAGAGGTGAATCAGCCAGATCAGCAAAACCATGCGTTTCTTGGTGTTCCCGTCAAAATCTCTCTTTCAATATACTGCTTACCCGCGCATTATCTCATTTAATAAAAATTTTATGAAGTAGGTATGCGTGAGGGAGAATTCTAAGAGGGTCCCTAAGATTCCTGGCCCCAGGTGTACGCACACCTTCTCCAAGTTAGTCAAGCAGACCTTAACCTAGGAGCTGCTGTGAAGGGATGTTTCAGGCATAATTAAGGTCCTATATCAGTTGGCCTTAGTATAGAGAGATTGTCTAGGTGGGCCTGATCTAATCACACAAGGCTTTTAAAAGCAGAGAATTTGCTCTGGCTGGCAGCAGAAAGAGAAATCAGAGAATTGAAACATGAGAAGAATTTGATGTGCCATTGCTTGCTTGAAGATGGAGGGGCCGTGCGACAAGGAATGCAGGCAGCCTCTAGGAGGAAAGGACAGCCTCCTTCAAATCAGCCGGTAAGAAAATGGGGACCTCAGTCTCACAAGGCAAGAAAGTGAATTCTGCCAACAGCAGCAGCAGTAAGCTTGGATGTGATTTTTCCCCAAAGCCTCCAGACAAGAACTCAGCCTGGCTGACACCTTGATTTCAGTCTTGTGATGTCCTAAATAGAGAATATATTCACACCCTGCTGGACTTTGACCTACAGAACTATGAGCCAAAAAATAGGTGTTTTTTTAAGCTACTAAATTTGCGGTAATTCATTATGTAGCAATAGAAAACTAATACAAGCTATTGTTATTATTCCTATTTTAGTGGGCTAAAAAATTTAAGTAATTTGCCCGTGATTTCTTAAATTTCTAAAGGTCCTATTACTCTTTTGTTACCCATGAAACATCTGGGCAAAAATCCATCCTGGTATTATCATATGATATGATATCATTTTTATCTCCTGAATTATATTTGTTTTAAAAGGATCATATAATGCTATGGGAAATAGGTTTATGCCTTTCATATTTACAGTACTATAAATAATCGTTTTAATGCATGAAACAGAATTGAGAAGATAGGAACTAGGACAAGGAATGAGGCAATAGGGGTCAAAACTGAGAATGTACAGTTTCAAGGAGAGGGGAAATTATTCCAGTGAGGTCAAAGGTAAGAAATAAGCTAAAGATCTGAGAGTTAGTGTCAAGGGTCAAAAAGGGCAGCTGACCCAACAGTTGGAAAGAGGAAATAATGAATCAACATGTCTAGATGGTAAAGGCAGCCTAGGTGGTCTTGATTGGGGTCCTCAAAAGGTTCTTGGAAATTGGAAAGGGACCAATCTCCAAGCTAATCCCCAAGGTGCTTTCCAATTTCTATCGTCTGCGGTTCTGTCATCTTTATGTTGTCTCTTTTTACCAGTGTTCTCTTTCCTGCCACTGGGTGGGTCCTGAGTCAGCAAATAAATACAAGGAGTAACAGCAACATGGGGACTTGAGGCTGCAAATGAGATCTGTTCTCCTCGGTTTGCCACAAGCAATCAATTTCACGGATCCCAGCGTTAAGTTGAAGCATCACTATACCTTCCAGGAGGGAATGCTTGTTTGCCTGCGGACTCTTTGGAATTTTTACTGACTCTTTATTCCATTCTTCTACTTTAGTTCTAAATAAAGAGAAAATAGGAGGAAAGAGCAACCTTAATAAATCACTGAGTGCTGAGAATTACTAAAGCAAGGGAAAGCGAACCCATCGTCTGTGGTTACCAAAGTCTCCGATATGAGCCTACAAAAGACAATTCTTACCACTATCTGTTTTCAACAAAGAGAGAAGCAAACTTCCTTGTGCTGTAATTAGAAGGTTATATAACATTTACTGTCCTCTAGACCCCTTTCCTTTCAGTCTGGAGGAGAAGCAATTGATGCCAGAGCCTTGGGTTCCTCCTGTTCTGGAGAGTGGTACAACAGGGATGTCCTGACTTCTCTGAACATTATGTCCTTGAACATTAATTGATGTGCCCTGTTCCTGAATCAGAGTACCAGATGTGGATGGAAATAGATGCTAGATACCAACAATCTAGCATAGCATCCTCCTGGCCACAGTACTTGATCCAGGGACGGAGCTCATTGACTAATCAGAGACAATAAGAAGCATTCTCAGCATTTTACTGGCACTTGAAAGGGGATTTGAAACTATGTTGAAGTCCCAATGGACTTGAAACTAGGTGAGTACAAATCTGGAGCTACTTGAAAACACACAATCCTGAGTTTACTTAACCATAAAAATGACAAGCATCATCCATTATTAAGTACCTGACATGTACTAAGCATTTACTATATGCCAGACTCTTTGCTCCACTTTTTATATGGATTATGTCATATAATAGTGGCAGGAACCCTATGCAGTAGGTAATGCCATCATCTCCACTTGTGGTGGACATGGAGATGTGTCAACAAGATCCTCCTTCAAGAAAGAACTTGTTGGCCTAGGTTCTAGAAGTCTGGTAGCAGACAATTTTTAGCCATCAAATGCAAGTACTAGAAATACAAGTACTAGAACCCACACCCAAGGACCAGTCAGGCAGGGGCTATTTTGACTCAATACAGGACAACCCTAATGGTACTTTTTAGCTTCAGAGCTCCCGGTGGGATCAGCCAAAGCTGGTATCAGTCTTGCTTCCTCTTCTGCCCACTCACACTTCCTCTCCCTCCCTTCCATAGGTGTTCATCTCATGGACATAAGATCCCTTAGAAATATCCCTAATAAACACCTAACACACTAAACTCTGTATCAGAGTCTGCTTCCCAAAGAACCCACCTACAACACCATTTTACAGATAAATTAGTAAAGCAGGAGACTTCTGGCTAAACCCATCACTTGGCATGTACACTGGCGGCTGAGACAGCCTGACTATAAATCTTGCTAAGACCACCATGGCTGATCTGGAATTCAGAACTGGATCTGGATTGCATCGCCAAGAAGGAAGGCTGGTAAGGCCCCCTTGGGAGAGCTGAGGAAGCCTGACCATGCCGGGTGGGAGCTCCATCTCTACTGAAAGCAAGCCACGTCCAATCCGTTAATGACTGTTTGGTGTACAGGGTGGCTGTAGGAAATGACTCACAGACAATTGCATACAGAAGAAGGAACTTTATCTCATTCTCTTCGACTCATAGCCTCTGCTAAGAATAACAGTAAAAACCTAAGAATCTGGGCCTCTTAGCAAATGGTTAACCACAGAAAGAGCATCTTATAAATTCAGTTCCTTTCTTTTGGCCCTCAATATTTCTGTTGCACAGATTTCATGTTAATTAAAATTATTTCCAGTAAGAGGTACAGGAAAACTAATTTATGCAATTGTTTATAGTCATCACCTCCCGTGGTCTTTTGAAATATTATATTTGAAGCTATTACGACTTCATAAGAATTAAATCTTACTGAATTCCTTGGGGGACACTGTGATTAAAAAGAATGATACCTAGTAAACGATAAACTAATAAAACATTCGATAAGTAAGAATTTATCAAATAAGTCTTCAGATTGCACTCATTTATCAGGTCATGGAACAAAAATTAAAGTGTAAGTTTCAAAATGTTTATAAGCCCTTATAATTTAAGATTACTAGGAATAGTGAATGGAGTTCCAAAGTAAGGAAAACATGTAGGAGATGAATGAAAATGCATCCCACAAAAGGGAAGTAATAACTGAATAATTGGAAAATAAAAGTGCTAAAGATCAGCACTGAAATGCCTAGCAAGCTATGGAGCTGAAAACCACCTGGAACCCCCTTCTTAGCAAAAGTACTTAATTTTTTATACACGAAGGCATTTATTAAGAATATATCTCTAAATTCATAATCAAAATCCAAAACAAAAATCTAATTGCTCTTTACAGATATTCCCTAAATGAGAAATATGGATGAAATTGATCTAGTCCACTGGAAGTGGAGCTGGAGCTGTAGAAGAGAATAATTTTAAATTTCTCTTTCTTGATGCTGTTAAAGATGTCCTTATATAGTTAAAACAAATTATTTAAAAATTATACACCCATCTCTGCAGTTTAAAGAATTTTTTGTCTTGGGTTTTTTTGGGGTAGTGGGTGGATAGCGGAAGTGAAGTGGAAGAGAAACTGCATCTCCACAACAGCCTAAGGTCTTAAATACAAAACAAGTGAACCGAAGTAAAACAAGATAGAGACCAGAAACAGCCCCCCACCTCAGTTCTAGGGCCAGCCTGCTCAAAGCAGGGCCAGAGCTGCACGCAGGCGAAGGAGATAGATTGGGTTGTAAATTGCCCCAATCAACGTTGGAGAAAAATGAGACCACCAGCAACAAATGACACCCGGTCGAGGTAATTCAGTTTGTCAATTCTGCTAGCTAATAAGCCTCCATTACAGTTTGATACGTGAGGGAGGATCCAGCTCATCTATAGAAAAGGATCAATCAATCCTGGAAGCCACAGTCCTTGTCAGCTTTGCAGCAGGGACCTACCCAGAGATGGAAGGAGCTAAAGGCTTGAGAGCCCCCACCCCCCAAGGCCTTGCCTTCATCTGAAATCATAAAATACATATAAAAGTGAGAATCCAGACATGTTAAACACAGTGCAGCCTGAGACACAGGACTCTTGGGAGCTCAGAGGAGCAGCAATGTTCATCTCTGAAGCACAGCTTGCCCGATTATCGGATATGCTGAGTCTCTTCCTAGGTACTCCCATGCCCATCACTGTCTAAGCACTCTTGGGAATAAATGAATTGCCCTTGTCTCTGGCATTAATCAAATCCCATGCCATGCTTACATGATCCATCTCATTCAACACAAGTTCCTACCCCGTCCAGGAAGACCTGCAGCCCGCCTCACCCTGGCAGCTGTTTCAAGTTAGGGGAGCTTTCGAAGTGTTCAAAGGAGACAAATAGGTTGTGGTCCTCTCTTGACTGACTTATTTTTTCTGACCTCTTGTCAGAAAGAAACTTTGCGACATTCTTCTACCGGTAGAAATGTATATAATCAAAATCAGTGGGCATATCCTTAGCAGCTTCATAGATGAAATAGAATGTTCTTTAGACAACTACAGTCAATGTGAGTTCTTTTAATGCCCTATGGCTGTGGCCACCGAAATCCTGTATCTTGAGTCTTTATTCCGCATCCCTCAGGAATTCTTGAGTCCAGTTGTCCTTTGTTTATCTTTATCTCTGACACAGTTACCACGTCCAGTAAGCACTATGGAGCATAACAATTGCATATTCCACACACTAATATCTTCTGAATATGGGATATGTGACTCAGAAGTAAGAGCAAGTGAGATTACAACCTCTCAGGGAAAATCAACAACATGAGCTCACAGGCTGTGCGTGTGGTTGATTTGTATATAGCTGATGACGCAAATTGAGGCAAACATCTCTCCATACCAAAGATGTCTTTAGAGAGCAGACAGCATTCCTGAAGGACTGAATTGCTGTATAATTAGAAGGCGAACGTAGAATAAAATAATCTTGGAAATAAGAGGTCAGGATCAACCCTTCCTCTGGAATAGGGTCACCTTCTTGGAGATGGAGATTCTGTGCCTTGTGGAAGTAAAGTGGCACAGATTAAGCAGTTATGGAAAAGGGCAATTACAAAATCATTAACCAATGGTATTTATTGCTCTTCTAATTTGGTTGTCAACTTATTTAACCCCAGAGGAAAGATGGCATAAAAGAGTGGACTGTACAGAGGTGGAAGCAAGTTGTGGAAAGGCTTTGGAAATGTAGAAATATTGTTTCCGATGACCATAAGGAAAAGAGGGGGTGCAGAGGGGAGCACTGTGAGGTGCTCCCTAGAATAACAATACAAAGCAAGTTAAAAATCAAAGGAGGGAGAAAGCAATTGTCCAAGCCTGACAAAGTCAACTTTGAAGGCAACCTGAATTATGCATGAAAAGGGACACCTTTCTCTGTTTCCAAGCGCCACTGAACACCGACACTACGGTTAGCGTGGGACTGGAGCAGCAGCGGGGACCGGGTCCCCCTTGCGGTGGGCAGGACGGACTAAATGGAACAGCAGGGTGCAAGCAAAGCCCTGAGGCGCAGCTCCTCTCCTCCCACCCAGAGGGCCGCTGCGCCCCCTCCCGGCCACGTGGACGGTCGCGCTCCAGCTCCCGCGCCCTGGGCTGACTCTCCCTCATTTTGGCCCAGACGGAGACAGCGACAAGACCTTCTTTCTCGTGGTGTCACACCTTAAAGAAGGAGCCCTCTAACCAGAAGACAAAACCTGATCCCCGAGCTTCGGCTCCTGCCTGCTTTCCAGGCTGCTCTCCGAGAATAACTCACATGGAGGGGAAAGGTGGGAACCGGGAGGCTAAACCCAAAAACGTTCCCCTAGCACGGAGCTCTCCACGTTTCCAGTTTCGTCTTGGAGGGGTGGGGGTTGGCTTTGTCGTTTTCTGCGCCAGCTCGGGTTCAGGGAGGTTTGATGGAGGGTTCCCCAGCCCCGCCCACCTGGTCCATCCGGCGCCACAATGATGAGGATGGGCGGCAGGTAGGCGTCTCCTGGTCTCCCGCTGGATCCCTCCCGGTCCCCGCCCCCTGCCTCTCTAGAACCGACTGTGCGGCCGCTTTTCTCCAGCGCGCGGCGCTGCGCTCGCTTTTATCCTCCGAGCCGCGTCGGTTCGTGCGCTGACAGCCGGGCTCAGCCAGTCGGCTGGAATTGAGTAGCATTCACTGAATCTGCGGCTTTCATGACGTCTCCCTGCGTGGTCCATCACTTTTCTCCCAGCCGGGGATTTTTTTTTCCGCCGCTCTTGCCTTTTCCCCCTTCCTTCCACTCAATCTCCCTCCCCGGTCCCTGCCCAAACGCACACCCCTCCGCCCCTCCTTTGGCCCCCGCGCCCAGCCCTCCTCTCCGCTCTCGCCCAGAGGGAGCCAGTTTGAAGACGGCCGCACCTGGCCGGAGAGGTTGGCCAGGCGGAGGGGTGGGGATCCGCGGGAACCGGGAAGCCAGACCCAGAGCTGGATGTACCGCGAGGAGAATGGAGTCTCCTAACAGCCTCCCGGGGCTGATGTGAAATTTGGCCATCTGATTCCAGTTTTTCTTTCCTTTTGTTTTTTTTAATTTCCTCTCCTCGCCATCCATCGTGTAGTGAGTTATTAAATCTTGCTCCGTTCCAAGAGAGGAGATCATGATTGAGTGAAACCACCCCGTCCGCAGCAAGGTAAGCGGTGCGCTGAGTTGCTCGAAGGCGAGAAGCTGGCATCAATCTGGGCAAGATGTTCCGTGCCCTCGGGTCCCCGCCGCCCCCTCCTCAGTCTCCGCGCCGCTGCATGCATCTCCACTCTGACGAGAACATGATGCCCAAGTCAAGGGAAAGGCGAGGGAGAAGCCGGTTACATAACAGAAGGGAAATCTGTTTCATACGGTTTTCATTAGCAACTGAAAACTCGCAAGGTGGGGGGGGGGGGGCGGGCAGGGAGAGGAGGGGTCTGCATGCCCTGGGCTCGGAGAAACCCAGTCAGTTATTGCAGACATCATTTCAACATCCGTTGGAGGAGATGAAATGCACTGATTAACTGACAGGGGCGGCTTGTCATGTAGTCATTTACAGTTGGGAAAAGCCCATTGTCTTTGTGGAAAGCTGTATCCTTGTTCTTCTTTGCCTAGAGGAGGTGGGGAGAGAGAACAGGAGAAGGAGGAAAAGGGAAAAGCGAAGGGTGGGGAGAAAGAGGCAGAGAATGGGGAACAATACTTCCGAACTCTTCTCTGTCAATAAAACCAGAGATGTGATATGATGACTCCAAACAGTGACTAGGAAACTCTGCAAGTAAACTGAATTATTTTGTAATTGGAAGAAAAGGGGAAAAAAGCACCATTCAGATAAAATGAGATGTTTACCACATTTCGGGGTTTGGATGAATCTGCTGATGGCTTCCTCTCGGGTATATTTTTATTTGCATCAAGACATTAAGCTTGAATTAGTTTTTAGTGGAAATAACATTAGTATTCCCCAAACCCAATAAAACCTCGGGTGGATCCACAGGTATATCTCTTGTGCCAAGCTCAGTATGGAGAGACTCTTAAGAAGGAAACATATCTTAATAGACACAGCCACAGAAATGGGGTGAGGTTAGTGGAGAAACAAAATACCAGAATTTTCCAAAGAATCCCGCCTCCACTCCCAAAAAAGGAAGGGAGGAAAAAAAAAATCTCCAGTGTTTGGGAGTTGGAGATTCATTATATGTTTAGAGTGTCTCCTGCCTGCTTTTATCTAAAGTCTGATGGTCCCAGGGAGCCCCCACAGAACAGGATGCAATGCCACATTCCTGCTAGCACCGTTTCCTGCCTATCTCTTCTCTGCTTAAAAACGGAGGAGGGGGATAGCCAGAAGCTGCTTAGAAAGAAAAAGGGGCTTGCTCCAGTCCAGGGCTGAGCTAAGCTTCGCCCATTTTGCCTGGAGAAAGAGAGAGAAAGAGCTCGAGTCTCCATGGCGACCCAGGTGGGAGGGGAGAAGGCAGCTGCAGTTACAAAAAACCTTGGACAAAACTTTCCCAGCTCCAAGCAGAGAAATGAGCCAGCTGCGCACCCTGTGGAGGGTCCCAGGGCATCGACTCTGCCCAGCTTCCTGCCGGCGACCCGCGAGGGGGCGCCTAGAACTGTCCGGTGCCCCGCAAACCTCCCAAACTTACCCAGGGGCCGCTGAGAGGGTTAGGGCAGCGGGTTCCGGATTCAGCACCAAGGCCAGAGTTCAGGCGCCGAGGTTCCCCCGTCCCGGTCTGCTCCCCGACCAGGTCCTTTGGTCGCGGGAAAAGTCGTCACTTTCTACAAAGGAACGATTCCCTTGTCCTTGCAGAATCTGGGTATCTGTTATCTACGGAATTGCGTGGGACAGAGAAGCTTGCAAATCATCCGTGTCACGCATGGCGGTGCATCAGAGTAGCTATTCAAAATCAAGGACGTTGAAACAGCAAAAGATTCTAGCTGAACTGAGACTGGAGAAAGATCCCGTCCTCAGGGGAGAAAAGACACACACACACACACACACACACGCCCCGATCAGTTCCTGACAAGAGTTGTCTAGTTTCAACCGAGTCCTTTTGGCTTCCAAAGCATCCATTCGTTTCTCACCCTATCGCGCTCCTCTCTTCAACTTTTTGTCAGGCACAGATGGCAGATCAAAGGCGCTGTGGGAGCACCCTGGTCAGCGAGACACAAGCCAACCAAGTTCTGCCTAGGGGTCTTGAGACCCGGGAGGGTGGAGAAACAGTTTATTCTTAGTCCAGACCTGACAGACTCCTGAGCAGCACTGACGAGCTCCAGGAAAGGGAAGAGGGTGTGTTAGCGAGATGAGACCCAGTGACTGTATCTTTGAGCCCGCGTGTGAGCAGGGCAGCTGCATTTCCAAGGTTGCAGGCGTAGGAAACTGAAAGGAGGAGTCACTTCTCTTAATAGAAGCAAGGAAGAAACTGTGCAAGAGGGGAGGATTTGTTATCGCTCGAGTTCCATTTCAACATTGATACTGGGAAAACAGGTAAGTCGCTCTCACCAATTCTGCCTTCACCTTAGGTGAAGTGGTCTCTGTCCTGCTCTCCTCACCTTTGGTTGTAGATCCCTACATCTCCCTTCCCCCCAAACTGATACTGATGAAGGCAAATAATAGAGGACGGTGGCAGTTATGTTTTGAGTAGACAGCTTTTAAGAGTGGCATCCAGGTGTTACAAGGCGGTTTGAATTGGAGTGCCCAGGGTTTGGCAACTGGTTGGAAACGCTAACAATGCCTCTACAATATTTCTGGCTGCTTTTCTCTTTTGAGGATGCACTTATGCGTATGTGGTCTTGAGCTGCTTCTGGTTTGTTACTTATGAAGGTAAACAAGATGTATCCTGGTTTTCTTTGCTGGGCTTTCCAGCTGTGGGCATGTCGTTGCTTTCTAAAGATGATTCATGCAGAGCACTCAGGACTTGGTTAAAGCAGTGTGTTTATACCTTCTAGTCTTTTTTTGTGTGTGCCTGATCACTAATGAAGGCAGAACCAATCTATTCCAGACTTCGGTGAAAGAGTTTGATATTACACTATTTCTTGCATTTTAGTTCCTGATGGATAGTGATAAGTTTATCCATTGGTTTAATTTATAGAGGAGTTGCTACCTAAACTAGAGAGAAGAAGGATGTGTGAGGTATTGTTAGGACTTAAACAAAACCGCTGCACCCTGGCTTTTCTCCATCTGACATTATCAGCAGAAGGGAAGTAGAGGTTAGTTATGAAGATAAAGTCATACAAGACTATAGATTACTAAATAAACAAAGTAATGCGTTTGTGAGTTCTAAAGTTCAATTTCTCTCATGAATATTTTTTTAAAAGACAGGAATGTAAATAACCTAGGTATAGGAAATTGCTCAATCAATAGTCTTTGGTTCTGGCAGATTCCATGCTTATGTATTCAGTGCTAATTTATCAGACTAAGACTTGCTTTCTTCCTGGGTGGCTAATTGCTGAGCAAAGTGTCATTATATCCCCTAAGCAGTCAATAACATACTCCAAAATAATTGCTTTACCCATTTCAAGTAAGATTTGTTAAGAACAATTAAAATTTATCCCTGTGCACTTGGAGCCATTTTGTAATTTTTTTTAAAATCATTTTGATATCTCACCTTGTTATTTCCTAAACACCAGTAAATAATATATTCACTTGTATGACCCAGCCTTTATTTAATACTTGCGGCTTCCTAGGCTGTTTCCTTGAGTATACAGAAATGCTTTTGCTTTCATGTTCCTCCCTACCTTCTCACAAACTATCTCTAGTATCTCACAAACTATCTTTTTATGTGATAAAAAGAAAATAAGAAACGAGAATAGATGTTTATTAAGAAATAGAAACAATTCATTGGAGATTAAAAATAAGTAAATATAGCCTTATGGAAGCTTCACCCCATTCACTGATTTTCACAGGTAGAAAGTGCTGCTTTCCTCAAGGGTTGAATGTTGACCATGTGAATCTTCATGAAAACAAGATGAACCCTCTTTATCAAAATGGGCAAGTAGGCAAGGTGAAGCTCTTCTCCTTTTCACTAACTCTTCATTAATCAAATGATATGTAAGTAATATGTAGATTAATAAGAGAAATGGACCAGAGAGGGTCAGAATAGGGGGAAGAAGGAAGGAAGCTGGGAAAAAGGCAGTTATTTATTTCTATCAGTTTTAAAGTGATGATACTTTTCAAAAGCAAGATTTTTTTCTAATTCATTGCATCAGAACTTTACTATGGGTGGAATTGAGATGTTTAAATTCAACAAATTTAACTTTATTGCTTATTGAGATGGCATTTATTGTTTCTTTCCTTTATTTTCAATAATTGTCATATAAGTACCAAAAGAGAATTGATTCACTCTGGATTTTTGAAAAAGTATTAAATTTGGTAATATCAGTAAAAAATGAATTAGTAATTAAGCTGAAAAATCATCAAGATTCTTTGTTGAATGAAGGTTTTCTCTTTAGTTGTAGTTAAAGTGTTGTGGGAGATAGACAATAAACTGCAGTAATTTGCAGTCAAAGTAAACATACATTTTAAATAATTAGTTCTAGAAATGAGTAGGATCCTATAGAAAGAAGAGATCAGCATAATTCCAGTTAGTGCTGTAATGTTATTCCAACTCTGCTTTCACAAAGTACTATAATATACATATACTTGATATCATTTTGTTAGCACTAATTAATAACACAAAGTTATTTCCCTTCAATAAACAAGGACAATGTCATTTTTAAAAAGAATATTCAGTATTCACCAAACTGCAGCCTTGATCTAAGTTTGTGTGCTAATCAATTGTAGGTATTCATTTATTTGTGTATTACTGAATCAAATAGTTATTTAAACAAAACATCAGAGGATGATTTTGCTCAGTGCACAATGTTCAAAGGGCCATTCAAATCTCTATGTTGTCCAGCTGCATTGAGACCATCAGTCAACTTTCCCCCTTACAACGTTTGAAAATTTAACCCTACATTTTAACCAAATGGCTCTTTAACTCATGTCTTTACAAATCAACAGATTAATCCCAGTAACCCCTTCCCATGTCACATTTCCTTTGTATGGCTGTGCTTAGGACTAGGGGCTATATAGTACTGTTGGTTCTTTTAGTGAATAGATTGTGGCTAATATCACCACCAGTCATATTCCCACTCACAGACTTGTGGTTTCCATTGTGAAAACTACAAAATAAGCAAGCAAGTGAATCTATAGACAATAAGATCCACGTCCTCGTCGACAATTGTTTTGTGGGACTAAATCTGAACATATTATATGCAAATGAGGGACAAATCTCTAAATAAAATTTGAATCCTGGTGCTGTGGCAGTTTCCTCTTTAAACTTACAGGCATCCACTTTTTTATTACCAAGGATGAGAGTGACTTTTTTTTTAAATGATGTTTTAAATTTCTCTCATATCATCCAACAGGAATTTGTGCAAGTGTGACAGTGCGCTTGGGAGGTATCGCTTGGTGATAAAGACTGCAGGCTCTGGTGTCTAACTAACTGCATTTGCATCAAGCTTTAGGTGTATTGGTTAGCTTTTACTAGGTTTGGTGTGGTAACAGCAATCCCGACATCTCAGTGGCTTACAGAACAAAGGTTTATTTCTCCCTCAAGCTTCATGGCTTTGCTGGTCAGCTGTGGCTCTGCCCTCCTTTGTCTTATTCATTCTGGAATCCAGGCTGAAAGACCAATCTGGTCTAGGACATCCCATTCTGGTGTCAGAGGGAAGGGAAAATGTCAAATTAAGCAATGGCTCTTGAAAATCCTGCTCAGATATGGCACAAGTTATCCACTCACGTTCCACGGACCAAAAACAAGTCACATGTCACACCAATGTCAATGGTCAATGAGATGGAGATGTATATTTGTCCCACAGGGAGGCACTGCAAGTCATAAGGCAACAGGTGGAGACACAGAACTTCTTACAGAGAGGGAAGTGAATAATTGGGGACTTTCTTATAATCCACCACACTAATTGTGTGACCTCGATATACTTTAAGCTCTTGGTTTGCATATCTATAAAATGAAAATAATAATCATGTCTACCCCAGAGATGTTATGAAGATTGATGTGATAATATGAGGTTCTTAGCACAATGTCCAGCACAAAGTATGTGCTTTATAAACAATAGATGCTGTTATTCATTTGTTACAATGTCTCATTAAGTTTGGTCCTCGGTGAGGCTATATGGACTTTATTAATTAGACAGCTGCTACAACAAAAAAATCCCTAAATCTTAGCAGCTTAGCAAAATAGAAAACTATTTCTCATTCCAGTAACCCTATTTGGCTGATGCCATACAGGGATCATGTATGGCATGACGGACACTTTATCACCTTTAACACCTGGTTTCCATGATGTCCAGCTGGCAGGTAGAGAAGAGAGAGCAGATGATTATGCAGGAGATTCTTAATGATCCAGGCCTGGAAGTAATGCATATCACTTCTGCCCATATTCTATGGCCATACCTAACTGCAAGGGTAGCTGGAAATAGTGTGTGTCCAGGAGGAAGGTAAAATGATAGGGTGAACATACCTGAGTCTTTGACATATCTGCCCAGTGTTAAACTTGCCCACTTGACCACTTTAATACAAATGTCCGGCGTCAAAGAAATATAGCTAGCGTGGGTCAGGAATAGAGTAGGGCAGAGCAAATGATTTGCCCCAATGGTGAAAAGATCCCTGGTAGAAATACTATTTTCTTGAGCCCTTGAATTGTTCTTCAGTAGCATATTTTTTAAAATAAATCATTTGGGATGTTTGACTTTTGGAGTGGGTGTATTTGATGCTTACAAAAGAGATGCAAATCCATATTGTTTGACTTCTGGTAGTTGAACCATTAAAGTTGACACAAAGAAGAGCTGACTTCACAACTCATGCTCAGGAGCGAGTTTCCAATCCTGACAGTTACACCCACGTTGTGTCTAAGAATGCTGAAGAATTAGATGCTGTCTTCCAATATCTAGTACTTGCTGTTGACTAGCACTTTGCATTTTGAATCACATAAACATCTATATGTTAGACACATGCTCTAAGGTTGGGTTGAATTAGTATAATAATAGTCCATGTTTTCGTGGAAACAGACCATGTAATTTGTAAGTGGTCTTTGAGAACTCTTGCCTACCTCAAGGAGAACAGGTATCCTTGGAAACTAAAATCTATACTTTTTCACTAGAAGGGAGAGATGAGTTTTAATGCTAAACTTACAATTTAGAAAAGAGAAATGTCAGGGGGAGATGTATGAGAAAGCTATGAGAGAAAGAGTCAGAAGAAATATGGTTGCAATGCATAATGTTGCTAGTTCTTTTGTGCCATTTCCACTCCTCTAACTTGGGTGCCAAAACCACAGACCATTCATGCAGGGCCCGAGGTTCCCAACCTGAAATAATCAATAACACTAATATGCATTAATCCTTCCATGGGGCAGTGATACTGGATTAGAGAACTCTTGAACACTTCAAATATCTTGCCATTCCAAAGTGAACATTGTCTTATAGAGGACTTCTGCTTAATGAAGAGAGTTTTTTTGAGAAGACAGTTTATTTCACTGCTACCTCCTACTATTTCAGCCTAAAAGGGATACCACCCAACTGAGTCACGTGCAAAAGGGAGCAGTCAAGATGGTAGGTAAGTCCAAATCATGTAATAGAAGAAATAGATGAAGGAATTGGGCGGGTGTTTCCCCCAGAGAATGCTTGGTGGGGGGGGACATGGTAGTTGTTTTCGGGGGTCTTGATATTGGAAGATGAAGGAGGAATTAGAACTGTTCTGCTGGGCTCTAAGGGATACACTAGAACCTAGTGGTAGAAGCTACAAGTGACATATTTCAGTTCAATATAAGAAAGAATTTTCTGTAGTCAGAGCTGGGCAGAGGTAATAGGATCTGTCTTCTCCATTTGCCCGGCTCTGAATTCCCCATCCCTGGAAAGCACAAAGAAGCTGGGAAAGCTAAGAAATGGGGTTGGTGTGCATGTGTTTTTAGAGTCTCTGACATCACAAAGAGCTCCCAGTCCCCCCATGAGGGCAGTGACAACCTTCAGTTTCAGTCAACAAATCAAATGGCTCCTCATCGCTCTATGAGGCAATGGTTTTATTGTTAGGGAACTATCATTTCTCTATAAAGAAAATGTCACATTTCACCAAAATGACATTTTGGTCCATACATGAAATGGGGCAGTGAGAGCAGGCCTGGAACGTAGTGACCACATGCATAGGCTGCAGGTCTATAGGACTCCCCCATGGAAAAGGCTTACCTTTCTGCTTCGTGTTGTTAATACAACTCTACCATCAATCAATAGGGAAGGAAATGTTTCCTTGAAGGCTTCTCACGGCCTCTGAACTTTCTTATTTGTAAATAGCCCCTGTTCCTTTTAGAATCAGGACTCCAGGACACATCAGCCAGAGTACACTTCGGATTTGTAGACATCTCTTATGCACAAAATATGGGCTAATTAGATAGAATTCCTACTCTTAAGGTATCCAGTTTCAATAATAACAAGGAAGGAATGGATCCCCTCCTTTGCAGCTGTGTCCTGAAGTCTTGCCAATGAATACCCTAAATATAGATTCACTCTCTTGAATTTTCAGCAGTCGTCTTCGGGTGGCCAGCCCACCGCAGTGAAATATATAAGGAGAGAGGACACAAATAGGAAGGCAAATAAAGAACCTATTATAGATACGCTGTCAAAAAAGGACTCCTTCATTGAGAAGGAGGCTGAATTAGGTGGCCGCCTTTCTTATCAGCAGCTGAGGAGCACTGAGACCCAACACTCTCCTGTCTCCTTTCTGGCCACAGGTGGGTACGTGGGCAGAAGAAAGAATCTGAGCTGACCAAAGTCAACTTAGGTCAGTGGTTCCAAAAGTGTGTCCCTAACCAGCGGCAACAGCATCGCCAGGAACCTAGTTACAAATGCACATTCTCAAGCCCACGCCAGACTCATTGAATCAGAAACTCTGGAGGTGGGGTCCACCATCTGCACATCGCCTCCAGGGTTTCTGATGCACACTGACATTCCAGAACCACTGGCTTAGGTTTTCCTCAAATCTGCTTTGAGGAGGAACTCTGAGGCAGCTGCCAATCTCATAGGCTTTTTCCCAGGGTGAAGACCTCCCAGTGTGTGCTCACTTGAAAGCCACGCAAAGCCACAGCTGGTGACGGAGGGCCTGCCCTTATTTTCCACTGCACAAGCAGATTCAACCTGGACTCAGTGTCTAGGAGAAAAAGATGGGAACAAAAGGCTTTTGTTCCAACAGATAAGATATGCACAATCACAGCAAGTGGCAAAGATTACGGGCAGAAAGCAGGCTTCTCTGCTGCTCTCATTGTGTAAATAAACTGCTTAGTCTTTTAGAATTCCAGTTAATCCTCCAGAAGTTTCCTAGTTCTTATTTGAAATTAATAGTCTCATCTATTATCCTTTAAATAGAAGACGCTACCAGTGAAATAAGAATGGTGTACTCTCGAGAAAAGCCACATTATAAAAATTGAATAGAGGGCTTATCATGGCAAACCGTCATGCAGTCAAGTGAAGAATAATTACAGTTATATAACGTTCACTTGTATTTAAAACATGTCTTGACCATCTGCATATTTCCAGAAATTGACCTTTAGTAGCTACATCCTGTATCTCCGTGGCTCCTTGGACCAGTCAGTCAACAAATCTTTAATGAGTATTTACTATGTAAAGAAGACAGAGACGGAAACAGAAAAAAATGTCCTTATTCCAGCCCTGAGAGGCGTTAGACTTTAAGAAAATAAGACGATCAACGAAACAATGATGTACAACTCAAAGAAGCATAGCGTTAGATGAGAGAGTGCTAGACTTTAAGTGGGGAGAGGAACATGAATAAGGGCTGGCATCAGTAGGAAACATCTGAGGATGTGGTGGAAGGCAAAGGAGTCTTGGAAGAAGTAGAGTTCTGGTGGGGAGAGAGGAAATGGAGGGTCTTACAAATGAGGAATCCATGTGCATCCAGGGAGTACGGGCGATGATACTCCGTCGGGCAGAAATATGGTCTACCATGCCGTGGAGAAAACAGAGAGCCATGCATTGACAAGGAATTGTGATTGTATTGTATCATGCATTGAGATTGTAAATCTTTTAAAAGAAACTTCTTTGATTGGGGGTGAGGGGGTGGTTACACCAGAGATTTTAATCTGGCGGCCATTGACAAGGCGGACTTGAGAGGAAATGCTGGGATCAGGAGACAGCTGGAGACTGATAAGAAGAAAAGGAGACCAAAGCATGCTCAGAGTAGTAACGCAGCAACAGAAAATGGCCCTGCTCTAGTGCCTTCAGGGGTGCTGTCATCAGAAGATCGCTCATAAGCTGAAAGACCAGGTTGATGATGGATTCAGCCCAAAGCTCGCTCTAACATCGCACTCCGTGAAAAGAGGAATTGCACATGGCCATAGTCCAGTTGAGGAGTGTCGAGGTTGTTCCAGTGAATAAACATTGTGATTGAGAAGAAGGCTGAGTGAGGGTTGTTAGAGCTGAGGTTAGGGCTGCAGCTTGTTGTCACCTTCTAGTGCGAGCAATTGGCTGCCAGCATCTTAGAGCACGTCTTTGGGGATTTGTCCTTCCTGAGGCGCTGTGGGGGGACAAGTGTGCCCAGGGTTATGAATGGGGTGCTGGTTGATACTGAAGATGGTGGAACCAATGTGCTTTGTGATATGGAGCAGAGAGGAGACAGGACTCCTTTCTCATTTACAAAAACAGTGTTGCTTGATATTTATCTCATGGTCACTCCCAGTCATGTATGTCAAACTACAACATTTTCTCTCCCGCGGAGAAAACCTCACTTAAGTCATTATGGAAATCTATGGGGATTTAGTCAGGCTCTGAACCACATGAACTGAGGCCCCAGGAAACATGGAGTCATAGATGAGGCTTCTCAGTAACTGTCACTAACCCACAGCTCCCACTGAGCTACCATCAGAGAAAATATATAATGGGCTACGTGGACCCGCCTTACTCTGGGAAGACCTCGAAGGCAAGGTGCATTCAGCACAATGTGAGGTGTGGGTCAGATCTAGAATGGCAAAACACGTTCAGATCATTTTTACAAGACTTCCAAATAAAAATAATGAGCCAAAATACCTTGTTCTCAATGCATTTTTATTTTTCAGGGAAATAGTTTATTTGGCTTACACCGTTGAGATGAGAGTCTTGATTCTTTATTTCTGTCATGTGCATAAGTGGAGTTTATTTTGAATTAGCAACACTGTATCTTTTGAACAAAGAGGTTGTATTGTGCATGGGGTCAATAATAGCTGTTAGGTAGGGTTCCCAGATCAGAAAGTATATGTCACCTGAAAATTCCTGGTTATAAATAATCACCAAAACCATACCAAAGTCATCCATGATAGCCCACCCATAAAGTGTGTAAAACCTAGATTTTAGAACAACTGATAGAGAAGACAGCATTGTGGTTATGGTGACACACAAAACTAGTCTGGGATAGGAGAATTTAATTAAAATCTACCAATCATTTTCAAATAAACCTCCAATTTTTATCACTGAGTTAATAAGATTTTCTTAAAATAAGCAATTGTTGAACTATTCTAGACCCTTTTTGGTTACCCCCAGTCAATCCAAAGTAGATTGTCCTTTTATTGCAAAAGAAGTATCAAGAGGCCATTGGTGCGGAGGACGGACCCTGGGTGTCCTTGTGAGAAATCATGATCTTCACTGGACTGCTTGAGCTCTCGCAATATGCAAGTGTTGTTCTAGTTCACTTCTTTCTTCATGTAAGGAATCTGGACTCCAGTTACTTCTTTCCTTGTTAAATTTCCAGATGAGCTGTTGGTTTTGCTACAATAAAGCAACGCTGGATATGTGGAGGGCAGTCAACAGAACGCTCACCTAAGTGACAAGTGCGGGCTTCTTGACCCATCCTGGCTTCTTCTCATGCCCGGTTTCAGACGTAGTGGACCTGGTTGAGTCATCTGTGCCTCACATTCTAACCACGAAACAGATCAAATCTGTTTTGTAGGACACTGTTTTGTAGGGCACTCTGTGCCCCTCAGCACCCCCAAGATTTCATAAATGACCAATTACATAAGAAAAGACAAGAGAAATCCCCTTGAATTGGCAAAGAAAGGAAAAACTTGACTAGAGCCTTGAAGCCCTTAGCACAAGAGAAGAATCTCAGACAGTGGGAGGGGGAAAGGACAGTAGTTTCTAATAAGGAGAGAGAGAAATGGGCCTGAGATACAGGCAAGAGGGCCTTGCTGAAATCAGAGATTCTGACACCCTGGAATAGGTTTAAAAGGAAGAGAAGATCATTTCTCTACTGTTGTCTTAGAGAAATCAAAAGGATAAACTAGGTGACTCCTTGAGTTAAATGTCCAGGTCACTAAGTTTGAGATGTCATTTCAAGTATATTTGAAAATGCCACCCAAATTCAAAGTCCTGTTCTCACACTTGAGCTTTCTCCTTCTTACCATGGGCACTCTCCATGGGCCTCGTCATGCAGCCACCTCACATGCTGATGTATCCCTGCGTGCTTTGCCTCCCTGCCAGGTCCAACCCCCTTGCCAACAGAGCTAGACCTGGACATCACTGCAGCCTCTCTCCCCAAGAGTTTCATGGGAGAGCCATTCAATATATGGCGTTTGATTAATGTTTCTATAATGCCTAATGTGCTCTGATTCCAATGGAACTGTTGGGAACTGTTAAAACTATTAAAAAATAGCTTTCTTTGTAAAATGAACACAGACTGTTTTATTCCACGTAGTCAAATTGCAGCCATCTCTAAAAGTTCAGCGAGGACCCACTGAGAAAGAAATAAAAACACTCAAATTCTATGTATGGAGGTCAGAGGGGAGATATAATAGGGAAAGAGCTGTTTTCTTCTCTTAGTAATTTGTACTAGTGGAAACATCCATTGTAGACGTCACTCAAATGCACTTTTGAATGACGGAGGAAAAGATTAAATGTGTGTTTCAGATGGGACAAGGTAACATTCGCTTCTCTGGGTCATATAAAAAATTGGAGCTCAGTCATTTCTGGGTCATTGGTTTCTGATATGTCCATGTTGGTATTTTCCTTCCGGGTTGCTTTAAAGATCAAAACCTACACCCTCAAGCTGTTAGCCAAAACCACACTTACTTTCAAAAGCCTGAGAGATTGGCCTTAACTTTGAGTCACGAGGTTCTGAAGAATGAACTTTGACAGACAGTAAGTTCTGTTAGATGAGTTATTTAACTTCTTTCTACATCAGGTTTTCCAGCTATAAAATAGGGATAGTTCAGGGAAATAAACTCAATAAATTACTAAGCTATTTTTCCTATCCTCTGCTTCTAAGAAGATATGGAAAATTATAATAGGTAATTTAATAAGTTTATACTTATTTAAAATGCTAAGTGTATATGTTCAGGAGACAGATGCTACTTACAGCTTCATTTGTAATCTTTAAAGGAGAAATTAGTTTACAGGAGGAATAATGTCCCAGATACACCACAGGCGCCCACATCATCAGAGACTGAACTATGTCCAGCGTGGTACACTCACCAACACAAGGAAGCAAGCTCGTGGCTTAGTAAGACTTGTAATGACTGAAGTTGAAATCCTAGGAATTCTAGGTGCAAATTCTTTTTGCTCCTGGGTTGAATAAAAAATCCAAATAATTCAGTTAAAGCAGGGTATCCCATTCCTGAAGCACTTTCAATCATCAAAGTTTTACAGCAAAGTCAACACTGAATCTTATGAGGACAAATGAGTTTCAAAGTCTATGTAGGTTTATATGTGTGAATGAGAAGAGCACTCCACATGTAGATCTTCATAACCGTATAGTCATAGGTGTGGTTTCCATACAAACGGCATTTTTCACATCCACCCTGGTGAAACTTCTACCAATGGAAATGTAGAGAAAGTGTATCATTGGTTGGCCTGACTTCTGGAAACGGATCTTCTCTTCCTCTGAGATAACACTTACCTTTAAAGTAACTTGCCAATTTCAACTCTCCCATTGTTTCAACAATTCTACAGAGCCAAGAATGTTCGCTGCTAATTCAGAAAGGTAAACCAATTTTGACGTTCATGAAGCCTGTACTCATCCAGCTTGACTAAAGACAATAAAACATAGTCATTTCTTTGACCTGGACATTTCTCATCTATTTGTTGCACAAGTAAGCTATATTCAAGGTAGAAAAATGTGAAAATTCAAATAATCTATAAAAAAAGAAAACAAGAGGAAGTCAGGAAGGCTGGAAGGGAAGAAGGAAGGAGGGAGAGAGGGAAGGAAACAGCACATACGGTAAATATATGGGTTTATTTACATTTTTTAACTAAAATCAGATCATCGTATTACTATTCCTTGGCCTACTTTTCTTATCAATAGTACATCATTGACTTCTCTCCAAGTCAGTAGCTACGGGTGGGCGTAGGTTTATTTGGCCTCATTTCCTTCTACTGCGGGCCTCACTCCCTGCACTGCAGCCACCTTGCTGATGGCACCTGGCTGTTCCTTGCCCATGATAGGCACTCGCTACATCAAGGCCTCTTAGCTCCCTGTTTCCTCTGTCCTGCATATTCTTCTTTCTTCCATCAAATCCTTACAGAACTGCCACTCTCTCATGGAGGGCTTCCATTTCCACTCTCTTTACATCTGTGACTGCCCGGATCCTCCACCCTTCTCTGCCATACCCTCCTCTGATTTAATTTCCTCCATAGTCTTTGTTACCTTCTGACATACTGCGTAAATTAGATGTTGATTTTGGTTATTTTCTGTCTCCCACAATAGATATATAGACGAAGAGGTTTATTATAAGGTATTGGCTCATGCAATTAAGGAGACTGAGAAGTCCCATGAGCTGCTCTCTGCAAGCTGCAGACCAGGGCAAGCTGGTCATGTAATTCAGTCTAGGTCCGCATGTCTAAGAACCAAGGAAGGTGATGATGTAAATCTCAGTCTGAGGGTAGAAGAAGGTGAGATGAGATGTCCCAGCTCCAGCAGTGAGGCAGGAGAAAAGGGGCAAATTCCTCCTTCCTCCACTTTTCGTTCTATTCAGGCCTTCCATGGATCGGCTGAGGTCTACTACATTGGGGAGGGCAATCTACTTTACTGAGGTCACCAACTCAAATGCCAATCTCATCCAAAAACACTCTCACAGACACACTCAGGACTGTTTAATCTGGGCACCCTGTACTGCAGTCAAGTTGATGCATAAAATTAACCATCGCACTGGTGTATCCCTAGCATCGCAAACATTGCCCAGCACGTAGTAAGCACTCAATATTGTTGAATAAATATAGAATGTCTTTGTGATGGCTGCCCTGTAAGTAATTAGAAAACATATGTAGTGTGTATTTATTACGTCATTTGTTTTGGACATTTGGGTCGTTTTGCTTTTTTGTGTTGTCAACACTGCTATTGTAAATATCCTACACACACTATATCTTTGTACAACACCTTATCAGAATGTCTCTTTAGTATAAAGTATTTTAAATGTAATTACTGAGCAGAAGGGTAAGCACTTTTTTAAAGCTCTTGTTACATTTCACCAAATTGCCCTCCAGAAAGTCTGCACCTATTTACATTCTGCCAGAGCTCAACAAGAGAGCAACCTCTAATCCACTGATCCACTGACCACGTAAGCAACCTAACTGGAGGCAAGGATGTTCAAAGAAACTGGACCAGGTCCTTCCCAGCTACGAGAGCCTGTGCTCACTTGAGCCACTCAGCTGCATGACCGGACCAGTTACATGGAAGGAATTGATATCAGACATTGGGCAAAAACTTTCCTATTGGTGGAACTCAGATGAGACAAGTTTTCAGAAATAATGTCCCAGTCATTAAGCCAACTCATTCTCACAAGAACCCTGTAAAGAATGGCCCACCCTGTTGTCCCCTTTAGTCCCATTTAACAGATAGTGAACCAAAAGCCAAGTTCACGTGGTAGGTCATGTGAAATAACCAAGATTTGTAATCAGAGTCAGGAGTCTGGACATCTGGCCTTGAATTCTTCCCACCTCTACTCTTTCAGCATTCTCCCAGACTTCTTTAAGATCCAGTCTTCAATCAATATTCACCTGGCCGTGGGTGTCCAAGACATGTTCTTTAGAAGAAGTTTTTAAGAGAGTTAGCAAAACTGTGGTAGTACATTAGCTTCTTGAAATAAAGGTATAATTTTTAGACGTGAGGGCAGGGAAGAGAGCGCAGCTGGGGGAAGAAAGAGCGAGTGAGAGAGAACAATCCATCTAAGGCCAGTTTCTCACCAATAGCTTCCACAGTCTACTTGGCCGTATTTCAGGGCCAAGACAGTTTTTCCCCCTGAATTCACGAACTAGTGTTAGTTTCACATGTGGAAGAATATCATTAAAGAGATGTCGTGATTTCCACTGAGATTATACACAAAAATAAAACTCTCCTCTTTGCCGCCATCATTCCGCTCCAACCCAGGAGCATCACAGCGTAGTGTTTCTCAGTAGACGGAGTCATCTGTCCCTTTATTAGCTGATTTCCGCTTTAAAACATGAGAAGAATATACTCATTAGAGTCTGAAAGTTTTTGCTTCTTAACAGAAGAAAAATAAAATCTCGATTTTTTTTTTTTTTTTTACTGCGTGAGATTTTTACCTGTCTTATTTTAAAACATTGAAAAATACTTTCTTGTCAAAATAGGGTCTTTAAAAGTTTTGTCTGCATTCAAAACTTCAACAAAGAAATAGAAAAGAGATGGCAATCATCATTAACATCTGTAAATTATGCATGGACTAATAGAAAAAGAAATCTCTTTCCCTAGCTATGCCTTTCATTTTTAAAAAATAGGATTTCGTAGATATTTTAACAATTCACTTCTTCCAACATCTCTGATATCCGGTGTTTTGGCATTACACACATCTTACAGATGGGAAGATGGAGCTCAGAAGGAAATATCCTTTATCCCCCAGCAATGCACGAAGCTTGTGGATTCTAATCTGTAACTCTATCCACCATCTACAGACTTTCTAGAGCCACAGCAACAAAAAATGGTAGCACATTATTGGCATTTTTAAAATTTTGACGTGAAATCCACTAGGAACAAGTCTTGAAAGGCACTTCGCAGTGGCCCATCTGGAGTGGAATTTTCCATGACCAGTAAAGACCTGGAGCCAATCTGATGACCACTCAAAGGACAAAGGGCAGATTCCGTGGATGCCGGGCTGGAATCAGCAGCCGAAGAGACTTGGACAAACGATTCTCTAGGACAACCTTGGCCGCCCTGGCCATACACCTTTAACAGGTCTGTGGTACCCCACCCCAACACTGGGACTTCTTCAGGGCCTCCCAGGCAAACTTAAAGGGCAGCCAGGATTGAGAACCCACAAGAGCAAATGCTGCAGCCTAGTGTTCAAGGTCTGCTTTAATGGCCATAAGAGGACTCTTCCTTCTGTTTTCTCACGAGGTCCGGCTCAGGGAGGGTTTTGCCGTCTGTAATCTCATTTGATCTTCACTCCCACAGCAAACGGGCTGAGTCCTACTGGGTCCTAGGTCCTGTGGTAACACTCTGGAGCCACTGAAAAGGGCTTTTCATAGTGACGGGTAGGGCAGAGGACCATAGCCATGGGGCTGAGATGGGTAGTCCCTGAGATGGCTACAATGCAGCTGTGAAGTCTGCACAGACCTGTGGCAGAGCTAAGGGTTAAAAGCAGAGATGTACCTCGATGAACACAGGCAGTAGAGGGAGCAGTAGGGAAGGACGGAGGCTTGGCAGGCTGAGGGAGCAGTGTGACAAGGAGGTGCAGTCCAGGAAACAGGCATGAGGAAGGGGCGAGGGGACAGACCACAGGGACCAGGTGCTCCGGGACCAGGACCTTAGATCTCATTCCCATGGGAAGCCGAAGCAAGATTTTAGACAAAGCAGTGGAATGGACAACTTTGCTTCTAGAAAAAGGATCATTGTGTTTATCCGATGGCGATATCAATCACAACACTTAGTTTATCAGTTAAATAGGCAGTTGTGAGGAATAATAGAGTTTATTTTTAAACCACCATTTCCTCTCGCCCCCAGCTGGCCCCACCTCTACCAAACCCATAGCCAGGAGGCCGTTTCTACGTCATCTATATCTACAGCCTCCTCACTGGGCTTAAGTGAGTAAGCAAAACATGCAGGCAGTGGTTCGAGGTGGGAGCGCCCTCAGAGTGGCGTGGCAGGTCATTGCTCCCACCATGGGCAGTGCTGGCCTGGGCTCCTCCCTCCCTGTCACTAGGGCTTCATCTAGCACGGGTTTGGCTCTCATGGAGGAGTTACTCGCTTCACCTGTTCCTGTGACTGATTGTTCCCCTTTTTTGCTGGGCAACACCTTGGATGGGACTGAACACAGAGACAGGACGGGGGTCTGCAAGGTCACAGTTGAATGGGCCTCCTTTTAGAGAGGTCTGCAATAAGCTTTTCAAAGCCAAGGCAGCCTCCCAGAGTGGAGAGAACCCGGGTCTCCCCCAAAACTGTCAGTCTCAGCATTTAGACATTCTGTTTGAATCCCTTAGCAAGGTGAAGCCACAGAGTGGGTTCCTACAGGCAAGTCTCCAGCTTCCACACGCACCGGATTCCCTCCCGGCTCTGGGATTGATCCCAGCCCACTGGCCCTCCCTCGGAGAGAGCCTGGGTACCTGTGCCTCAGCTCCGAGGTGAACTCCCCGCGGTCCCAGCAGCAGACACTAGTCTCTTCTTTTCTTTTTGAAGCTCAAGGGCATTTTCCGAGGCAAACTCTGGGCTCCAGGCACTGTCTCTGCTCGCCTCTGTTTGGGGCAGGGATGTGTCTGCCAGCCTGGTGTTCCCGCTGCCACAGGGGCCCAGCTTTATTCTCTCCGAAGGCCGTCAGCTTGTCTGTTCCCTGACAGATGCTGACTCCTGCTAGACAGAAATCCTGAGTCTTCCTACAAGGCTTTGGACGGGTGCGTTCACCCCCAAACCCCATGCCACCCTCGAGTCTCCTCCAGGACATGGCAGGGCAGGATTCTGCCCTCTTAGCCATGCCGCAGTCTTGAGGCCCAAGAAGGGTCACCTGTGCACCTTCATGGCCCACAAAAAAATGTGTGTCTCCCACCAGGGCACCCCAGCCACTAGCCAGCTGAGGCACAACTGAACTCCTCTGTCAGGCCAGCAAGAAGCCCCAAGCCCCAAACGAGCCTCATTGTGTCAGGTGAAAACAGGTGTGTGAGGTCACTGGCTGTCACAAGTGCTTCAGAAACATCAGCTGTTATTATGGCCAACAGGCACTTATCAGACTTTTGTGAGAAGCTGAGACTTCTGTCCTGGTTTTAAGGGTATGATTTCACCCCGGCAACACCTTAGAAACTGCAAGTTTCTACACTGAGGCTTCCCTTCGTATTTCCGTCTATCAAATAGGGATCTGGACCAGGGCTTCACTGTCAGGCCTGGGGCGGGGCTCTTTGACACCCTTTGTCTCCACCTCACAGCCCCTTTGTCCCTGATACCCTCCTTCCAATCCCCCCACCCCCTTATAGAAGCAATCAGAAGGACAATGTACTGGGAGGTCCACCTCTCAGGGGGTGGGAGGGATGGAGGCAGAAAGGGCTGTGCATTTCTAACTACAGACGCTGTTCAAAGAGTGACGTCCAGGGTGTGGGAGGTCAGCACCAGTGGAAGGTGGGGAGGGTGGGGGTAATTGGGTAGAGATGTTGGGTTATGGGAGGGGGTCTTGGGGAGAAGGGTTACCAAAGTGGGCATGCCGTCTTCAGTCAGAAACAAAACCGAGTCCATTCAAGAGTCTGATAATGCTCCCCCACTGGGTGCAGACATCCCCAAAGGGGCTACTAATGGGGTTACATTAAGACTGCTGCTTCCCACTCTCTCCTGGCTGATTCTAGACCCTTCCCACTTTGGAGTAGTTGTACGTGCTGGGTCTTGATCCTTAGCGTCTTTGAGGACAAAGCCACGTTACCTCATGAACCCTTAGGAAAAGCCCTTCTCTTGCTCATCTCTAAATACCAGGACTGTCATTTGGGTTTTAGAAAGAAGCTGATCTGCCATAACGAGGAAGGTGTGTGTATTTCTCTTCCCTGCTTAGCGCCTATAATTTTTGTTAGAAAATGGTAAATATGACATTGCGAGCACATTTTAAAAATAAGGTGATAGTCTCTAGATTCTCTTGGAAAACATGAAATTGGAATCATCACTCCCATGTTAACAAAAGAAATTTGGAGAAAGTGTTGATCGGTTGGCAAGTCTTTTCCTAAAATGATCTTACATATAAGGGGACCCAAGAGTGGTCTCAAAGGTTGTAAGGCAAATTTTCCAGGAGGTAAGTCGATATTGCTTGTGGGAGTAGAGGGGCACGAGTGTTGACTGTGTGCTGTAAAATGCACATTCTGACTCAGTAGGTGTGGGGCTGAGCCTGGGAGCCTGCATTTCCAAGCAGCTCCCCGGTGCTGCTGATGCTGCAAGGCTATAAGTAACTTCCACTTATTTTCTGGGTGCCTTGTTCCTTTTATGAGTTTAGACAGACATCAAGGAAGGATGAATAAGCTTCTAGAACTGAGCTTGCCAGACCATCCCTTTTATATCTTTTTTTTTTCAAAAGGTTAAGCAAGAATTATAAGGCTTCCTGAAGTTAAAAAGTGATAGAGAATGACAGGGTTTTGATTACAGCGTAATTTAACAGATCATTTTAAGATTTCAGAGGCCATGATATTGGAGAGAATCCGAGAGAAGAAACAGAAAGGAAGAGGCCAGCATTGAGCTCGGCTTGTTTGTATCTATTTTTGACATTTCTCTGGGTTATGTATGTAGCATCTCTCTGCCAAAGTGAATTACAGGAACTTGGAAGAGGTTATTTATGGAAGTATTTTAGAATTAAAGTCTACCTTCTACCATCTTTTTAAAATAAACATCTTCAAATGGAAGTACGAAGGAAATTTCAGCTGCTGTGCTAGGAATATAATCCAGAACCCGAGGTAGTACTTGTTGGATGGAAATGTCAAAAAGCAGCAATTCCAAAGAAGGGAGGGCAGTCAGCAGAGCAGAGCAAAAGAACAACCTCCCTAGGGGCTGGCCCTGTGGCCGAGTGGTTAAGTTTGCGCACTCCGCTTTGGCCGCCTGGGGTTCATCGGTTCAGATCCCGGGCACCGACATGGCACCACTCATCAGGCCATGCTGAGGTGGCGTCCCACATAGCACAACCAGAGGGACCTACAACTAGAATATAGAACTACGTACTGGGGGCTTTGGGGAGAAGAAAACGAAGAAAAAAAAAAAGAAGATTGGCAACAGATATAAGCTCAGGTGCCAATCTTGAAAAAAAAGAAAAAAAAGACAAACTTCCCTCTGCCATTGGTGACAGAGCACACAGGCTGCCATTTATATGGGGTGTATTGGAGTAGGTTCTGACCAAAGAAATCAACATTTTTCTGCAAAACGGGGATGAGATGAAAAAGAATTCTCAGGAACTTAATGAAAAGCTACCAAAGGAACTAGATAGGTGACAAAGAAAGCTAAAATTCTTGGGATTGCTCACTTTCCCAAATAGAATTTTCCTCTTAAAAGACTCCTTAATAAAAATATTGCAACCTCACTGCCAGGGCCAGCAATAGACAAACTGAGGGTTTCTTCATATGTCCTGAGCCTTGTGCCTGTTCTGTACCCCTTTTCCCGACTTGTCTCCCCATCTTTACCCAGCCTTCAGTCCCTACCACCGCCTCCGCCCAGTTCCCTCCCTTATTCTCAAGTATAGATGACCAAGAGGGAACCGAAATGAGCAACATGCCTTCCAAGTACATTTGCCCAAATATACGGCACATTCCCCAAATCATTCATATTTACCAGATGTTTTTTAGAAGCCACATTTTCAAAACCGATACAGAAAAAATAAGGCAGAATACTAATATCCATTAAATCTGGAGGTGAGAGGATGGGTATTAGGTGTCCTTTCTGGAATTTTTGAAATATTTTGTAATATCTATTAAGAAATGAAGTGGGTGGCTTTATTACCCACCAGTGATGACAAAGCTGTTCCTTCAGAGGAGGCGACACCACCAACCTCCCTCTCCCCATTACCTCCGCCTAATTGGGGTGGTCTGTCCGTCCTGCAGTGGTTCAATGCCCTGTCTGCACATTAACATTTCCTGGGGAGAGTTTAAAATATATTCAGGTCTGCTGCTCTTCCGAACTGATTAAATCAGAGCGGCAGCGAGGAGCAATCTCTGCATCGGTGTGTTTTAAAAGCTCCACACACAGTTTTACTGAGCCGCCAGGGTTAAGACCTTTGGTTTAACGAATAATAATCAGGATGCTTTAAAAAGGTAACTACAAATTCTTAAGCTCCCAACGTAAAAATCTTTTATCTTTTTCTTATTGCCAAGTACTATCTAAAACAAGTCAAGCCACATGTATTCCCATCCTCACTATTCTATATTTCCTCCTTATCCCACACCTACCAGCCTCAACCCACACACCACCTCTGCCGCCATGACCGCTGCCACCACCCCATCTCTACCACCATTGCCATCACTATCACCATCATCACCACCACCACCACAATCACCAGCACCACCATCATTATCACCACCACCATACCACCACCACCACCATCATCACAACCACCAGCATCACCAACATTACTATCACCACCACCACCACCACCATTACCACCATCACCATCACCACTACCATCATTATCACCACCACCACTGTCACTATCACCACCACCACAGTCACCACCACCACCACCACTGCCATCACTATCACCATCACCACAACCACCACCATCATCACCTTTACCACACCACCACCACCACCATCACCACTACCATCATTATCACCACCACCACTGTCACTATCACCACCACCACAGTCACCACCACCACCACCACCACTGCCATCACTATCACCATCACCACCACCATCATCACCTTTACCACACCACCACCACCACCACCATCACTACTACCCTCATTATCACCACCACCACTGTCACTATCACCACCACCACTGTCACTATCACCACCACAGTCACCGCCACCACCACTGCCATCACTATCACCATCACCACCACCATCACCTTTACCACCACCACCACCACCACCATCACCACCACCACTATCAGTACCACCACCACCATCACCATCACCACCAATAACAACCACCACTACCACCACCATCACCATTGCCACCACCCCCACCATCGCCACCACCATCACCACTGCCACCGCCACCACCAACAGCACCACCATCACAGTCATCATCACTATCTCTACCACCAACACCATCACCACCACCACCATCAACATCACCATCTCTACCACCATCGCTGCCACCACCCACCACTGTCACACCACCACTAACAACAACAAGAAACAAGGGTAAAATCCAGAGCTGAGGGACTTACCTGAAATTATCAACTTTTGTATTTGGATATTTAAACCTTTAAATTCACATGAGAGAGAGTTATGGGGGGGGGAGAGGGTAGCTGGGAGCTAAAACAGCTGCAACTCGGGCTCTCAGGGGTATTTGTAGCTCTGAGTGGGTATAGGAAAGCCCGGAAATAGTCCCTCTTATCCAACAGCCTCTAAGTAATCAACCCGTCAAGCTCCCTTACACAAAATTAAAATATGTATTAAAGTTTTTTTACTTTGTAGCTTTCAGGAACACATTTCTAAGCAATGCTTAATAATCCTTGGTGTTCCAATTAGTATGAATGCTTCATAGGTGTGAGGCCAAATTCTGAATGATGTAGAAAAGGTACTTTTTTTACAACTAAAATGGCATACTGTTCAGGGTGGACAGAGAAACAGAGAGGGAAAGAATGAGAACGCGAGAGAGAGAGAGAAAGCGTGGGGTGTGTGTGTGTGTGTGTGTGTGTGTGTGTGTGTGTGTGTGTAAGCTCCCCTAACTTGCTTTTGAAAACTGATGTTCACCTTTTAATCTCTCCAGCATACTGCTGAGAGCTCCAGTCCAGGAAACTATTCTATGAAAACAAAAAGGAGGAAAACCTCCTGCCCCGTGTCTCCCGTCCGTCTCATTCCATCTCTAACTCGCCTTCCTGGGATAAGTTAACATCATTTACTTAGATTCTGGAGATCAGACTATACCCTCAGAATTCCTTGCATTTAACTTCAGGAGGAAATTTCTGGAATTTATTAACAGACTTTCAATACACGTTATTTTAGAGGAAACATTTTTGTAAAGTTGCCCCTATGTGCTATCTTGTTTTATTCGATTTTGCAAAGCTTTTTGGTAAACACAGCAGGTTACAGCCTCACGAGAGGGCCGCTGCTTGCTCCTTGCTTGGATGGGGGACGTGGGTAGAGTTCTAGTCAGCATTCTCCTGAATTGTGCCCACACGGGAGGCTCCCCATGACTCAGGGACACGCAGGGAAAACCTTTTGACACACCGAGCTGCCACATTTTATTCCTTTGTACCTGACTTACATTTGCATGGTTCTTTTCAACCCCCAAAATCAGGAGTCTCGGGGTGCATTTCACACCGGGAGGTTTGTGTCCGTCGTGAGTGGGCTTTTGTACAGACACACACATCCCACAGGTCAGGGTCCTTGCAGCTGTGTCTTCTAGAACAACAGGAGGGGCCTGGGAGCAGAAGGCCAGTACTTTGTCGGTTAACTACTCTCACGAAGCAATGAGCTTTTCCTGACGAGTTTCTGAACAGATTTATAGCTCTCGAGATCTTTGCCTTAGACATGTGAGCAGATTGTAAAACACTTTTGGGAAATATGCAAGTTCCACAGTCTGATTTCTCTAAACCTTGCATCCAGCATCAAGAAGCAAACGGATCTCTGCCATCTAGCTCACTGTTGTGAGTTGAATTGTGTCCCCCGAAAAGACATGCGGAAGTCCTAATGCGGTACCTATGAATGTGGCCTTATTTAGAAACAGAGTTTTTGCAGATGTAGTCAACTCAAATTGAGGTCATGAGGACCGGCCCTAATGCAATGGGACTGGTGTCCTTATAAGAGGAGTGCAGGCCATCTGATGGCAGGGAGAGAAGAGGTCATGTGAAGATGGAGGCAGAGACTGGAGTGATGTATCTACAATCAAGGAACGCCAAGGACTTCTAGGAATTCCAGAAGCTGAGAAAAAGGCACAGAGTGGATCCTTTCCCACAGCCTTCAGTGGGCTCTGCCGGCACCTTGTCTGGGCTTCTGGCCTCCAGAACTGTCAGAGAATGCCCTTCCATCCCAGTTTGTGGAACTTCATTACAGCAGCCCCCTAGGAAACAGATACACTAGCCAGAACCCTCCTCTCCGGGTCAGCACACCGTTCATCCCCACAGCCCTGCCCCTCCTTCTGCTTTAAGCCCGCCTTCCCCAAGGACCCCAACATGATAACTAGCAAACTTGTTGCACATTGAACCCTGTTTCTCTTTGAGAAATGGAAGGCTCTTCTGCCTGCTGAAATAACTTGTAAGGAAGCACAGATATAAATTGCAAAATCACAAACCTTAAAGCGTTCAGGGGCGAAACTTCACTTCCCTAGACCTGCACGTCACACAAGCCCCCGTGTCTGGGACGTAGCAGAAAAACTCTTGCCATTGATGGTAACCTCAGTCACTAGGGTTCGTGTCTGTGCTTGGGGCTACTGCCCACCAGCTCCTCCCTCTCCCTCGCTGATGCACGTGGGTTTGGGCATCGCTGACACAGCGATGACCTCGGTCTCGGCTGCGTCTGCTGCCTGGTCCCCATGGGGCCTGGCTCCTCGTCCAAACCACATGGTCTCTGCCGGCCCACACCTTCCGGGCCCTCCATCTCCCAGTGCCTGTCTAGGAATAGGCGTGGGACTCTCGGGGAGGTTTGCAAGTCCTCTGGGCCAAACTTGAGCAAACCAGGAGAAAATCTCCTCTGCACTGCAATCTACAAACTTCTCTTCTGCCCCTTCCAGGGTTCCAACCTCAAGGACACCGTGGGGCATGGCCCCACACTTTCTTCTCGCCTCCAGAGTAAGGGTTCACATCTCCTTTGTCATCACATCTTCTTTCCAAATCTGGAATTTATAAGCTTTATGCTCCTCCAAGTCCCCCGGGCTTTGTGCCTGGTTTCTGAAGCCAAATTTTGGAGAACTTAAAAAACACTCTGTCTGGCTCTCGCATTCCAAAGCCTTCGCTCCCAAGACTGTTTTGGATGTCAGCGCCAAGAATGCTGCCGTTTGTTCTTGCAGTGTTCTTCCGTGTCATCGTCCCCTGGACCAAGGAGCTTCAACCTGTGGCTTTGGGGGGAAGGCAAAGGGTGAGAAAGGACGACTTAAGAAGGCCGTGGCAGCATCAGGAGCAGGGAGGGAGGGGTTTGGGGGAAGTCACAAAGGTTTACCAGCACCCTGTAGGGAGGCTGCCTGCAATGCCTTCACCGCTCCTCCCCCTCAAACCCAGCTGAGCCCAGAAGGGCCAACCCTGTCTCTCACGGGACTGTCACAGAGGGACTGCCCAGTGGAGGCAGCCATTTATGGCTGAACAGGTGGGAACTCAACTTTCCTGGGACTCTAACCTTCCTTGGACTCTGCCTTCCATTATTTTATTCCAGTTCACCTGACTTTCCTTCCACGTCTTCAGGGGAAATAAAAAAGAAGTTGTAACCGAATCATCAAGCCATTGATTGTGGTCAAGTGCTTGAAGGCAAGCTACTTCTAACCTCAGGATCTTTGCACTTACTGTTCCCTCTGCCTAGATCACACTTTTTTCCAGGAAATACGTATTTTATTTCTTCTCAAACGTCATCTAATCAGAGGGGCAATCTCACCCTAAAATAGCCACCACTACACCATCATTCTTTATCTCCCTATCCTCCTTTGATTTATAGCACATACCATTTCCTGAAATATGCATTCCATCTATAACATGCAGCTATAATTTCCTGTTTTCATCTCCCAACAAAATGTAAACTTCATGAGGATGAGGACTTTGTCCCGTTCGTTCAATGCTGCGTTCCCAGGACCTGCAACCGCAACTGGCAGAGAGTAGGCCCTTAATAAAGATTCGTTGAATGAATGGTGACAGCAACCACTGAACATTATAACCAAACTTGAATGCAGCTTGGTTTTACAACAAGCCAACTTATGATGAAGAACTGAGTGGGGAGGGTATCTTAGTAAACACAGGACCCTGTGCTGATGCTGGGGTAGGACCTGATTGCACGACAGAACAATCCTCCCTTAGTCCTCAAAGGTGGCATACGAGTTACTTCCCTTCGAAACAGTCTCACTCACAGAACTTCACCAAAGGTCCCTGCGGAGGAGGACAGAAACGACCTGGTCACAAGGAGACCGCAACTGAGCCCTCAAGCAAGGCCCAGAACATCAGGGCCCTGGAGAGGGTGGCAGATGGAAGAACCTGCTTTGGGGGGAGGGTAGGAGGGGGTGCACACTACTGTCCATCAACCTGGACAGAGGAGGAGTAGAATTTAGGGAAGAATAGAAACCCAAGGTTGGATTAGGCAGGGGAAAAAGGAAAAAAAAAGAGTGAATTTTAACTAATTAAATCAACATACACTGAGTGCTTGCTGTGTGCCAGCACAGTGCTCCTGGCTGGGGAGTAGACACCTGAAAGTCACGATTCCAGTCCTCAAGAAGCTTAAGCCAGAGGTTCTAGAAACGGCAGTGAAAGCAGAATGAGAGCTGGACTTTGAAGGAGGCGAAGTGAAGACGGGGAGGCGGCAAGCAGCTCCCCTCTGTTGGGACAGGTTCTGCCTGCAGCTTCCTCCAGCGGCGCCTTCACAGACTTAATCATAGGTTATATTTAAAAAGTAGCCTATAGGCGTGATGCCTTATTAAACGTGCCTTCGCTATTTTTAGAGGATATTAATCATGTTACCTTTTGATTTGAAATCGGGACAGGTTAGCTCTAATTACATGAGATTCTTTAAGGAGCTTGAAAAGACCCAGGTGATCCACCCCCAAACCCACATTATTTTTCTTTATTGCAGTGACATAGGTTTATAACATTGTATAAATTTCAGGTGTACATCGTTATATATTTCGAGTTCTGTGTAGATTACATCATGTCCACCACCCAAAGACTAATCACCATCCATCACCACACACATGTACCTAATCACCCCTTGCCCCCTCCTCCCTCCCCACTTCCCCTCTGGTAACCACCAACCCAATCTCCGTCTCTGTGTGATTGCTCTTCTACTTATGAGTGAGATCATATAGTATTTCACTTTCTCCCTCTGACTTATTTCGCCTAACATAATACCCTCAAGGTCCATCCATGTTGCCACAAATGGCCGGATTTCATCCTTTCTTATGGCTGAGTAGTATTCCACTGTGTATATGTACCACATCTTCTTTATCCATTCATCCCTTTATGGGCACCTAGTTTGCTTCCAAGTCTTGGCTATTGTGAATAAGAATGCGACAAACATAAGGGTGCATCTATCTTTACACACTTGTGTTTTCTTGTTCTTTGCATAAATACCTAACAGAGGAATAGCTGGATCATACGGTACGGTAGTTTTATTCTTAACTTTTTGAGAAATCTCCATATTGTTTTCCACAGTGGCTATACCACATTATTGTTGACTCTCTGCTCTCACTCTCAGAAAAGCCACTGGTCTGCAGCAGAGTGGGGACACTAGAGATGATGCCCAGGTGGCTGGGTGTCACCAGGCAGGAACGAAGGGCCATAAGAGGGTGAGCAGCCGCATACCCTAGTCCACCATTAAAACATGCCCCGGGCTCTGATGTTGCATTAGGTTGCCTTGAAGCTCTGAAAACAAATGATAAAGTGTCGTGTTTTTTTCAATAACCTTTTTTTTCAATTTTTTGGTTTGCCGTGGCGAGCAGGTTAGAAATTTTGGCAGCAGATTGCAAAAAGAGTCTTTAGAATTTACCTAGGGCCCTCTTTCCTTCCACCACACTCTGTTCTGGGAGAATGTCTTATCCATAATAAACCACGCCCCTCAGGTCATTTCATCTGCCAGGAGATGACAGCACTGTCAGGACTCCTTACCACGATTCATGAGCCTGGCGGTGGCAGAGTGTTAATAAATCACAAAGGAAAACAATCTTGAGAAAGGATGGTTTGGAGAGGAGAAAGAATGCCGTAGTCCTATTGCTGTGTAACAAATTACCACACTCTGTGCAGCGTAGGCCACCGCCCATTTATTATCTCATGGTTTCCATGGGTCAGAAGCCAGGCCCAGCTTAGCAGGGTCTTCTGCTCAGGGTTGCACAAGGCTGCAATCAAGGTGTCAGCAGGGCTGCATTCCTTTCTGGGTCCTCTTGCAAATTCATGTGATTGTTGGCAGAATTTGTTTGAGGTTTTAGGACTGAGGTTCCCATTCTTTTGCTGGCCGTAGGCCCAGGACTGTGCTCAGCTCCTAAAGGCTGCCCACTGTTCCTGGCCGTGTAGCCACCTCCATGTGCCCTCTTGCACTTGAATCCTTCTCTTGCTTCAAATCTCTCCTGCAAGGAAGAGCCCAGTCTCTTTTAAGTGTTCAACTGATTAGGTCATGCCCACCCAGGACCATCTCCCTCTCTTATAGTCAAGTGATTTCTCATCTTAATTGTATCTGCAAAACCCCCTTCACAGAGGCATCTAGTTTAGCATTTGAGTGGACAACTGGGAGAAAGAGTGTATATACAAGAGAGTAGGGATCTTGGGGACCACCTGGGAATTCTGCCAACCATAAGATGTAAGCACCTTTGTCCACACCTTCTAGGTTTCAGTGGGGTACCAACCAATGGTGCCTGTTTCAGACTTCCCCTCTGCTCCCCACCAGTGTCACCCTAGATGGAAGTGAGCCCTGCTGTGTGTTGAAGGGGCCCTTTCCAGGAACCAGTTCTCAATTCAATTAATTAGAATTAATTCTAACCCATCCCTCTGCCAAGTTCTGCAGGTGCAGTCAAGCTGGGCCTGGGATGGGCAGAATGAGATGGATACACTGGATAGACAGAACCTAACACGTGGTACCATCTACTCTGCTCAGGAATCGTAGCAGAGAAAATAAGGTCCACGGGCACTGAGATGAATAGGAGGGAGTTTTCTCTGAGGATGAGAAACTCTAGCCTGGCGTTGAGGAAGAGAATAACAAAGAGAAAAAGGGAGCAGGAGCCTGTAGCAGAAGGCTGAGAGGCAGGAGGGCACATAGCAGAGTTTGGGTTATTTATCATTGATGACCTTCACTATTTGATTCTGACTCTGCAAGTGACGCACGTTGTCATTTAGCAAATTGAAGGACTGATGAGTAGACCAGCTTGGCTGGAGCAGGCTTCCAGCAGGCGGCGGTTCTCAGCCTGGTAACTGGACTCCAGTTCTGACCAATTGAGCCCAGGTCCCTCAGCTAAGACCCAGACGTCTTTACTTATGATGAAATTCTGAGATAAACAGAGAGAGAGGTACTTTACTTTTGGCTTTGGGCAGTCATGAAAGTTTTCTGAGTAAAGGACAACTTGTGACATCAGTGGGCAAATTGTCACCTTCAAAAGGTTAATCTGGCAACAGAGTAGACAGTGGACTAGAGAAAAAAGATGAAAGACAAGGGCAGAGAGTTGATGCTCCCTGGAGGATGTGGGGCAGCAACGGAAGCAGAGAGGAAGGAGGCCGCTGCAATGCAGAGAGAAGCTGAGAGCAGAGGCGGTGGAGGCGGACACCAAGCCTCACGTGCAGGTGACTTTTCAGTCTGTCGAGCGTGCCCGTGAACTCGAGGGCAATAATGAGTGAATGCTGACTCTCCAGAGCCAGAGAGGGCACTTCCATCACTGCGCTTCCGGACACTTTCTTAGGAGAGATGGATGGCGAGGTGTAGAAATACATAATAGAGCCATGACAACACATCCGGCGTCTCTGGCTCTGACACTTCGAGCCCCCGTTCAGCTGAGACAAGCTGAGAATCAAGAATTCTGACAAGCGGTTCACAGAATAGAAAGGTTTCTACACCAGCACAGCAGCAACGTGGCTCCATTGCTTCAGACATTCTAAATAGATGTCAATCTCCTGGAAAATCTTTCTGCTACAGACATCCCATGATGCACAAAGGTGAAGGACGGGTGGACCCACGAGCATTTACACCCCTGTTGATTGCAGCCTGACTTCCAGCCAACAGGCAGCATCCTCGGGTGCCAGCCTTCTGAGGTCCCAGGCCTGGACAGCTCACAGGGCTGCACTTAGGCTGCAAAGTCAGAGGGACTGGAAGAGCTCAATGTTCATCTACACAAGAACTCAAATTGCTTAGCTATCAAGCCTCACAAGGGTGAATCGTACAATTCCAAATCTGCAGGGAACTCAAACAGTTTCGAACACAATCGTCCAAACAGCCAGAGAAGTGACATGACTTCCCCGAGGCCACGCAACTAGGAAGCAGCAGAATGAGCATTCAACCTCTTCTGCCAGGAACAGAGGCAAAGGCAGCACCTGCCTCCCGGCCCCCGAATCAGAGCCGTGTCCCCACCACCCCCGTATTGACTGCTTGGTCAAGCAGGACCATCAGCTGGCAAACTCCCCAGTAGGACGAAACCTCCACATTGTTGGCAACTAATTCTCTCGGCCAGGGGACCCAGCCATGCTAGAGCTGAATGGGGTCATCAGCAGGGGCCCGCAGCTATGCTGGGGCCATATTATCACCTATTTTTACAACTCCTGAGCTAAGAACTGCTTTTACATTTTTTAAAGGTTGGGGGGAAACAAGAAGAATATGCAATAGAACCTCCATGTGGCTTGCAAAGAATAAAATACGGAATAGCTGGCCCTTTACACAAGAAACTTGCCAACTCCTAGATTCCAGGGCAAGCCTGACTTCCCAAAGATTTGCCAAAGGCCAAGGGAGGTGGAGAGCCAGCTAGAAGATTTCCCAGCTATTTGGAGACAGAGCAGGAAACTAGGACCTAAGCGTCTTATTTCTACTCTCTAGTGTAAGGGCCTACTCCGGAGTAAAAGCATGTAAACACATATTCACACACTTATGCACAAACAGGCACACATATGCATACAAACACACAAACACGTACATACACGCACATGCATACAGTCACGTGTGCTCACTCACATACACAAATTTGCATACATGCATGCACACACGCTCATGCATGCACAACACACTCATGCACACGCATGCCCCGTAGACCCCATAAGGACTTTGCATCAGGACCTAGGATTCTGGAATAATGATACGACTTTTTCTTTGTGGACTGGGAAATCTCCCACACACGAAGGCAGTGTGCAAACTGTGAGATGCCCTCAGGCAGAGACTACTTTGCTTATGGTCAGACTTCTGCAGAGTAGTCCCAACAGAGTGTTGGCCAGAGAACCTGTACTGGCAGTGTCGTGGTGACCGCCCCTGTCACTGCCTCGCCTCCTCCCCACGACAGATTCCTTTGTCAGCAGGAGCTCGTCTGTCCTCACAAGCCTTGCCTCTTGCTGTTTCCTACAAACCACAAGGAGCTTGATCAAAGTGAAGAAAGGCGAGGCCGCCCCTGTCTGCCCCCTTCCATTAATGTATGGCTTTCTAAGAGAGAAAACTGGGGACACCTGTTTCCACGGAGAGCAGGAGGGAGAGTGATTGGGATTCTCTGAGTATAGGTGGCGTGGGGAGACACACAGTGACAGGAGCACTGAAGACATGGCAAAACCCATGGCGGGCCGTGCTTTGGGTTTCAGACACCATGCCAGCATGCGTTGTAGCTTTCATCGCCCTCAGCCTTTGACAGAACAGCCCCATTTCCCCAGCACTTCTGTCACCAAGAAACCTTGATTGTGGTGTGGACTCTGAGCACAAATGTTGCACACACAGCACACTCTGTCGGCCCAATGCGGCAACCCCCTCCTGCCCCCTCCACTTTGGAAACGGGATGGAGAAACCTGGACACACAGTGGAGAATAGAAAAGGAAGAAAAAGCTTATAAAGTGAACCCAGATAAAATTTTAGAAGTGAAGCGTCTGGGAGCTTCTAACTGAATTCTCACCTGTACAGGAAACCCACCTGCAAAAATCATGGGAAAACCTCCAGCCTCAGGTTGGATGCTCCCAAAGATGCGGGGCTTGCTGCTTCATGAGGAAGCCCTTTTATTTTACAGCTTTACTTGTGAGACCCCCCCAGAGCACATTTCTGAAACTTCTTCCTGTTTCTCTTAGCCCTGCGCTATCGCTCTTTATCCAAAGACAAATCTCAGGATCCAAGTGTCTTCTCCTGCATGGCCTGCTGTAGACTGAAGGGTGGGTCCCTCCAAAACACCTATGGTGAAGCCCTAACTGCCACTGTGATGGTGTCTGGAGGTGGGGCCTTTGGGAGGCAATCAGGGTTAGATGAGGTCATGAGGGTGGGGCCCTCATGGTGGGACTGGTGACCTTATAAGAAGAGGAAGAGAGAGAGAGAGCTCACCTTCTTTCACTGAGTAAAAGCCGTGTACGAACATAGTGAGAAGCTGTCTGTCTGCAAGCCAGGAGAGAGCTCTCACCAGAAACCAAACCCGCAGGCACCTTGATCCTGGACTTCTCAGCCTCCAGAACTGTGAGAAATAAACGTATGTTGTTTAAGCCCCTCACGTGGTATTTTGTGATGACAGCTCAAGCTGACTAATACACAGACTAACTGTGTTTACTTTCTACAACCTTTCTCCACGTCGGAATCCCAAAACTTTCCCCTTTCGGCTGCCTTCCTTTGGATGTGCTCCAGCTTGCCAACGATGCACACGTATTTTTCCACCAGCAGTGACACCTGCTTCAGTAAACTCCTTGTTTCCTACTCTGTCTTCCCAACCAGACCAGGAGCTCCTTGAGGCTACATGCAGACACACATATGTATACAAATACACACGCAAACACGAAATTGTGCCTCTTTACAATGTGTCTCAAGCGCTAGGCTTAGTACCTGGTACAGAGAAGGGGCTTAATAAATATTTAATGAATCTGTAAAAGAGAAGTACAGAGGGAAGATAACCTGCTTTCCCCTGCGGCTTTCTAAGTTAACTCTAGTTTTCACGAACAATCTTGTCTTTAAATCTTCTCCCTCGTCTACGTCAGTCAAGTATCTCTTGTCAGAACCCTCCTCTCTCCCGAGCCATCTCTGCCCGTGGGCTCTTATCCATATGTTCTCTGAATTCTTTTGGCATTTGCCTTCTCAAAACTTAGAGCTGGGTTCTCGCTCTATTTTCCTTGGAGCACAAGGTCCATAAGCTATCAACAAGTCTTTCACAAAAAAGACTTCAGAGTCCAACCAGCTTGGGAAATGGCTCCACGAGTGGAGAGGCCCAGGTAAAAACACTTATTTTGTTGAACTCAGGATTTTCTAAATTGATTTGCCCAAGGAATTTGTTGTGGTGGATAATCTATTAACCTTTGAATGACTGGTGTAACATGGAACTCGGAACAGTCTCGTTAACCCTTGCTTGACTGTACGTACCTTCATCTTCCTTTACTGTTGCAAACCTCCCATTGACAGGACCGCATTCCATGAGTTTTCCAATCAGGCCTACTTTTGCGGGGGTGTGGGGGGTGGGGAGGGTGGTTGGAGGGGGAGTTAAAGTCCAGAGAAGCATCTTTCCCTTCTCCCCCACTTCCCTTGAGTAGGAAGAAGATAATGATGTTAGCTCATAGCTGTGGAGTGGTCCAAGCCCTCCCTGTATGTGAGGGTCTGGGTTTCCCTCAAACCAGGACTAACTTTCATCATTTCTCTCCAGAAGTGGGAGATAATATCGAGGTGCTTGATGAACACTTGGTGTGACTCATTTGTCCTGGACAATGCCTATATTTTGTCCTTTTGAAGTAGGAAATGAGGATATAAATTGCAGGACTCCAGGAAGCCTACACATTAGTCAAAACACCATTCAGCTGCCACCTGGGGCTCTACAAGGACTGGGCCCCCTTCAAATCCAAGCTTGTGAGAGGTCTGTTTCTCTTTCAGTGTGGTCTTATCCAACCTGGAGCTACTGCCCATTTCTCCTCCCAAACCAACATGTGCACATGGGTGTGTGCATGAGCACACACACACATGCACACACACACACATACCTCTTTGCAAGGCAGGCATTGATTTTTTTGTCCGACAACTGGGTATCGGCTTCAAGATCTATGATTTCACTTTGTCTGTAACACTAAAAAACTAGCAACAGAGCCCAGGCCTTAGCAAGGAGAGAGGGAGGTGTTATTTTGGGCAATAGGTCTTTCTCTGTACTTAGAAGTGACCTCAGGTGAACCATAGCACAATGAGCTTAAAGCTGTCCTGTACTTAAATGACCCAGCCGTGGAGTTGGGAGCAGCCGGTATTTGTGGTAGCTGACTCTCTCACCACTGCCCATTAAACAGAGCATCACTAGGAAGCCACTGGGAATATAAGTGCCATCACAGTCCAACAATGAAATTCAACTTTGTTCTGGAGACGTTTCATGCTCCCCTGTTCTTAGTCAATGGTGGCTAACATCTTGACTTGTGTAAATTTTCTGTAGAACTGGTCATAAACCTATTCCGACCCGATCTAGACTGTGAACAATTTGAGGGAAGGGAAAGTTTCTTGTTCTTGCTCACTTCCTATCACTCAGTACACACTTAATTCAACAATTCAAGTACTTGGCCCATAGCAGGATGTAGTCAACATTTGTTGAATTGACTTGCTGTTGAAGATCAGATTCCTTTTGATTTCTCAGTTATCCCTTCTACAAACCTTAGTGAAGAGCCATATGTGAGCATTAAAGACGATTAATATATAGTCCTTGCCCTGAAGGAGTTCAATTCTAGTACTGGGCTCAGGTGTATACACAAGCAATCATAAAACTAGGTGGTGTGCATGACAAAAGTGAGCACACGGGGGGCATCATGGAGGACTGCCATTTTCAGAGTGGGTGTGTGAGAGAGAAGACAGCCCTCCAATGGCATTAGTGGTGGTCCTCCATATTCCCTTGACCTCCTTCCAACATGCTATTTCCACCTTCCTTTTCTTCCCTACCCGCTATCACCATCCCTTTGTGATTCAATGGAACGCATAGTTTACCTGACACACTAAGTGCCCTGATAGGATTTCAACTAAAAAAAAAAATACATATATGACCAGAACAAATAGGATTCCTGGTTTGAGGTGCTCCCCCTGGAAAGGGCCTGATGCGGACACTCTCCATCATCCTGATCTTCTGTGGGGCTGAGCTCTGCTTGGTAAGGAGGAGGCTGGTTGACCAGCAAGCCTGCTAGAGGGCAGCCTGACCAATTCAGGGTATCTGCAGAGTTGTATGTACTGAGCTTGCTTCGCCACTTGCCTAACTCATAATGCTGCTCATCAAATCATTGCAACCCCACCAAGCAATTTGCTTTGAATTTCAAGTCGCTGTTTAAGGAAAGAGGTAGAATGAGAGCATATTTATAAGAAATACTTGTTAGCTCCATTCCTCTCTGAAGAAGGTAATTCTTTTTTAAAAAATCCCCATAAACACAGCAAGAGTCACAATGGGCTATGACATTATGACTCCATGCCCAGGAATAATTCAATTATCCTCAAAGGTTACTTAGTTTGAAGCTGGCACTGAGCTGTGTTTTCCCCCTCGAGCTCCAGTTCTTCAAAACCGAATGCTTATTGTTCTTACCATGCCGATTGACAGCGGACAGGACATCATCCAAAAAGCTCAGTTACGAAATGAAACCCTTTAGCTGTCCACTCCGATGGAGGGTATTTTCAGACTTCCATCATTTCTTTGACTTATGCTTTCTTCAAGAAAATCTCATGATCCCTTTTCTTTCTCTTCAATTTTCTCGCCTCCAAGTTGTGTTTTACCTTGCAAAATGTCAAACAAAATTAAGTTTATGAACTTCTGGTACATTCCAGAGAAAGAGACAGACAATATACACCCACTTCTGTTCTAAAACCTGGTATTCTATTAAGTTCAAACCAAAACAACAGTGTCCAAATTCACAGTCCCAAGAAACAAGCATCTGGAGAAGGGAGGAGGAAGGGAGAGAAGCAGCCTCAGAGCACAGCTCTGGGTGATCTGGCTGGGGATGGGTGGAAATACATGGGGTCCAGCAACAGTTCTGTTCCACCTTCTGTACGGAAGAGCAAACTTCACTGCGGGTTTAAATCTCAGTGGCCTGTTAGCCTCACCAGAATTTAGTGTCACTTACTCCACGTTGGGTATGATGAATTAACAAAATATCCTGGCTCTTTTCCTTTCATTTGGAAAACCAATTTGTTCATCTGCATTTCATACTTGAGCCTCAAGTTTTCATGTTTGGGAGAAGAAGCATGTCCCAGATCAGCGTTGTTTTATCCTTGTGCATCCTGCAGAGAGCCGTTTTGACACATTAGTTAAAAATCACAGGAATATTCTCATACAGTCAGTCGTCCTGTCAGCCATTGACTGGCGTGCACATGGTAGAAATTGCTGAGAATGCCAATGCCAATGCCAATGGTTCCAGCTTTGGACTTTCAGAGTTTTCAGGAGAGACCTGGGAAGGAAAGGCGAGTGAGAGAGGCGCTCATGGTTTCATCATTGTAACTGAATCCGTGTGTGTTTCAAACGAGACCTTGGTCTAGTTGCCTTTTTATTTCATCCTGCCACTGTGGAGTCACGGCTGTAGAGTATAGTATGTGCAAATAGTGTTTGCATTGCACCCAGGTGCAACACAGTTTCTATTAAACCATGCCACGTCACCTCAAGGGCTGAGCACTTTGGAACATGACTTGTAAGAATAAAAGTGAAGTTTACTCAGACTTGAACCACACGAGATAAACGACACCTTGACTCTATTGGGAATTACAGGTGGGCTGGCAACCTTCGAGCGCTGGCATTTGATGATTTCTGAGGGAGTTGAACCGAGGTTGCCTCAGGTCTGATGTGTTTGGGCTCTTGTTTAGTCTTTCCAAAACAGATGATTTCATGGATTAAATTATCCCAAACCCTACTCTGTACTTGGTCTTGGCCAACCTGCCCATTTGCTACTGGGTTATCCAGACTGTGTCCACACCCGCACGGTCTACGCATGTACATTTTATTTGTGTGTTCAGTTACCGAGACACAGACGTGTGAAACTGTGACTGGGGTGTTGAGTTTTCATAGATAGATAGATAGATGGATAGCTAGCTAGGTAGACAGATAGATGATAGATAGATAGATAGATAGATGGATAGATAGACAGACAGATGATGGATAGATAGATAGATAGATGTACCTTTGAGGATTGTTCTCTGGGGTCACTGCCTGGATGTGAATCCTGGCCTTCCTGATTGTTAGTCTGGCAATTTTGGGCAAGTAACTTCAGCCTTGAGAGCCTAAGTTTGCTCATCTGTAAGGTGGAAATACGAAGAGTTTCTATCCCGCAGGGTTTTGGTAAGAATGAAATGAGATCGTTTGTGTGAAGCTTGAAGCTCAGAGCCTCCCCATGCGGTCGGTGCCCAGTCATGGGCCACCATCCCATGCGTTTGCACAGGACCCCCTTGTCAGGAGAGGCCCCATGCTGGATTAACGCTCTGCTGTCATCATCTTGAAATTCTTTACAATCTTTGAACAAGAGGCCCTGGTTTTCATTTCGCACTGGGCCCCACAAATTACATAGCTGGTCCTGAGCCCAGTAAATGTTAGTTGATATGATCGATAATCCTCATTGGTTCTTCATTATTTCCGAGCTCAACACGTAGTCAAAACTATGGATCTATACTAATTACCTTTTAACTATATAAACCACCAGCAACACTATTACGGCTCTGCATTATTTAGTAATAAAAAAATAAGTTAAGATCTGAGAGCACCGCTGGAGGATGGGGCACGAGCTGCTGACGGCAGGGGCCCTGAGATGGCTGCTGTGGAAAGAACAAAGGTTATCTTCAGACCTTCTGAGCCTGGGTCAGAGAAAATTACTCAGCTGTAACTTTCACATAAGCATTGAAGTGTGAGCCTGGTAATAAGGGAAAATCGAAACAACGAGCTGTTAACTGCCGCAGAGCCAGCAGGATCCTCAGAAGCGTAAATGATCAGCAGTTCAACCCCAAGCAAGTCCAGAGCAGAAGGTGGGGGGCCTGGAATGGCCTGGCCCCCAGGGACAGCACCAGGCCCCTCCATCTTCCGTCTACTCCCCACCCCCAACTTTGGGCTTTCCAGGTTGAGGAGGGACAAAAGCATGGGGCTGGAGGGGAGAGCTTGGCACTGGGAATTCATAGGAAAGGCGGAGACTCCCCACCAAGAGCAGGGCTTGGGGAGAAGAACGAGGCAGACCAGACCTCTACTTTTAGGTTCTTTTCCTTTTAAGATTTTTTTTCTCTTACAAGAATAGTGCCTGTTTGTTGCCGGCCGGTGGCATAGAGGTTAAGTTCGCACACTCCGCTTTGGTGGCCTGGGGTTCTCAGGTTCAGATCCCAAGTGTGGACCTAGCAGCACTCATCAAAGCCGTGCTGTGGCAGCATCCCACATAAAATAGAGGAAGATTGGCACTGATGTTAGCCCAGGGCCAGTCTTCCTCACCAAAAAAAAATAGTGCCTGTTCATTGGAGAAAGTTGTGATTCACTTTGGAGAGGGGGACCATGTACAAAGAGAGCTCCACAGACCTTGCACGTCCATCTCTAGAATTAGCAGAAGAGATGGAGTGGGCGCTCTGAGCCCCACACTGAGCTGAGGGCCGTGGGAGGAGCACCCATCTCCCACAAGATGGTCCCTGCTCACTGGGCCCATGGGGCTCAGTGGAAGGGGACTGCTGGGCTTTGGTGTGACTTCGGCATTGTTGGAGAAGGGGAGCAGAAGGAGGGTATCGAGCAGAAGCCTGCCGGGACCAGATGTACGTTTTGAAAGGGCCACTGTGGCCGCCGTGTAGAGCAGACTTTCAGGAACAACCGTAGACGCAGAGGCCGGTTGCAGAGATGGCTCGGCTCAGGAGAGAGCAGTGGTGAAGCCAGCAGCTGCGGCTGTCTGATATATGAGTCTGGAGTTCAAGGGAGGTCCAGGCTGGAGATGTAAATTACAAATTTGGCCATCATCATCGGCACATCATTGGGTATTTAAAACCAGAGTGAGGATAGAAAAGAGAGCAGATCTAAGGGCTGAGCCCTGGGGCATCCCACAGAATGAGGGACCAGCAAAGAAAGAAAGAAAAAGCACAAGAGGGAGAAGCCTGGAAAGAGGCTGTGTCCAGGAAGAGGGAGGGATCAGTGTGTAGCCTACTCTGATGGGTCAGCAGGAGGGGGATTCGCTGACCAGTGGTGACTTCCACCGGGCGGGAGCAGCTCCCGTGAGCAGGTGGGAGAGAGGGCAGCGCCCTGATGGGAATGAGTTTAAGAGAGATGGAAGGCGAGGAAATTGGCAACATGGGTCAGTCTTCTCAGAAGTTTGGCTAGAAAAGTGACCCAAGAAATGGAGGTAGAAGCTGATGGGGGAAGGAGGACAGGAAAAGATTTTCTTTCAGGATGGAGTAATGACAGCAAATGAGAAAGAGCTGGCAAATGCTAAGAAATGAGGGAAACACTGAGCCACAGTGTCCGTTAAAAGGCAAAAGGACAGGATCCAATGTAGAGTGGGGATGGACTACCTCGGATGGGGACCTGGGGAGTTCATGGCGGTAACAGGACCTAGGGTGGAGGAGACAGGCAAGGATGCGGGCAGGAGCCAAATAGGATTTGGTAACCCTGCACGCTTCCTCATCAGGAGTCAGCTTTCTCAGTGAAACAGGGAGCGGGGTCTTCAGCAGAGAGTGAGGATGGGGAGAAGGTGCTGCAGCTTGAGGAGAGAGCAAAAGGAGAATGGGAAAGTGGATAATTTGCTCATCTTTCTACCTCTAGTCCCTACATAGTGGGTTCTTAATAAAGGTTCTTGAATGCATAAATGAAAAACTTATAAATCGAGGTGAATTAAGTGACTGCATACCCTAACAGTGCCCTCCTAGCTGTATAGGGCTGGTGTGTTTCACGAGCTGCTTTGGGAGGCCAGGTCAGTGTGTGGTTGGGTACGTGGACGCTGTGCCACCCTGGCTGACCTCAACCCAAGCATCCCCACTGACGACCAGCCACATGATTTTTGGAAAAGTCATTAACCTGACTTAGTCTCAGTTTTCTCATCTGTGAACTAAGACAGATAATGGTATCTGTCCCATAGAGTCACTGTGAGGAGTTACTGGGAGGATTTGTAAAGTGAATAAAGGATTCACAAAAGTGCTTGCCACAGGACAAGCCAAGAATAAATGGTAGGCGTCATCATCACTCTTGGTATTATATAAATAACTTCAGTGCACACACAGTTGGGATGTGATGTTGTCCTGGACAGGACTAGCAAATGATGATTGGAATTACCACCATGTTCCAGGAGCTGGCCCACAGGCGCCAGGAGCAGCAACTTGATTCTGTCTGTAAAGATGGTTGACCCCAAGGAGCCAAACTCACATGAACTAAACTCACAGCAGACTGATATGTAAATCACAAAGCCAATTGAGGAAACATCAGTGCCAGGAGGAGAATCTACTGAAGAAGCCAAGTTATAACCAGGAGACCTGCCCAAGAGTCTGGTTGAGTGAAGTGAACGAATGAGTGTTATCAGGCTGCAGTCATCAGTCATCTACCCCGTGCCTCTAGATTGTGTCACTCAGGTGGACTGAAACATATCCTGTCTAAGGGTGTTATCCATTATGGCCCCTTCAGCATCTGGGCAGCCTTGATCAGGCTTCTAGGCTGGCATTGTGCTGCTTTATCCTGGAAGATACACTCTTTCTTAATGACTCCTGCAGATGTTATTTCCCATACTAGGTAATGAATTAACCAGCTTAGCTCTCAAAGGACAGCCTCAGATTTCTGCCTTACCCTCTACTGATTGATCAAAGCAGCCATTAGGGTGTTCATGCCTTGTACATATTTACTTTGATTTGTATGTAAACATTTGTTTGTTTAGTAATTAAACTCCCCCACTCCACCCCCCAATAAAAGTTAAACTATATTTTCATGGGGAATTTGCCTTTTATTTTAAAATCTAGACATCTAATTTAAGAAAAATGAAATCCATACATTTCCAACTTATTTATTCTAAACGCATCAAAACATTTTAACAGCTGCCTAATGCCCAAGAATCATTTTGATATTTCTTAATAGGTTTTTTAAAAGCTTTTGCTTAAAAAATAAAAGAAGAAACAGGTGGTTATACTTTGTGAATGGGAAATGTATCCAAACACCAGACTTCTGTTGCTCAGGACACGTTTCATGCTACAGACTCGCCTCTCTCCGTCACTGTTTATCTAGCAGTCCCTCCGTCTGTCTGCCAGTTCACTCATCAGTCTGCGAAAGCCATTGCTCTCTGAAAGGCTTCTTCCAGGCTTGAGGAGGGAGCCATGAGTCATGTATGAAGAATACCCAAGATACAAATCAGGCTGTCAATAGGGAAAAAGTCTCAGAGGCCAGAATGCGAGAGTGCCCAGACTCTTGTCCTCTTGTTGAGGGTCGAGTTGGCCTCTGGCCCTCTCCTGGTCCTCCACTTGAACATTCTGCTAGGAAGGTGGGTGGGGTACACAGGGCCCACACCAGCCTTACATTTCACATCCACCCAGAACACTCAGCCCCAGACTTTGGTTAGAGCTCTGGCACTAGTCTGAGTTATGGTGCAAGGTAGAGCAGAACGCCAGGATCAGAGGAGTGGACACAACTCACATCCAATGACATTCTGTGCTGTCCCCAAGCCATGTTCTCAGTCCAGGACCCACAGCTTGCCTGAGCCCACCCATCCTGTCATTCCATGGTTGTTCTCATCAACTCAAGACCGTCCCCTCCACTCTTACTATCTCAGGTGTCAGTGGATAGCCAGTGGCAGTCAGTGGAGGCCTCAGTGTTAGGAGGGAACACGAACATAAGAAATGGAAGGAAGTGAATGGGACAGAAGATTTGGCAAAGTAGGAAGAAGCCCTGAGTAGGACAAAAGATCTGGGGAGACAGAGATAATCCCAAGACTTGGAATTGGTGCCTGAGTCTATGAGCTGGACAAGGAACTCCCCCCATCACACTGCGAGGCCCTCGTGACTCCGCTGAAGCTGCGTGTCAGAAGCAGAACACAGCTGAGCATCAGGTGTGGCAGACATGGGGGCAGAAGGAAGCATGACGGACGATGGCATCATCAGATCACCCTTTGATTTTGGTGAGATGACACCCTTGAAGAGTCACTCCAAAATTTACAAAGTTCTGTATCAATATAAACATCTGATGATAAAAAAAAAAAAACCCAGAACATTCAGGCATACGTTGTACTGGGTCCACATTCTCTCTGAAATGATTGATAACCCATTGAAATCCCTTCCTAAGAGCAGATTCTCAAAACAAAACAAAACAAAAATCCTTGAATTTTTTCCATTTTTTTAATGCACTATCTGTAATAGCTCGAAACTATTCTAACAGAGCTCTGAAACCCAGAGAGACAGCTTTCTCTTCTGGCAGACTGGATTTGGAAGATCCCAAGAGGCAACTCTGGGATGGGTTTGGGTCTTCGCCAGCTAGGTACTTGGGCCTGAGCCAAAGAGATAAATACTGGGCTTCAAGTAAAACAGATGCTTAAAAGGTCTGTTCCGCTCCTGAGATCTCTGTTTAATGGCGGCGATTGCTGACACTATTGCTTTCAAATCTTTAATTTATCTCACCAGACGTATAATGCCACATGTCCATCTGTGTTTCAGCAGGCCAGAGAAACTCCAGCAATTGCCTGCCCTTCAAGTTATTGCAACACACGTGAGCCAGAGGAAGGATAACTTAGCATCCAGGGGAGGTTCCTGCCTCCCACCCTCCCAGGGTATAAGAAGTTACTACGTATGAGGCCCACTTTGGAGAACTGTAGTTTCGTTTTTTCTCCCCGACATCTTCTCCGGGGACCTGTGGGATTCTGTCTTGGCTCACCTCGGCCTGTGCTGATTCTTTGCTTTTTGACTCCTACTGTCCATAGCACCTCACCCCTCATGCCTGACTTTGGGAGAACACGGTCCCTCGTTTAAACTGCCGTGTCCCAGAGCTCAGACTTTTCCGCTTAGTGTCTACTAAAGGGGCCACAGCCATCTGGTCAACCAACATGCCAGTGGAAGAGGAGGAGTAGGCTTTCCAGGCTCGACCCTTACAGGATCCTAAATAGGACTCTCCTGCCTCATTTGGAAGTATGAATGGCACAGAAGACTTAAAGCATATAGAAGGGTAAAGATGCCACGTTACCTAAAGGGCAGGAGAGGCTATAAAGGAGTAGATAAAACCTGTTTACTTCTTTCCAAATCACTACAAGTCATCAACCACCTACATCATTACATATAAATTGTTCCAACTCCTGACGGGGTTTGAAATGAGCAGAGTGAGCTAAACCCAAATTGCACAAACTTGTGAAGGCCTAAGGCAAATGTTCCCATCAGAATCCAGCCTAACCAGGTCCAAGAATTATTGAAAATGACAACTCAGGAAAATGGTTATACGGTTAAAACACAGACTCTGGCTGACTTGCCTGACGAGTTTCTCCACTCCAGCCTGTAAAAACAGCTCTTGGATTATCTCTACGAATTAATATGTGGACAGCAATGCCTGGCATATAGTGGTGCTCAATAAGTGTTAGCTGTTATTAAGATTAGAAGAGTGGTCACCGTATAAGAAATGTGCCCTCGAGGCCAGGGAAATGTCACCAGCAGCCCTGCATCAGTAGCAGCTCCTCTCGGGCAGGAATGCCTGTGCCTCCCGGGTCCCCCCCAGAGTGTGATTCATTATTTACTCCCGAATCCTCCAGGCGATGACTCAGGCTGGTTTGAGAATCCCAAGAAACAATTCACCGCCTAGCTCTCAGCTGAGGGATCCACAAAACCATCCCAGGGCCACTGTGACTTTCTTGCACAACGTGCAAGGGGCCCTCCATCGTTGTTCCCTATTTTCATTTTTTCCTTTTCTAAACTGTGAGTGAGACACCAAACACACAGCTCATCACCCACATAAATAACTTCCAAGGATCTTCTGTACTGTGAATCCTGAAGGACATTTTGTTTAATTTGAAGACTGCCATCTCCTCTTCGCTCTCCACCCTGTCCCTGCCCACTGTGGGAGCCCAAGGTCATTCTGCGTAGGGTAGTCCGCGGGTCTCATGCTGTGCAAATTCACACCGTGTGGTTCCCTGAGTGGTCCATTTCCAGGGCGCTGAGGCTGGTCCTTTAAATATCCCAACTGACCAACATTCATGCCCACTTCCTTCTTCCCTTTGTCTAGACACGTGGACCACCACTGCCTCAGGACTTTTCAAGTTCCGTTTGTATTTTCCCCATAAACCCCAGGGAGGTGCTCTTCCTCCTTTGTGTGAGCTCAGCTTGAGTCTGGATCCTTCTCTTAGCAGTGGTGCCTAGATAGTAAGAGAGTTAATAGTTTACCTCAGTTTCCCAAATGCTTTTCTTGACAGAAGGGTGTGATTTACTTCCTGAAGGTACACTATTTTTTTTATAGAGGATACACACATTCCATTTAATTCTGTGATATTTTCCTTACAAAGTGCAGTCAGAAATTTTTTTTAGAATTATCTGGACCATATAAATCTCTGTAATCACAGATCTCATTACAACTCACCCTGAAATTTGCGGTCATTAGCTCTCTAGTCACAGTCACTTACATTAAGAAGAAGTAGCATATGGCTCCCTCCGCTCCATTTAGTGCGCTGCGCACAAAGCACTCATTGACCCTGGACGTTGCCATCCCCACCATCACCATGGCGCTGGCGACAACATGGCCAGCTAGAAAGGACACCAAGCAAGCGGGAGACCTGGGCTTCAATCTCCCTTCTCCCAGTTGGCTATGAGGTCTTAGGGAAGGGACAGTCCCCATCCCTGCCTCAGTTCACACAAGAGAACCAGCAATTTCTGCTGCCCCAGGCCTGCACGCTCATCCCTGCCAGCTCCAATAGGAAGGCCCAGTGTTAATGAAAGCAAACCACCTTTGGCTCTTTGGAGACTGTGACACAGGAATCCAAAATGCAAGGTGCGTTAGTATCTCACAGCTATTGACCTCGGTTGACCCCCTCCCCCGGCTTCTCCTTTCTGCTCGTCAGTCTCTGCTTGTTGTTGTAATATATTTACCATGTAGCCTTCTGTTATTTTTATCATATGGTTTTTCACCATCTGCTCTGTGCAAAGGAAGGTCTGGCCTGTCACACAATCTATTATTCTCTGTCCTTTTACTGTTTGATCTATTTCAAATGTGGTTTTTGGAAGCAGTAAGACATGAATTACACATATACAAACAAATGTTTGTATAAATCTGAGAGAGAGTGCATTTAACCCTTCTTCAAAAAACTATAAAGCATCTCTTGATATCAATCTCAAAGGGCAAGATTAGGGATGCGTATTTTATCCTAATGAAAAGTTGACTTTCATTCATGTTGTCCCCGCTGCAAGCACAGCTGCATGGGCCTTTCTGGGGCTCTGTGACCCCTCAGCCTTCCTGACCACGCAGATTCTGGTCCCTTGCCTCTGAAGACGATGTAGCCTGTGACACCCCTCCCTATGTGTACCCAAGACACCTCAGCTGTTGTTAAAGGATAATTTTTTTAAAAAAACATAGGGTAAAATCACGACTCTCATACAAACATAAAATGAACAAGTGCCAAAGATTTTATTTAACCCATTAATTAAATAAGGAAATCATACAGATGTCACAACAGTTTTGAAGAAGTCAAAGAACCACAAATTTATATGGAATAAAGGAATCTTGAAATGCTTTTTTCTATGGGGAGGAAGAGCGATCAAAACTCCACCTGGCAGAATTTATTTTCAGGTCTGTACACAAGCACTATTTTGCATTGGTAATTATAATTGCCTTGCCGTCAGTTCTCTACAATTTACAAATCATAAAAGTAGCTTCATAGCAATCAGCAGCTAGAATCAGAAAACCTGGAAGTGTGTGCTCTAAATAATGCCTAGTTTTCCACTGAAAACATGCAGTATCTTCATTGCTTATTCCTAAGTTGCCACACAGAGCTTGGCTTCCCGTCCTGTACCTTCCATTCTCTTTCTGGCAGCATGGCTGTCTCCAGCTCATCCTGTGACCTCCCTTCTTGATGATGGCACAGTGGCAGGTAAACCTGCTGATGCTCTTGTTTCCCAGGAGTCACCAATCAACTCTTTGAACTCCTTTCTGTGCTGAGTTTCTGATCTACACATCTCCTGCCCACTCTCCCTCTCCCACCCAGTGGCTGGTGGGCTGTGAACCAACATCCAATCAGTCGTTACATCAGAATGCAACCCTGGCCTCAATGTCCAACTAGGGCCAAGTCTTCTCCTTCAACAAGAGCTTCACAAAAGTATTTGAAAAATCAGGCTCCTGGTTTCATGAAGTAGTAAGAACCAGTGGCCTGTGGCCATCCAGAACCTTACTTTCTCTTTCCATCTATGTGTGGAAACCTCATGATCTGCTCCCAGTGCATCAGACCTACTTTTTAATTACAGTTGTTCCCTTGGCGTATCAGTCAAGGTTCAACCAGAGAAGCAGACCCAGTAGGAGATATATAGTAAAAGACTTATTGGAAGGAATTGGCTTCCGTCATTGAGGGGCTGGCTAGGCATGTCAGAAATCTAAAGCACAGGTCATCAAGAAGGGACAACTGAAACTCTCAGGCATGGGCTGAAGCCACCATCCACAGGTAGAATTTCTTTGCTCAGAGAGGCCTCAGCCCTACTTTTAGGGCCTTTCAAGTGATGGAGTCAGGCCCACCCAGATTATCTAGGATAGAGTCAGCTATTGCGGGCTTTACTGACATCTACAAAAGAATTTCACAGCAACACCTGGATTGATGTTTGAGTGAATAACTTGGGACTATAGCCTAGCCAAGTTGGCACACCACTTGGGAAATGAACAATCGAGTTAATGACACAAATCAAGTTGTGCTCTGGTGAAAAAGAAACAAAACTTGATTCATAATAGTCACAAACTCTGTGTTCTAGACTTGGCTCTAACACTGGAGCCACCCAGCCTCTGTGTACATCCATTCCTGCATTTGTAAAATGGCTAGACCTGGTTTGAGTGGGATCCCTGGTCTACTGAGCTAGTCAGGGCATGATGTTTTACATTTGTGAGGCATTGTTACTGATATCTGTATTGGAAACTAACTGGAAACATAGTGTATATCTTCAAGTTTACTCTTAATAAAACATCTTCAAGTTTTAACAAATTACCTTAAGGTAACCTGTCTCACAGTAGGAGTGGACTAGTAGAGAAGACATTGCTGTTAGATTTGGCAGGAGAGGGCAAGAACAGAAGGTCCAGCAGCAGATGCATTGTATTCTTTGTCTTCTGACATGTCCACGATAAGAACAGCACTACATGGAGTTAGGAAGAAACTCTAAACCCAAGTTTGTGGAAGCTCACTTCAATCCATGACACACAAATACCAACCAAAGAGAGAGAGGAGCTTGCTCCCCACGTCCCCCATACTGAAGCTCAAAGATTGTAAGAATATGCCTCCTAAGAAGGGGAAATACTCATCCTGCAATTTAGAGAACTGCGTGTTGTAAAATTTGGTTTCCACACAGTTGGGTTGAAGGGGTTTTTCTCCACTTTCCATTTCTTTGATTATGAAAAATTACAGCTAACACTTCCACCATACGGTTCTACCAACCTCATCAGGCTGCGTGAGTAGGGAGTGGAGTTTCATCAAATTGGAGGATATTCACGCATTAATCTCTAACTTATTGAGAAAATCCAGTGTTTAAATAAGTCCTAGTTTGATAAAATTCACTTACCCTCAACATAAATAGCATCACTCCCTTCAACACAGCCCCGTGGTTTTTAACTCAGTTGCTAAATTATGGGACACACCAAAAAACCAAGGAGACAACGAATGGTCAGCGAGAGCATTCTCTAAAGCCCATCTAACTCTCTACAAGATAATGTGGATGGATTCTTTCTAAGCTGGCTCCCCCATTTATGGAATGATTCATTCAATAAGCTAAGGTTGCTGGTTCCACCTCTGGTTTTCCAACATAGGAGCTGGGATTCGAATTCTACAGAACTAACGAGTTCTGAAAGATCAGCCATGTCGCTCTTCCTCAGTCTTGCACCTTTCTCTTTCCCTTCTCTTCTTGTCCCCTGCAAAATGGCCAAGAACTGGAGGTAGACCTGGGTGGCAGGTGGGTGTCACAGAAGAAAATCCACAGTTCTCTGAAAATGTTTGCACAAGGCCCCTTCCACGTTTTTTCTGGACAACGATCACTTCTGTTTTTCATGTCAACTGAAGTAGAATATGTCTTAGCTATTTCAGCATCACGTTGAAGGTGCAGCTGTCACTCACCTGACATACACTTTACAACAGTTTCAATGTACATTGGAATTCAAATACTCAGATTATGTATGACTCACCCGATCAATGGGGACTCCAGCTCTTCTAACACTCTTAGAGAGATTTTCTGTGCACAAGCTAGGTTTGGGGTTAGGGCTAGAGTTCTATGCAGGAGGCACTTGGGTCTCGATCTAAGCAGTGAAGGCAAGGAAACCAGCGTTCTTGAAGCTTCATGGGCAGAGGTAATGTCTTTTTTTCTGCTTGACTTTTCTGTTTGTTTACTTGGGGGAGATTGTAGGCTAACAGAATCATGAGGATGCTAAAGACCCCGAAAGCACTCCTTGATGCCACCACTTCAGTAAAACAAAGTATCTTCTCCATTTTGAGAGGAAGAATTGCTGGGAGCGCGTGCCTTGAAAGAGACCTCTCCTGTGACAGTCCGAATTAAGGCAATTCAATCACATGACCTCAGCAGAAGATTCTGACTCCCTCCCACCCATGAATCCACCCTGTCATATCTTCAGATCTTTGTATTTTAAGATACTTAATCACAAGCAGAGTTTACGAGTCTGGGTAAATTGTTTACTTCTTTTTAGGTTTCATCTCTTCCCTGACTTGTTTTGCAATGTATTGAACAACGGGCAAACAAATATGTAATTTGAACACTTGACATTTTAAACAGGAAAACTGTTAAAGAGTAAGACATTCCTCTCCTGCGTCTCTGTCAAACGTCAGGATTGGGCCGATGCGCTGATGCAGCCTGTTCCACACCAGCCTCAGCCCACCACATGGCTGGGATGCCGGGTGACTCATTGACCACGGAAAGCCCACATTTTCAGAGGGTCTCCCGGACTCCAGTCATTTCAGGCAGTTTATGCTCCACCTACAAACTGCCAATATAGTATAAGTTCCCCTTCCCCTGCCAACAAAATAACAAGCTCCATATTTTTTAATTGCTTAAAGAAAGAATACAAGGCAACAGGACTTTTGTGAACCATAGAGCAATTTGCTTCTCACACAAGTCACAGCAATGCACGTGTCAGCTGAACATTATTTTAGAAGTAGAGCCTTTATGTATAATGGGTTTATAGACCCATTAGCTCTTAATTCCTGCTAATTATGCATTTTGTCATGCGTAGCAAAGTGCCTAAGAAAACCTATTTTAATAATATTATTTCCTTATGCACAAAAAACAATTTTAGATGTCAACCACACACTGTGAATAAAGCAAAACTGAGTCCAAAATATTAAAAATGTGAATGTCTGGCACCAGATGTACTTCCTGAAGAATAAACTCTCAAGGACATAATAATAAAATAGACACAGCCTTTTTCAAGTCTCTGCACCCACGCTAGACCAGATCTACGGTAAATCTAAGTTGGTACTTGTAATACCTCCATCAAAGTGAAGAAGTAGAGGGTATATGTAGCATATGACCAAAAAACCATTCAGTTTCTCCTCATCATCACAGGCCACTGTCTTGGTTACTTTTGAAGGCATGGTCCAGCATAATAATTTCAAAAACTTTGAACCTAAAAGATTATTAGCTCATGTTCTTACTAATTTAAACAAAGACAAACTAACAAATCAGGAATTATTCCTCTAAAATATCAATGAATCAAGTAATAGTAAATAAAGCAAATTTTTTGAAGGAAAGAATACAAAGCATGTTTTACTTCATCCCTCAATTTTACTGAGTTGATCTCTACAACAGTTTCTTCCCAGTGTCAATGTCAAGTGTCTGAATTCCTCATGGGTACAGCTCCACTACTGGTTGTCTTGAATTCTTGTCAGAATCTTTTTCGCCTTTTTAAGAGTCTCTGTTTTCCCTCCTGGAAAATTTCCCGACTGTAGTTATTCTTGTGTAAATCCCACCCCCCTTCCTCTTTGCTTCAACTTTGCTTATTTTTACAGTGGCAACAAATGATGTCACATGCCAGTCAGATATGTGCCCTAACTCTTTCCAATTAAACTCCCAGGCCGCCTCGGGGGATGACTCAGCAACTTACATTTTTAGAGCATTAAACTCTTTCACAAAACCACCAAAATATGTTCAACTAAACCAACCTACCACACAGCACAAATATAAGAGGAAGAAAGCCGATTTCTTCACGTTTCTCTGACAATCCATGCCTGACACCTGGCCCCCACTCCCTACAGCTGCTGCAAAGTCAAAATTTACCAGGTTAGTGCCCAGACTCAAGCTGGATTCCCGAAGCTGGCAGATGCTGTCTCCAGGCTTCTCATGATATTTTAGCTTAAACTAGGATCACAATTTTCTCCACAGTTTGAGCTACTTAAAAAAGCCTTCCTTTTTTAGATCTGAGTTAGATACTGGTCCTCACAGAGTTAAGACAAAAATGTGTGTTTGTGTGTGTGTGTGTGTATACGTGCATAAAAGTCACATTTACAAAACAGAAAAGATATGTTAGAAGGCTTCCTTGCTTGCCAAAAAGGCACACTGGCTATTTACTTTAAATAGTGGCCCCTCCCGCCCTGCCCATTATGCACTTAAGGTGGACTTGGACTTAAAATTCACAATCTTTGGGGAATTTAACTACAGTGTAGAGCGAGGTTTACCTGTTGTAAATAAGTAAAATATAGCCCTTTCTACAGCACTCACAGGAGAATTCCAACCTTTGGTTATTCTGACACGCTACATATGACTGGAAGCCAGTTCCAGTCAAGGTGTTGAGGAGCAAGGCCAAGGAATGGACATTGGTTTGTTTGTTTGATTAGAATGAAGATCTGCCCTGCTGTGGGCCTTGAACCACCTACTTAACTGTGTGCTGACCTGCAGCCCTGCGCCCAGAAGCTCAGAGTACTCTGTGCCTCCCTTTCCTTTCAAGTCTTTATGTTGTCAAAGAGCCCAACTTCAGCTCCTCAGTGAGGCTGGTGGACCCCTACTTGCCACTGGACCGTGAGGGGCCTCCTTCTACTCAGCGATTGGCTGCCCTGTGCTTCATGGATGTGGAACAGAGCAAGAGACGCAGATAGGAGGCGCCCCCATGCTTTCAAGAGATGGTTATGGAGAAACTGAATACACCAGAAGGAATAAGAGAGAGGAGGTAAGAGACACTCCCATTCAGTGAAGAGAAAGTTATTGAGAAACTGAAATGTGCTAACACATTTCTAACCCCCGAGACACAGTCACCAGGATACAATCCTTGCCCTCCAGATGGTATAAGTTGCGTTGTGTCTTCCCAAAATTCGTATGTTGAAGTCCTTACCTCCAATACCTCAGAATGTGACCAGAATTGTAGATAGGGTCTTAAAAGAGGTAATGAAGTTAAAATGAAGTCCTTTGGGGAAGGCCTAGTCCAATATGAGTGGTGTCCTTGTACAAGGAGGAAATTAGGACACAGGCGGGTACAGCGGAAAGACCAGGTGAGGACACAGGGAGAAGACAGCTGTCTACAAGCCAAAGAGAGAGGTTTTGGAGGAAACCAACCCTGCTGACACCTTGATCTCAGACTTCTAGCTTCCAGAATTGTGAGACAATAAATTTCTGTTATTTAAGGCCACTCAGTCTTTAGTGCTTTGTTACTGCAGCCCTAGTAAACTGATACACCAGGATTGACAGTCTAAGGTGGGGACTCAGGCAACAAGAAGTAAATAAATGCCTATTTTATGACAATAATAAATACTTATGTAGTCCTGACAGGCTTCTAAGTGCTTTTCATTCCTCACAACTGTCTCATAGGCTGGGTATCACACTACCGTCATTTTCCAGATGAGGAAAATGAGGCAGAGGGAAGTTAAGGATTTGCCCAGTGTCACGTGGCTTAAGTCATGGAGCTGAGATGTAAACACAGGCCTTCTGACCCCAGGTTATATTTTTCCTTTTCATACATAGTGAAGATGAAAGTTGCAAAGACAAATTAAGCAGGAAAAGGGTTAAAAAGTGATGGGTGGTGGAGAAGAGCTCTACTCTGAGGTGTCAGGGAAGGCCTCGGAGAGGGTGACATTTTAACCATGACCTGAATGATATCACAGAGAAAGGCATGCAAGGATGTAGAGAAAGAGCTTCCTTGGCAAGTGCAGTGCCGCCAGGAGGAATGAGTTTGGCATGTGGAAAGAAGAGCAAGAAAACCAGAGAATGAGGGATTGACTTATGGGGAGCGTGCTTGGAGATCTCGCAGGGACTGGTAGGTCATCTGAAGCTTAGACTGTATCCCAAGTGTGCTGGATGGCCCTTGAAGGGTTGTAAGCCTGAGAGCGAGATCATCTGACTTACGCTCAAAGCCAGCAATGGCTCCGGCTGCCATGTAGAGACCAAACTACAGAAGGCACAAGAAGGACAGCAAGGAGACTAGCCAGCAATAGACCAGGCAAAAAGTGATGGTGCCTTCATGAAAAGATGTTCAGCATCGCTAATTATCAGGGAAATGCAAATCAACACTACAATGAGATATCACCTCACACTCATCAGAATGGCTATAGTTAATAAGACAAGAAATAACAAGTATTGGAGAGGATGTGGAGAAAAGGGAACCCTCATACACTGCTGGCGGGAATGCAAACAGGTGCAGCCACTTTGGAAAACAGTATGGAGATTTCTCAAAAAATTAAAAATAGAAATGCCATATGATCCAGCTATCCCACTACTGGGTATTTATCCAAAGAACATGAAATCGATAACTCAAAAAGATTTATGCAGTCCTATGTTCATCACAGCATTATTCACAGTAGCCAAGATATGGAAGCAACCCAAGTGCCCATCAACAGATGAATCAAAGAATATGTGGCATATGTACACAACGGAATACTACTCAGCTAGAAGGAAAAGATGAAATCATTCCATTTGCAACAACATGGATGGACCTCTAGGGTATTGTGCCATGCAAAATAAGTCAGACAGAGAAAGACAATTACCGTATGATTTCACTCATATGTGGAAGATAAACAAATAAACATATAAATAAGGAGAACAGATTAGTGGTTACCAAAGGGGAACAGGGTGAGGGGAGGGCAAAAGAGGTAAAGGGGCTCATATGTATGGTGACGGATAAAAACTAGACTTGGTGATGAACACGATGCAGTCTATACAGAAACTGAACTATAATAATGTACACCTGAAATTTACACAATGTTATAAGCCAGTAGTACCTCAATAAAATAAAATAAAAAGTGATGGTACCTTGAACTAAGGTACTATCTGTGAAGATGGTAGGAAATGGTCAGCTGTGGGATCTACATAGAACTCCACAGTCTCTACCTGGAAGGGTTTACTCTCAAGTTGGGGGGAAAGTGATCACAAATGAGGTCATTGGAGGACAGTGAAAGGCTAATTTGGGAGATATTAACCTTCAGTATAACAGAGTTCAGGAGAGAAAGGAATCAACACAGGACTGAAAAGCGGCTGGGTTTGGGATTATTCCCAACTGGGAAGGCACAAGAGCAAAGTTGGAAATAAGGATCACGCATGTGGCAAACAGCCCACCTGGTCAGTGTGATGGATAGACTGGGGGCATGTTACCCTGGGCACTCAGAGCCAGGGAGCAGAGTGTGCTTGATGGAGTGCCTCCACGGTGGAAGGGATCAGCAGGGTGAAAAATGAGGAAGAGTGAGAATTGAAGGGGCTAAGAGACAAAGTCCAGGAGATAACCTAAGAAGCCATTCTATTAATTCAGGGGAGTGGAAATGGAAACCCTCTAACATTAAGACAAACATATAAATGGTACCATAGAGAATCCGACGCCCCAGTACCTTATACCATCGTAATTGAGAGTTTGTTTTTACCTTCTTTCAGTTGGCTATAACCGTCTATTGCAAACAGGAAATTTCAGACGCAAGTAAATCAATAAGACCATTTGCTGGTCTGCCAAAACCCCACATGAAATAGAGAGACAGCAATCACCATCTTTATCCCTACCACTGAGATAGAATAAAATAGTCATTGGATTGTCAGAAGCCCTAAAATGAAAAAACCAGGACTGCTCAGCCCTCGAAGCAAGTCGGAATTACCTGTGGAGCTTTAGAAGTATTATATATATTTTGAAAAAAAGTAATAAAACCTCATGGTTAAAATAAAAGGCACAAAATCATGGGCAGTAAAAATCTTCCCTAGATGCTAGTTTCCAACCTTCTGTCCCAGAGGCAACCACTGCCACCAGTTACCAGCTTCCAGTGTATCCTTCATAGATACTCTATTCACATGCTCACACATCTGTGCGAATGCGCATGTATATGTGTGCTAAGTTACGTATCCTGTAAAAATTTAAAGTATATGTATGCACTTTCTTAAACACAAGTGGTAGACCTTGTGATTGGCAGACCAATCATTTCTTTTGTTCTACTATAATATATAATATGCTCATATCTCTGTTCTTTAGACAGAATCTATTGCCTCCCTACTGTAAAGAATACTTAAATTCAGGCGATGCTGTTACTCCTAGTCCATCTAGTGTTTATCTTTATTTCCTTAAATATATTCTTATAGTTCTCTACTTGACATTTTAGCTCAAACGTATCTGATCCTCCTGCTCTGTAAGGTAAGGAACTTAGCTCTCTTTCACTACCTTCATCTTCTCTTCCTCTTGACCACCTGGATTTTGCTAGTTATAGTATTATTTTAACTTTGCCATGATTTCCACTTCTCTATTCTTTTTGTAATCATAATTTCCATGACTGCTGTATAATCCTTAGATCCATATGTAAATGGATTCATCACTCACACAACCTTTCGTCACTGTTTCCCCATTTTTTCTTAGGCAGCTGAGGTTTGGCATCTTCATGAGGTTGTCAAATAAGGTTCACGGAGAGCTATATTTCTTGAGTGCTTGCCCCTTTAAAAGATATCTCTCAGGCATCTTTTTGCTTGGACACTAACGTGGTGTGTATAAAATTGTTTTCTCTCATTTTCTTTTCCCAAGGACGTTAGATCATGTTCAATTCTCCTCTACCATTGAGTTTCCAGAGAGAAGTCCAAGATGATCTGGTTTTTCTCCTTCTCAGTGTGTTCTTTGTATCAATGTCCATGGATCTCCTTCCTCCTCCAGGATGTAGTACACCCTATCAGTGTTAAGAGTCAAGCTTTATCTGAAAATTTTCTTAAATGACATGTTCAAATGTTTTTCTACTGATTTGTTCTGTTTTCTTCTCCAAGGACACAAATTATGTTGTCATCTTTGTCTGTCTTCCATGTCCATCATCTTCTGTTCAATCTTTTTTTTAACTTTTTTGGGTTTTTTTTTTTTGTTTTCTTTTTATTTTGCTCCGTTTTCTCAAGTCTGTACTCCATGTCACTGATTGTATTTTCATCAGTGTCTTTCCTCTTTTGGTGAAATCCAATGTGGCTTCTATTAGTGGATTCACTTTACTTTAATCTTCTAGATCATTTTTAATTTCATTCTGTTGTTCTATTATTTCTTCCTCCAGCTCTTGAGTCTCTATTTTTAGTTCTTGGAAGATGGAGGTTATATTTTCACTAGTTCTTTGAGTTTATGGAGAATCATTTTGTTGTTTTTTTCATCTACTCTGTTACAAAATGTTTCCTTGTGTTTTTCCATGACAGCCTCTAGTTTGTCTCTTTTTTGGCAATATTTTGGAGAGATCCTCTGCTCATTTCTCATGAATGAGGAGAGTTCTTCCTGGATTTGCTATCTGTGAAAAGTCAGTCTTGAGAGGGGCCAAGAGACCCCTGCAAGTTAACAGGAGTCTTTCTGGCTCAAAGTGAAGCTGTAATACTGGGTTTTGTTAGAGGGTTTAGTTCTTACATTGCTACAGCTAAGAAATATTGGCAGCCACAGAAATGTTAACCATCACAGTTTCTCCTTCATTCAGTCACACAGAGAAACTGCTTCTTACAGATCTGTGCATTTTCTCTTTTCCTCCTGTTTCTCCTGGCCCCTCTGTGGTATGACACACTGTCCAGGGATACTCCCACAGTCCGTCCTACACCTTCGTCTTACTGTTATAAACATTGATCTTGCCTTGGGATGGATGTTCCCCCAGGATGGAGAAGGCTGGGCTCTGCCAGCCCTGCCATAGATCCCCAGTGTCAGTCATCCTTTCTCATTGACCATCTTCATCCTGGCCCAATTTCTTCTGCATATGGTGCATGTCCCTCTACACAGATGATTTGGCATTGCAGACATTTCCCAGTTTTACCAAAATGAAGAATTCTTTTCTGTTTCCTGATCTCTTTGCTATTTTCTGAAGGAAGCAGAGAAGCCTTCACCCTAATATCTTAAAATTAGATATCTCTATAGAGAATGGTTTAAAGAAATACCTATTCTTTGTTTCTGTCCCCAGAGATTTCAATGCAGTATGTCTGCAATGGAGTATAGGCACCTCTAGGCTTAGACAGAGCCCACAGGCAATGAATTTGAAACATTTAGGATGCCACTCAATGCTATTCCTATCCAGAGTATTGACTGATGAATTATGTGAGAGTATCTCAAACTGGAAGGAAATCAAGTTGCCATTGTACTTAATCCCATCAGCACCCTAGCCACACTCCCCCCCCCCCACCTCCATGCAGAAACCACTGTTCAAACCTGAGGATTAAGAGAGGTGGCTTGCCCTCACTGAGCTTATTTTTCCCATTTTGTTTTTTAATTTTGAAAACTTTCAAACCATCAGGAAAGTCACAAAATTAATACAAAGCACACACTTGTACCTTCACCTAAATTCATCAACTGTTAACATTTGTCACACTTGCCTTATTTGTGTGGTCTCTCTCCCTTTTGAACCATTTGAGAAAGAGTTGTAGATGTCAGGATCCTTCACCCCTAAGTATTTGAGCATGTATGTCCTGGGGACAAGGACTTTTTCTACACTGATTTGAAGTCCATCTGGTCCATGGGCTGACTTGCTTATCTAGGTAGAGATAGAGAGCCAGGAACAGAGAGGCTGTTCATACTTAAACTGCTTCCCATGTAGGGACCAGAAACTCAAATCACCCTGAGTTCATGACGTGAAAGCAAGGAGTAGTGAGGGGGCAAGAGAGATGGTAGCGAGGTCTCCAGGAGAAGAGTCCAACCCACAAGAAGGAAATGAAGGTGTTTAAGCTGGTTGTTCTTTAGGCACAATGTCTATCCCCACACCCACACTAGGGAATGTGGCCCAGTGAATGCCACAACATTGTAGATAATTGCCTCTGTAATATTTAGAAAGCAGAATTATATGATTTTAAAATGCAGGGAACCCAAAGAAGTTCAAAAAATGATGTTTGGACATCCCCATCCCCCATGCTCCTGGCCATGGCTCCCTGACTGATGGAGAAAGCAAGCACCATCTGCCCCAACCTTAGTCCCAGAGAGGATCAAGCCTTAGGAAAGAATTTTTGCCTTTAGCTGCCTGAATCCTGCCTCCACTCCCTCCCCCTTGCCTTCTGCTGTCCTCCGGGACAAGGAGCCTGAACAGCTGCTGCCTGTCAGAGAGAGCCAGGCTCCCAGCCATGCTTGGCCAGTAGCCCATCTTGTAACTAATGGTGGCCGAAGTTATTTTTCCATTCCTATGGAGAAATAGCAAACAACTGGGGACACTGAATTGTCAGTAAGCAGCCCATTTGTTGGGAATGCATGGTTCTGAGATTCACCACGTTTGAGCAGGGCTGGGTTTCATAGCTCAGCAGCGCTGACAGAGTCATATGAACACAGCGCATGGTTATGCAATGACTGGTCCACAGGGAGAGAGGGTCCCCAGCAGATGCAGTCACTCTCAACTTCTGCCTTTTAAATTGGAAGTTTACCGTTGAATGTTTAGGTCTCCTACAGCATAAGGAAAGCTATTTTTTTCTGCTCCATTAAAATTTTTGTCACGAAACTGCTTAAATTGCACAAACGATGCAAACCCATTTTCAGTGGCACACTCTCAGAATCTCAGCCATCCGTCTGTCTCCTCTGGCTTTGTATAGAAAGGACTCAGGATAGTCAGAACAGAGCAAGATAGGGGTCATAGTAATTCTCCAAGAGAGAGAGGGTTCCAAAAGAGAGACTTACAAGAATGAAAAGTCCGAGCCAGCCCTTATGGCCTAGTGGTCAAAGTTTGGCACTCTCATTGTTCTGGTGGCCCAGGTCTAGTTCCCAGGTATGGAACCACACCACCCATCTGTCAGTTGCCATGCTGTGGCAGCAGCTCACATAAAAGATCTGGAAGGACTTATGACTTTACAACTAGGATATACAACCATAAACTGGGGCTTTGGGGAGAAAAAAAGGAGGACAATTGGCAACAGATGTTAGCTTAGGGCAAATCCTTCCTAGCAAAAAAAAAAAAAAACGGAAAGTCCCTTCTCTTCTTTCCTTTAAAGCCCTGGGGCATAAAAGCCACATCCCACTCCAAAAATGTCCCATGAACTACATTCTCACTGCAACACTGGAGTGAGGGCAAGCCAGAGTGGCAGGGTATAGAAAGGTGGTGGCACAAAATGGAAAAAGAGGAATAGAAAAAATGGATAGATAGAAACAAAAGTAGAGAAAAATTAAGTTTTTTGTTTTTATTTTTTTAGTTTGATTCCATTGTGGTCAGAGAACATAGTCTGTGTGAGTTCAATTCTTTTAAGTTTGTTCAGGTTTGTTTTGTGGCATAGAGTATTCTATGAATGTTGATTAGATCCTATTGGTTGATGGTGGTGCTGAGTTCCTCTTTATTCTTGCTGATTTTCTCTAGTTGTTTTAGCAATTGTCGCGAGAGAGGTGCTGAAGTGTTCAACTATATTTGTGGGTTTGTGTTTTTCTCCTTTCAATCTCATCAGTTTTTGCATCGCATATTTTGCATCTTCATTGTTTGGTGTATATGCATTTAGGATTGCTATGTATTCTTGATTGGTTGACCCTTTATCATTATGTAATGTTTCTCTCCACCCTTGGTATTTTCTTTGCTCTAAAATCTACTCTATATAATGTAGCTAAACCTACTTTCTTTTGATTAATGTTTCTGTGGCATATCTTTTTCCATACTTCTAATTTAAACCTACCTATACCGTTATAGGAAATATAAAGTCTATTGTATTTACCTATACATTTGCTCTTTCCATGTCCTTTATCCCTTTATGATGTTCCAAAATCCTTCTTTCATCATTTCCTCTTTTTTTAGATAGCTTCCATTAACCGTTCTTTTAGGATAGGTCTGCTGGTGACAATACCATTATATCTGAAGTGGATTTCTTTAAGGCAGCATATACTTGGGGGTTTTGCTTTGTATACACTCATTTAGTTTGTATATTTAGACCATTTACATTTAATATAATTATTAGCATGTTAAAGCTTAAGTCTGCAATTTTGTTTTTCATTTTCTGTTTGTTCTTTCTGTTTTTTGATTCTCTGTTACTTTTACCTGAATTTCTGTGGTCTTCTTGAACATTATTTTGGAATTGAGTTTTTATTTATCTATAGTGTTTTTCAGTTGATGTCTTTGTTTATCTTTTTCAGTGGTCGTTCTAAGCATTGCATTGTATATACATAACATCACTAGTGTCGACATTTTACCAGTTCCAGGGAAGTGTATAAAACTTACCTCCCTTTATGACCATTTACCCTCCCCAATTTATAACATAATTGTCTTAAATATTTCCTCTACACACATTGAGAACCACATTACTCTATGTTATAATTTTTGCTTAAACCATCAATATAATTTAGAAAACTCAAAAGGAAAAGGAAAATCTACTATATTTACCTATATATTTGCTCTTTCCATGTGCTTTCTACCTTCACGATGTTCCAAAAATCCTTCTATCATTTCCTCTTTGTATAGATGTTTCTTTCACCATTCTGCTATGACAGATTCGTTTTTCCCTCCTTCTTCTGAGAATGCCTTGATTTCCTCTTCATTCATGAAAGATATTTTTGCTGGTATAGAATTCTAGGTTGATGGTTCTTTTCTTTCAGTAATTGAAAAATATTGTCCTATTACCTTCTGGCCTCCATGGTTTCTGATGAGAAATCCACTATCATTTGAATTATTTTTCCCCTACATGTAATGTGTCATTTCTCTGGACTCTTTCAAGATTTTCTCTAGTTTTCAAAAGCTTGATCATGATGTGTCTTTGTGTGGGTTTATCTGGATTTATCCTGCATGGGATTCACCCAACTTCTTGAATCTGTAGGTTAATTTTTTGTAACATTTGGCAAGGTTTCAGCCATTATTTCTCTGAACACTTTTCAATCCCGCGCTATCTCTTCTCTCCTTCTGGTACTCTATGGCATAAATGTTAAACCTTTTGTTATAACTCCACATGTTTCTAAGGCTCTGTTCATTTTTTCTCAGTCTATTTTTCTCTGTTATTCAGATTGGATAATTCCTATTTCCTATTTTCAAGTTCATTGCTTCTTTTTTCTGTCCCCTTCACTCTGCTGCTGAACCTATTGATTGACTTCTTCATTTCACTTATTGTAATTTTTAGTTTTAAAGATTTTATTTGGTTCTTCTCCATGCCATCCACAATTTTTTGCTGAGGCTTACTATTTCTTTGCTGAGTTTTCTTAAAAAATTTGTTTCCATCATGTTTGTAATTGCTTGTTAAAATGTTTTTATGATGACCGCTTTAAATTCTAAGATCTGTGTCATGTCACTGTTTGTCTTTTCTCATTCAATTTGATCTCTTTCTGATTCATGTCATGACAAATGAATTTTTTAATTGAAATCTAGACATTTTGGGTGTTGTGTTATAAGTCTCTGGATCTTATTTAAATCTCATATTACAGAAGGCCTCCGCTGATACCACTTGGGTGGGTGAAGGAGAGTACCACCTCATAACCGCCTAGTGGATGTCAGTCTCCATTGACACCAGGCTTGGGGAGGATGCTTGTTACTGCCACATGAGAATGAGAATTCAGACTCACCATTGGACCTCTGGTGAAACCATCCTGGCTAGGACAAGAGGAGCATCTTGTTAATGCTTCCCATGTGGTCTCCACTACACTTTGAGGGAGTGGCATTTTTACTGCTGAGCGGTAGTGGAAATCGTGACTCTACACTAACATTCTTCTAACACTACCCTGAGGCATTGGGGCGGGCTGCGTCATTACTGCTGAATTTGGAGAGAAGTCCAGGCTTCCCATGTCTCTGGGAGGGCTCGTTACCTCTCAGCAAGGATGAAAATCTGGGCTCCCTGCTCTGTTTTCTCTGACACCACCATGGCAGGAGGTTTGGGGTGCTTTGTTACAGGCTGGCAAGGGTGGTAGTCTAGGCTCCCCACTCATCCTCTGCTCTTGGGGTGGCGTTGAAGTTTTTTCTGTAGTGTTTGGCTGTAGTAGAGTGGTTATTGTCTAAAAGTTTTTTGTCTTCCTAGGCTGCCTCTTTCCTTGTCCTTTGGCTAGAGTTTTTGTCTGTACACATTGACATTTCCAAGTTACCAGCTTCTCCAGTATCCAGTCTGGGATATAAGAAGCAAAAAAACAAGGAACCCACCACCATGTTGTTCTTCAGGTCCCAAGGTCCCTGATTGGTCTGCCTTATTCTCTCTACTCTTCATGTTTGTTTTATATATAAAGTCTAGGGATTTTTAGTTGTACTTAGTGGGAGGAATAGAGAAAAGTACATCTATTTCATCTTCCCAGAAGCTGAAGTCAGGAAATTAATTTTAGATAGAGAGAAAGAAGAGATAAAAGAACAACATAAAAAGGAGATGGGAATGGTGTTTTCCTTCCTTATCAGACATCTGTGCTGCTGAGAATCAGTTGTGAGGTACCTAATGAAGGGGTCACCTTCTCTTCCCTCACTCCTCTGCCCAAATAGGAGTTCAACCTGCAAATATGTGGCAAGAAGCACATGAAAATGATGTGATTTCTATCAATAAATGTTCCTCATTCTCCAGCCCAGTAAATGTCACATTTGGTTATGAAATGGAATTTTGCAAAATAACACTTTGAAAAGATTCCTCTGACTTAGTATCTTTAATAACTGTTGACACAGATGAGAGGATGAAGAACCACATGTCCTTGTCCCTTATATCCTTCTTGCATGCATAAGAACAAACGAACAAGTCCCTTGCTCTTTGCTACAACTCAACCAGTTCTTGAGGGAGAACATGACAAATTGTCTCAGGGCAACACAACACAGCCCTAGGGGAGGAAGCAGATTCATTCCTGCCAATGGAAACTATAGGCAGAAGTTAAAAGGCAAGAAAGTCTTGGGTACTGAGAAATTGTTTCTCTGGGGAACCAAGAGCCTGCCACAGTACCTTTGCACAGGGCTCCCTAATACCACATTGCATCATTAGACAAACATAAGGCATTCCAGTGACCATACCAATCTAACCATTGGAACTAAGTGACTTCTTCAAATAGGATCAACCTGCTGGGTCAAGTGATTATTTTCTAAACATCTCTTATATGTCAAAGCAACTAACCAGTTACTAGTTATTTTGCCAGTCTGTCCTTATCATCATTCCCAGTTCCCTTCCACCACTACCCCCATCACCCACCTTTGATTGAATAAAAAAACCTCCATATAAACAAAAACAAAAGGAATCGATGATTTTTTTCCTTGAACTATGACCCTGAAAAAATCTTAGAAGGATTCTTACAGGTCATTTCATTACAATACTGCCTGGAACAGAAATCCTTCTGGAACATTCTAGACAAATGATCAGTCAGCATCCTATGTCAGGAAACTCATGACTGCTCAAGAAAACTCTATTTATTCTATTCATTCTTTAGTTATGTTTGGGGATTTTGTTTTTTATTCTTTGGGAAACAAAGGGATTAATCTTTTTCAGTTTTCCAATTATTCCTGATGTTGTCATGACTATTGACTCTGGCTTGCTCTGTTACTTTGGAAGTCATGGTTCCAAGAATGACAAGTCCTACAACAGAAGTCTGCACAGATGCTGGGGTGCAGAGAAAATGGTCACTAGGAAAGGGGTAGCCAGGGACAATGTTAAACAGGAGGTCAAACCTGAACTGAGTTCTCAAAGACAAGTAGGAATTAACTTTGCAGATGAAGAAGGGGGGAAGAGAGACAGAGCAATGCAATTTGTTCTGTTACCAAAGGGGCTCATTTGGCTGCACCATAGTTTAGAAGCAAGGAGTGATGGGAAATGGGCCTGGAGAGGTAGGTGGAAGCCAGGTCTTGAAGGGAAGGCTCCTGACTTACTATGGAATGAGGCAGAGCTGGAAGTGTAGATCATGTGCCCAGAACTTGGATTGTGGGCAAACCAGAGATGGAAAGCGAAAAGAAGGGAAATAATATGTCATCTGCTTCCTTTCCTCTTGTGAACAGAGAGGGTTTAGCAAAGCTTGTGCCTTGGATGAAAGTAGGTAGGAGAAGCCAGGTAAGGTTTAGGATTTCTGGAAGATAGCCCTGAAGTCAAGAAAAGAGCCTCAGAGAGATGCTGGCCCTGAAGGGAGGCAATAAATTGAGTGAAATGAGACTGAGAGGTGATTCCCCATTGCTTCCAAGACTCAGTACTTTGCCATGGAGTCCTGGGACGCCAGAGGCCAAATCTAACACAGATGCCTCCTGAGAACAGGAATGCCTGCCTCAGAAAAGATCTGTTGATAGTTGCCGGTAGCATAAACAGGCTATGCATGCTTCAGTTGCCCAGATATCCTCGGTGCCTCTCGGCAGTCTAGGTCAATGCTTTCTTTAAAGGAAATTTTTTGATATGACTTTGGTGATAATGCTTGTCCTATATTTTATGATATTTCCAGGAGCTCTAGGAAAGGAGGAATGAGTCACTCATCAAAATTCCAAGAAACCAACCACACTGGGCATTCATGAAACATTGCCTGGATGTTGATGCAAGGAGTCTAGAGCATAGTCCATGGGGTTTCGAGCAGGGGAGGACACATGCAGAGGTGGGGTTTGGAGAAATTCTGCAGCCCTGTGATCCAGCAGTTTTCTAACTCTTAGCCCTGCAGCCTATTCCTCTTGGCAGGAGAAGTTGGTGTGCTCAACTTGCTTCCAAGAAAGCACCCAGGGAGATGCTCCAAACCCTTTCCTCCCATCTAAGACTCATCCAGAAGCACAGGTGAACTGAGGAGATGTTAGGATAAGCGCAACCTTGAACCTGATTTAATTTGTTTTTGTAAGACATCCTCAGTGCATCAGGACCCTCCCTAGTCAGGTCAGCGTGGCCACAGTTGGGCATTATAGGGAAGAAAGCTGGTGATGTGTACATAACAGACCTTACAAATGGGGTCTGGGTGAGGCGGCGCCTCTCAGCCCTTTGCCAAGGAGGCCATATCACCAAGAGCATCCTGCATTGGCCTGCCCAGTGAGAATTTCACCTGCTCCTTCAAACACTCCCCTGCAGACATTTTTACCCAAAATTGTGAAAACTTCAGATCACCTTGAGAGTCTTTCACTCAGTAAACCAAGGATAAGAAGTACCTATCCTATGTAAAATTGGACCACATTCTGATGGGCAAGTTCTTCATTCTTCAAACTGCCGTGTCCCTTGGCTTCCAGGAGAGAGCACACTCTCTGGGTTTCCCCAAGGTGCTCACGCAGCTTCAGGCCTTGGCCCCCTTCTTCTTCCCACAGCTTCAGACATCACCCCAGCTCCAGTCCCAGTCTCCCTCCTGAGCAGCTCAGCCTGGCGCATAGCCTGCCGCAGTTTATGCCTTGATTTTCTGAGCTAGCCCTCTGCCACTCTTCTCACACTTGCCTCAGCCCACCTGACACCTGCTGTTCCTCAGGCACCAAAGTTCCCCACCTCTACATGTGCTGCTTCTCCGCCTGGAATATTCTGCTTGCCTCTCCCTTCCCCCATCACCCTCCTTCACTTCTTCACACATTGCACTTCTTCCTCTGTGAGGCTGCTCTGGTTCCACGAGTTAGAACTTCCATGAATTTGACACCCAACTCTACTCCTTACCAGCTTTGTGACCTGGAGCAATTTGCTCAACCTCTCTGTACCTCCATTTTTCCATCTGCAAAATGGGGATGACACTACCTATTTCATAGGCCATTGTGAGAATTAAATTAGATAGTCTAGTAATGCATTTATAGTGCCAGGCTATAATAAATGTTAGAGATTGCTATTTTCATTTTCTCATACCATACTTGCATGCTGACCACTCATTTCCATTAGTTTTTCATTAGGCAAAAAGCTGATCAGTGGATCTTAAATCCCCCGGCCTATATTTTTCAGCAACAACTCAAGACAATATATATGGCACCATATTATAGGAACACTTACTTGATTGGCCATCTGAGGATGTGGCATTTTCCTTTTCAGTCAGCCCTCAGGTGACCTGCTATGGCATCGTGTCAGGAAAGAGGAAAAGGGCCACAGCTGGCCCATTTGTAGAGAACCCTAAGAACAAGGTGGGAGACTAGGGGTCCCCTGTGGGAGAATTGCGAGGTGAAGTCCAATTGAGGATCTAAGTTCACAAAATTTTCACTTCCAACATTATATAAATGTTCTTTAAATGGTTGTAACTTGAAAAAAAGCAGTTTTCTGATGAATATAAACACACATTTTAGAGAGATAAAAATATCCGAGATGCATATATGACTGGTTTGAAATACGTCAACTATGATGAGTTTTCTCCTCATCCTTCAAAGCCCACTTCTGGGGAGCAGACAGTATGGCAGCCACAGTGCCAAACGTGCAGACCTCACTCAGCCCCACCAGCTCCTGCCCTCTGTGTGGGAGGGAGCCCCATGCAGCACAAAAGCACCTCCTCCATGCTCTCTAGAAGTCTTGCAGTCATGAATCCCTCTCTCTCCTTCTTTCTCTCTCTCTCTCTATAACACACACACACACACACAGAGTATCTTAGTCCTAGCTCTGAGCCACAGTCAGACTGTTACAATTGCCCTCATTAAAAATTCCTCTGTCATTTCAGACAGTCAGCGAGAAGTATATATCTGCCATGGTCCCAACAGAAAGCCACCCTCTCTTTACCTGAAACAGAGTGTGGACATAAATCACACACACACACACCCCCCAAGGAAACCACTGAGCGGTTATTTACATTCCCAGACATGGTAGAGAGAAGACAGTCAGACAATACGAAAATGAAATACCCACTGCCCCAAGGGTTAATGCTCTACCCAAGGAGTTCAATCTGATTTTAACAAGGCAGTTAGGATTGTGTTCAGCGTCTGTGGGCATGTTTTGCTCAAACATGTCATCACGATTCCCCCAAACTTTTCATTTTTCTCTTATCCCATTAATTATAAGTGGAGAGCCTCCTAGAGCAAAAGAACCCAGCTCTTCCAAGAGGCATGCCAAGGTTCCAGAAGCTTGTATTCTGATAGAGGATGTTGGAAATGGGAGTGTGCAGTACCTGGTCACAAGCTGTTGACACTCATGATGAGTAGTCCCCGGGGAGGCAGGCAGCCTTGGGTCATCTTAGATTCAGGGGAAATTGCTCTGTTATTTTTGACACAAATGCCAGAAGTCAGTATTTGCCCTTGAATAGCAAGAACAGGCTGTAGCCCTTAGCCCCCACACAGCAGCCAAAGAGAATAATGATTACAAACACACACATGCACACAGATGTAACACTTGAGTGTATTAGTCCACATTTTCTCATTTGTTCCTCACAACAAGCCTGTGAATGAGAGGATAGACACCATCTATCCCACTTTACAGATAAGCAAACTGAAGCTCCCAGAAGTCAGTTAGTATGTGATAAAGAAGTGGTAAGGCTGAGACAAAACCCTTCTAGACACGGCTTCCTTCCAGACTTCCCATCCTCTAGACTTCTCTGTCTCTTGCTCTCTCTCAAAATAATAATAACATCTAAGCAGCACAGACACAGGAAATAAGAACGACAAATTCTCAGGTCAAAGTAAGCTCCTTTCTCCAGACTGGTGAGAGTCCCATATTCTTGGTTTTTCTTTTTCTTTTGCAAAGAGAAAACAAGTTGATTATCTCAAACATCAAAACCCTTGGCACCCGGAAGAAAGATATTTCTTAGTGAAAGTTCTTGAAGCAAACAAGTCTTTTTCATCTTAAAATATCACCACTACTCACACTTTCTCCCAAACTAAGAGTGTACAGGCAGCCTCTTCCTGTGACTGACTATTGCTGGTGGCCCCTCAGCAAACAGCAAGCCATGTCTGAAACGAACGGACCAGGAAACTCGCCAAAAAAAGTAAAATTTCTCATTCAGGCCCATGGGGCTTTTCAGTGGCAGAGACCTCTGGTCTACCAGGCACTGCTTCCCAGCCATGATGGTGGTGTCAATGGGAGCCCCCAGATGAGGCAACTGGGAGGCAGGACTTGGCTTTTCCGAAGGTCTTGGAAAAGGGTACACCCATAATAAATGATGCAGTATAATATATGGACACATTGGAGTATGAACACGTCTAGACATAAAACTCAGGAAAGATGGTCAGGAAGAGCCGGGTAAAACTGCAGAGACTGAGTGGTATCCAGCAGAGTTCTTAGAGGTGAATTTGGAGCACAAGGAGGAAATAGAAATAGGGATGTTTAGGCAGAGGGAACAGTGGTTGCCAGGCAGGAAGATACCTGTAACCAGGGTGTGAGTGAAAAAGACAGAGCCATTCAGATAACCAGCCCTGGCCAAAAGACAAGGATCACATGCTTACTTGCTAGAGAGGGACTGAAAGATTTCAAACAGGGGATGCCTAGGTCAAGTTTGCATTTTAGATGGATCCCCCAGGGTCATTTCAAGATAACTCCTCAGTGTTGCGGGTAAGACTGGAGGCAAGTAGAAGCAACATCAATAGTCCCTTTAAAAGACCACAGCTAAGGGAGGTCAGATTTAAAATATGTGAAATATCGGAAGTGAGAAAGAAAAAGGAGGTGAGGTGTCCCACATTTCTGGCTTAGGCACAGTGTGTGTGGTGATCCCATATACTAAAGACAGAGAATGGAAGAGGAAGCCCAGGTGTGAGCGGCTTGGGCAGGGGGACCGGTGGAAAGTGTGTCGGGAATAGAAATTAGCTTTGAACATGTTGCTTTGGAACACCCATTGAGCATCTGTGTGGCGCAGTCCAGTTGACAGCAGGAGGTCAATGGAGAGGTCAGAGCTGGAGATACAAATTAGGAAGTCATCAGCCGTTTGTGGAAATTAGAAACGTTGCTGTGCGTGAGACTGCTTGAAGAAGGAACACAGAGAAGGCAAATCTGGGAAACTCCAACAGCACCAGGATTGCTGTATGAGAAGTCCTGTCTCAATATGCTTATGTACAGTGGACCCTGAGGTTTCTGGCAGAGTAGAGGTTGTTGATAAGAGGAAGAGACCAGCTTGGTGGAAATTCCTTTCCTGGCATGGGCTTCAGTTTCATCAACTGCATCCCTGTAGGGTTGGACTTGACATCTCTAAAAGAATCTCTTCCAGGTTTAATATGCTATAATTCTAAGTCTCTTCTCAGTACTTTAAATCCAATAACCAGCAAATTTACTTTGGAGGAAACTCTTGGCTTCAGAAAAAGGAGGAGAATTTTCTTGGGATCGAGAATGGCATGTAAATGCTTTATCAGGGACGCATGCCATGCGATTGCAAACCTCAACTTTCTGATAATGAGTGAAGGACATAAGGAGTTTAAACGCACCTCATAGAATGACTAAACTGCTTACAGAAAAACATGTGCCATTTCCACCATAAGTTGTGAGATATATGAATCAAACTAAGAGAGCCAAATTTAGGATTTTTAAGGGCCCCTCCCCCTTAAAAATCCCCTTCAATGTCAGAAATTTTCACTTAACTATGGGGAAGAGAAAAATGCTGATACAGGCTGTATGTGATTTCTCCAGGACTAGGGTACTCAACACATCTGAATAAAAATAGCTGCAAGGACCACCCACCAGCGTGACTAGGGTACAAAAGGTGGCAGGGTCCTTGGGTCACAAGAGGTAAAGTAGGGGACACACACACAAGAAGATGGACAAACTTGACAAGGCTTTGTAAGGATATAATGCTGCAATCTGGGAGCATGTGGCTTGGAGAATCTCATGACTGGGGCCATCAGAGGAGAATGATCAGAGTCTGTGATCCAGAGTGAGGACTGATAAGCACAGAACCAGAGACTGAAAGGGAAGTAAGTAACAGACAAGGAGAGAGAGTGGAACCAGAGGGGCTAAGCCAGCAGCAGAGCTAGGCTAAGAGGTGAGGTGGAGGGCCAATGATGGAGCAGGCAGAGACAGAACGAGGTTCCCACAGGTCAGGAATGTATTTCACAGATTTCTCACCATGGAGTGGCTTCTGTGCTTGAATTGTCACAAACCACTAGGGGCGACTCATCTTTGAAGCAGTCTCTGTGCACACTCCTGTGAACTATTGTTGCTATGATAAGTTCCCCTTTGCCTGTTTGATTTTCTCTGCTATACTCTTAGCCTCTCCAATAGCCCTGCTGTTTCTCTGCATCTTGACATAAACCACATGGCAGGCTAAATATCATGGGTTAAATGGTAGATTATGGTTCCTTGGCTCCTTCTGTTCTCAAGGGCAATTATTAGTTTAAGTAAGAGGCAGCGCCTTGATTTCATTGCTATGAATAAATACTGAGCTTGGGAAAATCCAGTGGACTTGTGATGTGCAAAGCTGTCTGTTGACACTCCGAGCAGACTCTCTCAGTTTGGGAATAGTGGCACGAGAAGGATGAATAATGATTTTGTCAACCGTACTTCAACACCCAAGCCATGACACAGCCACTCAGGTGCTAGCCAAGCTGCTGGAACGTGCTCAGCACTATACTATGGCCAACAGGAAAAATAAATGCCACCTTTGGCTTCCAAGAACTAAAATATTGATGGCAGAGGAGCTGGAGCACAGCATCAGGAAACTAAGAGTCGATGACATACTGACGACATATGAAGGATTGCTGTGGTTGTTCATACACAAAAGGTCAGAGAAAGGAAAATGACAGCATAAAATAAGAAGATTCCGGTTTTTTGCCTATCGGTTTGGCAAAGATTGAGGGACAAAAAACACTAATGCGATTGGCAGGTTGGCAAGAATGTAAGGAAATACACACTTTTATACACTTTTGGATCCAAACTTCAGGAGCAACAGCTGAGCAATGTGTGTCAAAATATTTAATATTCCTACTTTTTGACCAAATCATGCCTAACCCTAAGATTTATCCTCAGTTAACAGGACAACTGCACAAAGATGGGAGTTCAATGATGCTCATCACCACGTTTTATAAAACAGTGGAAATATGTAAGCAAATTAAATGGAATCTGGTTAAGGAAATTACGTATAACCCGTGCTGAATGCCATGCAGTCTTTAAAAAAGTGATGATATATTCTACCTCTAGTGACAAAGAAAGATGGATGACATGGTATTAAGTGAAAGAGCAGCTTATAAAATTGTATGTAGAGCCAGCCCTGATGGCTTAGTGGTTACAGTTCGGCATTCTCACTGCTTCAGCTGCCAGGGTTCAGTTCCCGGCCACAGAACCACTCCCCTCGTCTGTCAGTAGCCACGCTGTGGCAGCTCACATAAAAGAACGAGAAGGACTTAAAACTAGGATATATAACCATGCCCTGGGGCTTTGGGGAGAAAAAAAAAGTGGAAGATTGGCACCAGCTGTTAGCTCAGGGAGGCTCCTTTCTTGAAAAAAAAATTGTACGTAGAGCACAGTAGTCCCTGCTTAGCAATAAGGGAACATGCCAAGAGCCCCGGTGGATGCCTGAAACTGCAGACAGAACCAAATCCTATATAGACTATGTTTTTTCCTATACATAGATACCTACGATAAAGTTTAATTTATCAATTAGGCACAGTAAGAGATTAACAATGATAACTAATAACAAAATAGAACTGTAACAATATACTGTAATAAAGGTTATGTGAGTGTGGTCTCTCTCTCTTTCTCGCAAAATATCTTATTGTACAATACTCATCCTTCTTACCTGTGATGGTATGAGATGATACGATGCCTTCATGGTGAGATCAAGAGAGGTGGATGACATACCCATTGTGACACAGAGTTCTTTTCAGACCACAGTTGACTAAGGAAAGGGGCCTACTGTATAAATGCTTATATTTATAAAATTGGGATCATACTTCCTTTTCTGTATTTATTCACAGGTATAGAAATGGGAATAAAAAGTTGTTTACCAAAATATAACAGTAGTCTCCTCTGGGGGTGGCATTATGAGAGAGCTGTATTTTCTAATCTATAATTTTTTAATATTTTGAGTTTTTGAGTAGTGAACATGTATTAATTTCATAATCAAAAAACAATAAGGCTGAAAAAAAGTAAAATAATAGTGGCCAATGTTTCAGTTACTACACCTGTTAAGAACCCAAAGAAATTGAAGAGAACTTTTCAGTAGAGATGACCATTATTCTTAATACGTCCAAAGTAATTTTTTAATTAGGACAGATTCAACATATGCACCTATCATTCTGGCTCTCAAACTCAGTGGCTTATAACTTATAAACTGATTGAAACAAAATATTTTCAGCCCCAAATAGAAAAAGTTATACTCCCGTCAAAAGTGATGACCTTCAAAACACTCCAGGAACTCACAAAAGTAAGACAAAGAAAAATGCATAAAATCTATTTAGCTTTTAGGAGAAAAAGAAATCAAATGATGACAAAAATGTCAGCTCCAAAAATACTGAAAAAGCTTCAACAGGAGAAAATAGGGAGTAAAAGATTGGCATATGGATGTCAAAAATCCAGTGTCAAAGAGGTTTTGAGAATGGGTCGTGCGTCACCAATTATATATATCCAATATCAGTGTGACAACGCTCATTTCCAAGACCAGTGGCAAGTTTTTTAATGTCCTAAAAATCTGTTTTTGGAGACTGACTAATCATGTAGCTATAATGTGAGACTTTTAAATTCATTTCATCGTTGATAACCAAATTCTGACATAGGAAAAAGAAGGGAGAGAGAGCTGTGACAGTCCCACTGTGTCAATTCATATCTAAGATGTGTTTTATACATAATTGTCTTTTCTTCTCATCTCCAGAAAAAGCACAAAGAAGAAACCATGACGATGGCCAAGTTGACAGAATCCATGAGTGAGTAACTTGAAATTTATTCTTTATTTTTGGTTTTGAAGGAAAACTGCAAAATCTTGCAAAAACCACATCCCCCTGTGATTATCCAGTCTCTCTCTTTCACTCTTGCAATAGCCAAGGTTTATTTAACACATACCGCATTGTGTTGATGTTATGTTATGCATTATTCAAAATTCATCTTGTATGGGGTCAAATTCTGTCCTGAAATTGTTACCCAAAGTATGGAGCTGAAGAATCCAAATGGATTTTGTTTGTAACACTGCCCTGGGGGTTGGGGTCCACAAACTTGTCTTATGAGACTTGTCAAAGTCAGCTGAAGTTTTATGTGTAGATATTCCATAGGCTGGATAATCTACAGAGAAGAAAAAGTGGTTTATCATTGTTAAACCTTTTAAGTGTAATTCAGAAATTTCAGATGGAATTATTAAAAAGATGGAGTGCTTGGTGGGGCCATCCCCATGGTGTAGGTAAGGGAAAGGATCTTAGAGTCATGCAATGCATTCTTCTCAGACCTGGAATGAAATAGTGAGGTTGCCGATACCATTGCAAAACTGACATGCTTGTGTTGTCATTGTAGGACACTTGGTCCTGTCCAAGGCATCCATCAGACATTTGGTCCATGTCAAAAGGTCTTTAACATTTGGTCCTGTCCAAAATGTCCACAAGCATATTTAGTCTATGACAAATGGTTTTGGACAGGCCAAATATCAAGGACCTTTAGGTGTGGACCCAATGTCTCCAGGGACTTTTTGGACAGGATCAAATATGACCAGATATCAAGGACATTTTGGCATGGACCAAATATGCTCATGGACATTTTGGACAAGACCAAATGTCAAGGACATTTTAGCATGGACCAAATGTCTGCTAACCTGGACAACACCAACTAATTCACAATCCACAGCATATTAGCAGATTTAGTTCTAATCTCTAAATCCTAAGTCACCAGCGCAAATAACCCACAGGTTCTCTGAATGCTAGAACGATCAATGGCTTGGAACCTAGCATCATTGTCAATGAATAGAGTCTGGAGTTTGTGGATGGGTTAAACTAGATAGTGTTGCGTGTGAGTTGTGATGCTAACAGTTTTCACAATAAGGCTCATGTTAGAAATTGATATTCTAGTTCAGTGAACATTTTTTTTAACTCACCTGAATTGTATTAATTGAATTAAGGGCACTATAAGAGATCTACTGGTCAATATTTCCTATAAAGGTATTTTAGTTTTCCATCTCTATTGGATTCAGATGCATTTAAATTAGAGCCCGTCACTGGATTACTGATTGATTGGGTTTAGGTTTCAGGTTTGCCTCTGCAAGAATGCTAATGACTTTGATGTATGACTCCATTGGCTTAATAAAAATCTGTCAAAATTGAGTTCCAAACCCTTGGGTAGATCAAACGGTACAGAATTCTCTTAATTTGCTTTGTCTTTATGGAAAAGATCACATAGACACGTTCAACACACAAAGAAATTTAAAGTGTGAGAACAGACCTTGGAATCAGACCCAACATCTCAATTCACCAATTCTTACACAGATAAAGAACATTACAAAATATAAGAAGTGCTATAATTCTTCTAGGTGCTTGCTATGGAATATTAATCATGTGGTCAACATAAATAAATGTTTCATCAAAAGTAAATTCATAAGTAATGTTATATACAACTATACATTCATTGTACATAAGAAATCTACAAGGAAATAAACACAATTAAGGAGATTCTATCAGTAGGCTAAGCAAAGAATTAACATATAATCACTACACAATAAATTTGATGGGAATAGCAAATGCATGGCCACTGGAGAAAAGGGATATAAACGGAACCACAAATGCCCAGGGCACAGTGCACTGAATGGGTTTCCAGAGCCAGTAAACACTTTACTTGTTAAACTGCCAAGCAAAACCCATCTGATTACTAGAACGTCTCTATGTTTCACTAGAACTGATATCGATTCTTGAATCACCATGGGGTCCAAATGCTGTCGATGGCTATTCAAGTACCATAAGGCGGATGGGGTATCTTCTTCAACTTCTAGAGCAAGGATGAGGAGTATTTCTTTCTATCACATTCCATTAATCAACCACCTCAAAAAAATCAATTTTAGTTATTTTTTTAAAAGGCAAGCAAGAGACACAAAAATAGTAACAGGTTTTTTAAACGTTTAACTAAAAACAACTTTATTTAATAAACACAAGATAATACTTCAAGATATTTTTATGTCACATTGTTGAAAGGAGAAGGGGACGTGATATGGAAGGGAAAAAAGCAGAAAAAGGTAGAAAAACAGATGCAGAGGAAGAAATAGAGAGACAGCAAAAATACACACAAAAAAATGTACATAGGAAAAAACGTATATGAAAAAAGAGTCAGAGAAGGAGCCATTGAGGAGGAAAGAAAGAAAATCGCAAGGAGCAAAGAGAAGACAGAGGGAGGTTGAACAGGGTCTAAAATTAGTAAACTGCACACTTGCATTTACTGGCTGCGGACTTTCAATCTTCCAAAGCCTATTGATTTTTTTCCACCACCCCCTGACATTTTAATCTCTGTTTGCATCTTGGAAGTAGATATTTTCATCCTTAAACCTCCAGAAAGGGACAGCCAAAAGCCCCACGCTGGAGGGAGTTACTCTGAGCTTGCCCGTCAATAACCAGCACTTTATTACCCCATCCGCTAACCGAAATCGAACTGAAAGCCTTACCCAAGTGGAGACTCCTGACCTTGTCTATAAATAGATGTATGGTGACCCAAACAAGGAAACCGAATCCTGCACTGTGCTGTCATTAGAAGTGACATATCGGAGCAGGCGGGCCCTGTCCTGGCCACTTGAATCGAAATCGGTGACAAATAGGAGGTGTGCAAGTAGCCCGGGGCTCTGGAATCATGGTCTGGATGGGGTAGCTTTGTAGGCTGTTCTTACATCAATTTCTGTAGGTCATTTACTTCGTGGTCATTGCCTGCTAATGTGTCATCCTGCACGCCCGGGAACGTGTCCAATGCAGCATAGGAATTCTCTCCACACAGGTCAATTCAGGATGCGGATGATAATCAACTACCTGGCCTCATGCCTGGTGATGGAGTAGCAAGGGTGGGACATGTAGAGAGGCTTGGCTCTGATGCCTTCTCCCGGCTGCAAGGCCCCTTCCGGAGGCCCCCTGCCCAGGGTTCTGCAGGGGTTCCTGGAGTGGCACTTTTGCCTCCTTCTCCACATCAGTCGCATGTTTTCAGTGCATCACTGTAGTGGTAGATGGTGGGCCCCTGAGGTGCATGTGCCCCACCCTGGCTCACTGTGAATCGCTGTGGGAGGAGTTGATTCCCTGCACGACGGTTGCATTCTGTTGTCACCTGTCCAGTCTCTCTTGGGCATGCATGGCCCAAGCTTTTCCTTTGCCAGCCAGAGAGTATCCCTTCCAGCCTTCCCCACCAGTCACCCTACCCAGGCCGTCCCTGTGGTTATCACCACATAATACATCTACACGAGAAAGAGGAGTTACTCACCATCATTTTCAAACAAACAGCAGAAGGGCAGCTGTACCCTGAGGAGCTCCAGGGTGGTCCTTTCCTAGTCAGGGCAGAGGGAGTGGGTCCTGGCTCCTCCCCCTGCCCAGAACCAAGGACCTGTCTGCTGTCTCAGGTCTTGGCTGTCTCCTTCGATGTAGAGGGAATTCCTCCTATGATTAAAGAAATGGCTCAAATTTAGCCCAGATTTGAAATGTCCTAGTGTCAAATGAAATGAGGAGAACCAATTACAATCCCCACACATTAAATTAGCTCCATAAAAGCACAATGGTTTTTTAATCATTTATCCCCTCCTTATGGAGCCGCTATTATAATCGGCATTGTGTTAAGGCATGGAAAGATAAGAAAACGAGGTTCCTGCCCACACCATGTGAACGTTTTGGGGCAAAGGAGGCAGGAGACTCAGCTACAGCACAGAGAAATGCGCTCTTTCAGAGGCCGCCTGACAAGTACTGCAGCTGGAGGCGCATGCCCAGCAAGACTCTCCTTCCATGGACTTCCAACGTGGGCGTGCACCATAAATGCACCCAAAGGATGCAGAGGTTCCACCAGACAGCTGAGGGGAATGTGAGGGCCAGGACCCAGGACCCAAGACCAGCATGGGAAGGACAGAGGTGTGAGGACATGGCGGGCTGGGGGAAGAACAGAGCATTGATGACAGCAGCAAGGAGCCGGGGCAGCAAGACTGCAGATAGCTGGGCACAGAGGCAAGAGTCAGGTCACAGAAGGACCAGTGTCCCACTTGGGTTTTCCTGTGGATGATGGAGCAGCACTTAAAGTTTTTAAACAGATTAGCATTTTAGAACAATCACACAAAGGCCTCATGGGGCAGACCTTAGGTTGGGGCAAAGTGGACGAAAGCAGCCAGGAGCTGGTACAGCAAACGAGCTGGTTGCCTCGGAGAGCCAGATGAGGGTGCACCTGAAACGCGTGAAAGAGGACCAGTGGGATGTGGTGGAGATGGGAAGGAAGGACGTGGGGATGCCCCCCATGCTTTGAGCCTAGTGGAGGGGCATGGCTGAAGCTTCCAGGAGCCCCCAAGGCTGGAAATGCAGGTGGGAGGCAGGGTGATTTGAGGGGCTGATACAATGGGCTCGAATTTGAATGCATTGAGTTGAGGAAATGCACAATGGTAGGGTACAGGCTTCCATTGTTTGGAGTCATTTTTAGTACTCCATCAGCCCACCTTTATACAGAGTCACCCACTCTCCAGGGTGCAAAGGGAGCAGGTGTGAGGGTATCGGAAGGAGAGGCTGGTCACACTGCGGTAACAATAAAACATCTCTGCAGCTTAACACACACGCACACACACATACGTGCATGCATATATTTATGTCTCCCTTGTGTCACTTGTCCACACTGGTCAGCCACGCATCAGCACTTTGAGATCACCCTGGGTCCCCAACAGTCAGAGGCTTCATCTCCACCTGCTTTTTCATGTCCACTGCCACGGGGTGCAGAGAACATGGCATATTGACACTGCACCCTAAAGTTCCACCCAGAAGTAACACATGTCACTTGTGCTCTCATTGCATTAGCCAAGACAAGTCAATAGCCACGCCTGCCTTCCAAAGGTGGGATGTACACTTCTGTCCTGTGTTGGGAAGGGGGATATAAGGTGAGCTGTAACCAGAAGACAGAAGGACTGAACTGCGTGCTGGAATTGCCAGGAAACCACACCGGGGGACAGAGAGACAATCCACTTACTAGCAACAGCAGGGGAACACCACCACCTCTAGTTCAAGGGGGTGAGAGAAAGTAAAAGCTTGAAGCCACAGGTATGACTGCTGCCAGGGATTCCTCCTGAGGCTGAGAGGAGGGAGAGAACTATCGTGGCTTCTCCCTTCCCTCTGACCTCCAGGCTCCCAGCGGAGCCCCCGTCAGCTCAGCCTGTCTGGAAGTCAGCTGGCAGGGGAGCAGGAAGCACAGCCAGTGGGGGCCCCTGTGATAAAGAGCTGAGACGGGCAAGTGAGGCAGTGATGTGAGGTCAAATTGGCCAGGATGCGCCCAGGGAAAGCCAGAATAGTCCACGAGGGCGTGAATGACCGGCCCTGTGGCTCCAGAACCATCCCCTAAGAAGAGGAAGCTCAGGCTGGAGCAAGCAAGACAAGGGGCCCAGGAAAGCAGCTATCAGAACTCTCTCTGGGAGCCCATTTGGCCCACAGCGTTAGGGTCCCTGACAGTGGGAGAGCTGAAGCACGAGTCCCTTTCGTGTGGAACCCATGCGGCCTGTCCTGCTTGCTGGGAATTATAAGCTGCTTATCCCCACGGGGAAAATGCCCACCCACTCTCTCAACACACTGTTGCCGGTGCTCACTCCAGGCCTCTTGGGCAAGGTGTGTGGGATTTTAACACAACATAGCACACTTTTGCCACCCCCTCCCACAATAGGAAAGGACACTAGTCGCAGGTCCGGGCAGATGTGGCACCCAGGCTCCGACTCTGTTCATGGCTGGTAACAGACCCCGAAGCTGGACTGGGAATTAAGGGCCATGGGGACCATTCCAGGAAGAGCATGGCTATTCTTTCTACGGGGTCGTTAGGGAGCTAAATGACATTTTATCCTCGGGGACTAAAGCCACATGTGGTCCACCAGATGGTGCTTTTTAAAACGTACCTTCTCCCTTCCGATAAAAGTCTAAATACACTCTGAATACAGAATTCTGTCTCTCAGGCTCACGTTCACACAGGTGATCACAGCATCATCTCAAAAGCAACCCGACTAACAGTCAAACTCATCGCTCTTGGCTGCTCGGTTGCTGCCATTACAAGACCCAAATCGTCGCTCAGGCACCTCTGATTGTTATCTAAATGAGCTCATCGGTGACAAAAGGGAAACAACGTCTGGACCCAGGGGCAAAAGGTCACTTTAAGAGGGAGTTTTCGGGTCTTTTATTATCATTATTATTATTATTAATTATTTTATCGGGGTTGTATTGGCTTACAATACTATGTGAATTTCAGACGGGCATCACTATATTTCAGTTTCTGTACAGATTGCATCGTGTTCACCACCAACAGTCCAGTTTTCATCCATCATCATACATCTGTGCTCCTTTACCCTTTCCGCCCTCCCCCGACTGCCTTCTCCTCTGGAAACCACTAGTCTTCTCCTTTTCCATGTGTTTATCTTCCACATGTGAGTGAACTCATATGGTATCTGTCTTTCTCTGTCTGACTTATTTCACTCAGCATAATACCCTCAAGCTCCATCCATGTTGTCGCACTGGCATGATTTTGTCTTTTTCATGGCTGAGTAGTATTCTTGAGCCCCGGGACCCTGCCCCTGTCAGCTCCTCCTGGTAATGTGCCTTTGACCTTGCCTTGCTGTCTTCTCCTTCTCCCTCCTGTCAAGGCTATCTTCTGGTTTGCCCTCCTCCTGGATAGAGGGCATGTGTCATTGTGATCGCCCAGTATCTCTCTAAGGTATCTCTCCCCTCCTTTCACATCTCCCAGCCTCCTTTGCACTGGAGTGCAAACCTGAGTCCGTGAGCCCCTCCCACCTATAGGTTGTCTGATACAGATGAGCCACAGGGCTGGGTCCAGGCCAGCACTGGTACAGACAAAAGTAGCCCCCTTCCCTGACCGAGCTGCCCTGCCGTGTGCTCTGGGAATAGGTTCTGGAAGCCCAGCCAGCAGGCTGGTTCTCTCATTCTCCCACGACTCCGTCATCTTCCTTAAGCATCCCCGTTCGCTCACACTCACCAGACTGGCTCTGTCATCTCGACTCGTAACTCTGACTGATGCAGCCTCCTTTCTGTGCATTCTTTCCTGGGCTATTTGCAGGACGAGGGGAGGGAGGCACAAGAGTGGATGCCAAAAGGTGCCAGCTTGGAGGGGCAGCAGGATGCAGATCTTTGCAGAAGATTGTGTTGCACATTTGGTCCCCACACGGTCTATCATTTCAGTCCCACCATTAGGCAGACAAGCTTCCTTTGATCCAAAGCAGAGGAGAGCCAACAGGTTCTCTCCTGCCTGTGCTCCTCTGAAAATCTGTTGTTTTTTCCCCATGCTTGTCCTTACTGGAAAACATCTTTCAAATTCCAGGATAACTGCTTCCTGGTTGAGTTTCTTGGTGGATGTCTTCAGTTGGAGTCAGAGATCTTGGCTCTGAGGCTGACGGGCCTGTATGGACCGTAATCCTCCCTCAGCTTAATGGCCTGAGCCACATCTCCTTGGGGTTGGGCTTCATGCCCTGCCTGGTCACCATCTCCTCCCTCCTTTGTCCATCAGGGTGGGGACTTCCTTGCTTCTATGCTTTCCATTGGCTGCCTCCTGCAACCCTTGCCCTAATGGCCAGCTCCGAATAAGAATCCAATTTCTTCTCTTGCCATTTCCAAGGCTATCATGTACTGGTAGAAACACACAGAATGTTCAAAGGGGCAAAATAAGTAGGTAAATTTCAGCTTAGGGTGCCTGACATTTGCGTAGGTTATTACTGGTCTTCATGCACACGGAATAGGGCTAGATCTGTTTTCTCAAACTCATTTCCCATCCTTCTAAGATCTTGAAGATCACTTTGACCCCCACATTCTGATGAATGTCCCTGACTTGGTTGGTGAGAAACTCATCTCTGACACCCACACCTTCTCTCTGGCACTAGGAAGATCTAGATGGGATTTCTCAACTTGGGCACAATTGACATCTGGAGCTGGGTGATTCTTCATTGTGAAGTCCTGTGCATTGTAGGTTGTTGAATAGCATCCTTGACCTCAATTCACCAGATGCCAGTAGCACCTGCCTCCAGTTGTAACAACCAATGCCTTCAGACATTATTAAATTTGCCTTGGGGGGGCAAAGTGACCCTCTGCCGAGAGGTTGGCAGTGAGGGAGAAGGAAGAAGGAAGGCTAAGCAGATGCTAATCATTTATTTTTCTGCAGCAATGGAGGGATTTGCTAGTCAATCGCAGACCCTCCTGAAGCTTCGGTCTCCAATGTCAGTCCATGCTATGGCCTCCCACCACTACCTACTTAATGCAGGAATGGTCAACCTGAACCACACCTGGCGACCACCAAGAGAGTCGACTGCTTCAGCCACCTGACTTTGGAGACAACCAAGCCATTAGTATTTCTATTTTATTGATGATGCAATTGAAGCTCAGAAAGATGAAGTGATTTTCTCCTGTGGTTGTGTTCAAGAGGGGAGGTGGAAATACCACAACAGCCCTTGGGACTGGCAGAAACAGGAGAGGTGGGATGTGGGTGGGGAGAGGGGACGGAAGCTGGTGGGAGCGTCATTCTTTCCACAACCGTAGTTCTTAAGACCTGCCCAATGGCTTCCTCAATAATAATTTTTCTTGCTCATTTTGCCTTTCTGAGCCATTAACAGTGGAAAGCCCAGCTCTGGGGCAGCCACATCCTCTCGGCCCTGCTTCACCTGGTCCATTTGCTTCCATCTCAGGGGCCACCAGTGTCAGTAGCATTTCACTGGAGTGTCTTCCTCTCTCCTTTGGGGTCACAGGAACTTTGGTCCTTCCTGGTTTTCCACTCCTTTTACAGAAGGCAATTACATGCAAAGCGGATGTTGAAGGCATGAGTCACCGTGCTACCAGCCCAGCTTGGCAACCTGGAGGCAGCCGCCCAAGCCAGGCTGCCACCACTATCCACTGGGGCGATGAACTCCAAAACCCTCTGTTTCTCTGTCTCCATCAACCCCCTCCCCCAGCCCACACAGAACTCCGCAGTAGGCGGGGCTCCTCAGGCCCTCTCTGCCAAACCAATGGAGGAGCTCAGGTGACACCCCAGGGCTGTGGAGGAGCCCCAACTCCCACTCCAGACCCAAGTGCAGTGCCACCCTCCAAGCAGGGGACACAGCACCCAGAGGGAACGTGAAACATGCCCACCCCGCTTGCCTTTGCTCTAGCCCAAAGTAAAAGAGTAAACAAACACATTTTTTAAACTCTCGCCTCAGCCTTCCTCCACCAACTGCCACCCGGGCTCACTGTCCCTCCCCTCCCTCCTCCCATGGGCTGCCACCTGGCTCTGAGACTCTGCTCCACCCTCCCACCACCTGCCACTGTCCTTGTGATCCTTCCCCTCCCTCCTCCCACCTCCCCCCACCCTGCATCCACAGACCCCTTCTCCGTGCCTCTGGGAACAACAGGTTTCATCAAGGAAGACAGAGAGGGAACAGGAAGATGTGCCCACAGGGATGGGGCGGCCCCAGAGTGGACTGGGGAATGGAATCTGTGCCCTCAGGTTGCAGAGAGTAGGGTCCCTTGCCCAGAGCTGTGGCTGTGAGAAAGGCCGGAGGGTGGGGGACAGATGACCACCTGGGCAAGCAGGTGTGGCCAACCCAGGGCAGGAGAATGTGATGTGCACATGTTTAGGAGGCGCTGAGCCCAAGCTAATGCCCTGGAGATGTGAGTGAGCAGATGGCGGGAGGGAGCAGCCGAGAACACTGAGTTCTGAAGCCTCGAGCTTCCCAGAGCCGGCACCGGGCTGGAGAAGGGACCCTGTCTCCCCCTCCCCGCAGCGGAGCACACGGGTGTCTGTTCAGACTTGGGCTGATGCGAACCCCTGGTGGACGGATTTGCTTTTGACCCCATGAAGCCTTCTTTGCTTCATTTATATTCCCAGCGAAAGGGAACGGATCCCTTCAGGGGATTTTCCATCAATCATCTGTCACCTACTTTTTCCCTTGCACAGGGCTGCTGTCCCCTCCCGCCACCCCAGCCCTGCTCTTCCTCCTGGTGACAGGTGTGTGAGCTGTGACAGCCCACTGGCTCACCACGCCTCCCCGAGCCCCCCTGAATTTGGGGATGGGAGACTGGCAGGGGAAGCACCCCGGGTTCTGGCGCTGGGGCAGGTTAAAGCCAAGCGCAGGTGGGTGGTGTTGGGGGAGCAAGTCACTTCCTAGGCTCCACGGAGTCTTGGCTTCACCAAGAGGAGAGGGCTGGGGGGGATGTGCGGCGGTGAGGACCTCGCTGCCTACACTTCTTGTGCCGTTCTGCTTTGATTTCATCTCCCTCACAAGATATTAAATTTCAGGCTCAAAGGCGTTAAACGGGGAGGCATCTCAAGGTTTAAATATTGACTCAGAGAATTGCTCTGCAGCCCAGACCTGCATTCGTAAAGGTTTCTACACAATTAACAGAACATCCCCGACATGCATGACAAGTGCAGCCCTTCTAGGGAGAGGTCTGTCACTCACGGTGTTCCTCTGGGGGTCTGCCAGCAGCCACTCAGCCGCCTCCCAGCTGTGAGCCCTTCTTCTCTGAGCTTCTGCAACTGAGCGTAACAACTACCTGGCCGTGTTTGGATAATATACATAAAGCTAATGCATATGTATATACAAATTAATATGTATATTTATGTACATAAATATATGTAAATAATTGCATTTGAGTATGTGTATACACGTATAGGCTAATAGGTACATGGAAGGCTAATGTGTATATATAGAGAATATATATTCACATACTGAAAGCTAATATATAATACATGTAAATAATGTACATGCATATACAAGATAATATGTATATTTATGTACATAAATATGTCTAAATAATTGCATTTGAATATGTATGTGGGTGTATAAGCTAATAGGAACGTTGAAAGCTAATGTATATATAGAATATATATTCATGTATAGAAAGCTAATATATAATACAGATAAAGCATATAACATAGCAGTTGTCCCATATGAGGCACTCAAAACCAAAAACAAAAATAAAACTTATTACTATCCCCACAACTTATTTTATGTTCTATTCTTAAGCCCATTATAAGAATATTCATATTGCCGAGTTTTATCCCCTTGTATATATTCGACTCTCTAAAGGATCCAAGGGTTATGGCGTGGCTCTGTGATTTTCTAGGTTGGCATTAGATACTAAGAAATTCTTATTGATGGATTTCTGCTACTTTGGGGACTTTATGTGTTGTTTGTGACCTGTAGTACCTTTGTTCCGACAAGCAGTTCTGCACCTTGCACTTGAACTTCCATCCTTGCCAAAGAGTCGACTTAAGGGTTTCACTGCAAGTATCAGTAATCCTTTCGACTCGGTGTGCAGACGCTTCCCCACCAACGTCAGACGCCGTCCCCTGCGCAGGTGCCACGGTGGTGGTGTTTGCTCCCCGGACTCCACGGCCCGGCTCACAGAATTAAGAGAGATGAACCTCGCTCTCAATTTCCTGAAGTCAAGCCCAAACCAAACACCATCCCCCGCCTGGTCACTAGGGACTTTTCTTAGTAGACGTTTATTTACTCAGATTACAGCTCTAGCTCTCACCTAGGAGGAAATGTCCGGTTAAGTCAAACGAAAGCCCAGCTTCTGAAATAATCCTCCTCCCTACATTATTTTCTCCTCCAAGTCACTGAGTCCCTAACCTACAGGGACACGTCTGTGCAGTCCTTCCTCCAGCACACATTCTCAGCAAGAGTACTTTCATAAGGAAGAAAACAAATCTGGATTTTTTTTAACCATGATACTAGTCTGGATTTTTTTTTTTAATCCAGAACGCTGTCCCCCTGTGTATATTCCACATTCTCTTTCCGTGGCTTTAGTAAAAGGCAAGGTGTCAGAGGCATCTCCAAGACTCTCCTGTGGAGAAGGTTTTCTTACATTTTTTCCTGCCAGACTTGTAGGTGTTACTCCATGAGCATCAAGAAAGGAAGAGAGAATTTTTTGAGCAAATCAAGAGTGGTGTTCCTCAAATTTATTTTACGGGATTCTTCCCTGCATCCTCGTAAAAGTCATCTGAATTTTTTTAAAAATTCAAGGGTGAGTTCATCACAAATAATTTGCCAGTAAGGAGTAAGTAATTACCAATATAACCAATAAAGAATAAGTAATCAATCAGTACTTGCCAGCAGGCACAGTGAGTTACGGCTAGAGCCATAATCTGAATAAATAAACGTCTTCTAAAGGAGGTAAATTATAAAACAAGAGCCATGGCCTTAAGGCTGACATAAAAAGTTAAACACTACATTGGACAACAAGACAACTCTTGTCTTGTGAAAGGAAGTAAACGATAAAATTCCAGTTGTGTGGGGCACACCTGCAGACCCCACCTTTCTTTTTTTTTTTTTCAACCAAGACACTATATCAAATGAATTTCAACTCACAACCTCCCACTTCTTGGAGAACCCCAGGTTCGTGTTGTCATTCAGCTCCCTGTCTTTCCACATTAGAACAACAAGATCATTATACGGATAGCCTTGAATCTGCTCATGGTAAAACAAAAAAGTAGTGATCTGCACATTTCTGGTTTTGATTATTATTGACCCCAGAGTATCTCAACACTGAAGCTGAGATTTGAAAAGGGAAAGACTCCATCTTGGGGGATCCAGGAAGGCTTTGGGGAAGCTGGGCCTTGGAGGACAGACAGGCCTCTAACAAGGAGAGAAGAAGGGGGTAACAGTGCAGGTTAGGGGGGGCCGTGGAGAGCACAGGGGGTCGGGATGGGGTGGGTGGTCATTCTCCTAGGAGAAAACACTGGGGGCAGGAGAGCACAGGTGTGCTTGGGGAACAATGACCAGGACATATCAACTAAAGGTGGACACTTGAAGTCGGGAGATAGTAAGAGAAAAGGCTAGGAATGGTGGATGGGGTCGGCAGGCCTTGGAAGCTGGAGTTGGGACTTATCCTGTAGACCGCCATTTTCTGAAGCATATCCTCAGGGACATTTGCCCTCCAATATCCTCAGAATACATTTTCAAAACCAGAGTTGATGCAAGGTATTGGTGATTCAGTAATTTTAGGAAGTACTTGCCTCTCCTCTTGAGATTCCCAATGCCTGTTTGTATCATAAAGGTTTTAAGATGCCTTGTAGTAAAGAAATCTGCTTAACTTCTGCCATAGGCTAAAAACTAGACCTCCACAAGAGATGGCCATCTTGCTCCCTGGATCCTGTAGATGTCACCTTCTATGGAGATAAAGTAGGGAGAGGTCTTTGCAGATGCAGCTAAGTTAAGGATCTTGACATGGGGAGATTATCCTGCGTGATCCAGGTGGGCCCTACATGCAATCACATCTACCCTCCTAAAAGGGAAGCAGAGGGAGATTTGACCATACAGAGCAGACGGAGTTGGCAACGTGAAGACAGAACAGAGAGATTTAAAGATGCTGGCCTTGAACACTGGAGTGATGTGGTCACAAGCCCAGGACTGCCAGCAGCCCCCAGAATCTGGAAGAGGCAAAAGGATTTTCCTCTAGAACCTTCAGAAAGGGTGTAGCCCTGCTGACATCCTAGTTTCAGACCTCCCCTCTCCAGAACTGTGAGAGAATACCTTTCTGCAGCTTCGAGCCACCCAGGTTTGGATAATTTGTTATGCCAGCCCCAGGAAATAAACACGAGGAGGGATGTTAGTTGAGTGAGGGTTTTGCTTCAGAATTCCATTTGTTTAACAGTTATGTCATTATAAAGATTATAAAGGTTTTCAATGTGAGATTAAGAAGAGAAAAGATCTGGCCTGGAGGAGATCCAGTGGATTTATCAATTGGGAAGTTTGAAATGTCCTGATACTCACTGACCCTCTAAATTGACCAGAATAAAAATATGCACTATTTTGTATACGGGCCTCTTTTTGTATGTCAATTCCACTAAAGTAATTGTGATGTCTTATAAGATACAATCTAAATGTTCATTAGAAATGACTTGACCCTACGGTTCCTGACAGAGCAGCCATCCCTCAGTGAACCCAAGACCGGGGTGGGACTCACATCCTTATAAAAGAGAAATGAGCTCACGGAGATTTAGAGTTCTTTGAGAAATACCCTACTGGGTGGTCTACATGACCCAGATCCAGCAAAGCCCCAGACTCCAACATCCAGAGCGAAGAAAGGCATTTCCTTCTCATTTCAAGCATCCTGTCAGCAAAAAGATACCTCTCAGTGCTGAGGAGAAGAACACAGTTAAGGAGATTCTTTAGACGGATAACACGTCATGTAAAGCAATTGCCAGTGGTCATTCAGAGGCTATAGAGCAGAGGGCCCTCTGGGTTTTCAGAAATGAGGGTTCCCAGGTTGTAGGAGCCCCAGAGCTGGTCCAAGGGTGTTGGGGGGACAGAACTGGGTACGTGGGTGCCCCACCTTCCCCACCCACAAGGAGTGGGTTGACTGCCACATCCTGACACTCTTCACTGTGAAATGGCGTCTGAGGGCCACTCCCCAACTCCCAGATCTTATATAACAAGGGACGTATTATCCACCTTGGGCATCCGATAGTTCTTAGAATTGCCTCTCAGAAGGGCAACTTCCAGGTGACGGGTTCCTCCAGGAATAGCAGCTGCGAGTTGCAGTTTGGTTCAAAATGTCTCATTTGAAACCCTGTGAATAATATGCATTTTTAACAAATAGATGTGACAGTTCCTGTGCATTGATTCTCCTCCTCTATTTGAATCCTCGCATTGACTGGAGACATGAAATCACATCTCTGGTTGCTCCTGACTTACGCTTGCCTAAAGAAATCTTTAAGATGATACAACTGTTTGATAACATAATTCTAATCCAATACGATTGGAGCAAAACTCTGCCATTCACCACTTCCTATGTGTTTGCTGTGTGTCTGCCCTTCTGCTGGATAAAATGGGGAATATAGACTCTATCTGTGGAGCAGAATTTACCAGTTGATTAGCCAGACCCTATTGACTAGAATCTTCCTACAACCAAATACAATACATTTAGGAAAAATGAGAAAATGACAAGGGAAAAAAAGTACTCATCACATAGGCATAAGTATTTATTAAGTAGATGACTGAAAATAGAGATTTCATTGAAAAATGATTACCCTCCGAAGGGGAGTAACTGCGTACTGAGTGCAAGGTTCCTTTTGGGGAGAGGAAAATGTTTTGGAACTAGATGCAGGTGGTGGTGACACAACGTCGTGAATGCACCAAACGCCACTGCACTGTTCACTTTCAAATGGTTAATTGCATGTTATGTGAATTTCACCTCAATTTAAAAAGTAATTCGTTTCCATATTATGCCCTGATGTAGTGGGGACAGAATAAATTTAGTCTCATCTTCGCAAAACCATGCAACAGGGCTTGTGCTAAGAAGCAGAAAGGTCCATAGGCCAACAAATCACTGTATGTGAAAAGCCTTTACGCTACCAGACTCTTTGAGGAAACAAAAGTATTTCCAGAAAATTCCATCTGCCCTATCAATTTGTGACCTTCTAGGTTAGAACATCCCTTTTTGAGTCTGGAGTGTTTGAAACTTTTCCTGTAAATTTGGAGTCTTCAAAATACAAAGAATATTACATCCTTAAATTTCCTGGCCACCACAGTTCTTTTCATAAGAAAGACATCACATTTTGTTGGTGAGGACACTACAGTAAACTGGCCCAGGATGTGGGTTAAGAAATATCAAAAGCGGCCAGCCCAGTGGCATAGTGATTAAGGTCATGAGCTCCACTTCGGTGGCCTGGGGTTCACGGGATTGGATCCCAGGTACAGGACCTACACACCACTCATCAAGCCATGCTGTGGTGGCATCCCACATAAAAAATAGAAAAAGACTGGCACAGATGTTAGCTCAGAGACAATCTTCCTCAAGCAAAAAGAGGAAGATTGGCAACAGATGACAGCTCAGGGCCAATCTTCCTCAAAAAAAGAAAAAAAAAACCAGAAGATAGGAGCCTGAAGTAGAAGCCTCCAAATATCTATGTTGAGGGAACAATTTTTTTACATAAAAGTCAGAGTTGGCAGAGGTGAAGTAGAAGAATAACAATGATTAAAACTGCAATTTGGAAGATGGGCAGAACTCATGTGTCATGATATTTTGATGTATTTTGGCAGAAATCAAGACAAATAACCAGACAAAAGATTAGGTACTTGACAACAATGCCAGAGGGAAAGTGAGAAATTTGGTGATGATGTACACAAAGCAGCGTGTGCCTGATATTGGGGAAGTAAGAGCAGACATTGTAAGTGACTTGTCTTGTCAATCTTCTATGTACTGTGGTATAATACAGACTATAGCTGGTCTTCGTTCCCTGGTTCTGGCGCAGAGATTCAAAACCCATTGGAGTCTCCTGAGTGATAGGAGTGTCTTTGTTCTGCTAATGAGATGACCCATGACGGGCCCCTAGGTAACTTCAGGATGGGGCTAGTCACCAGAAATACCAAGCTCGACCGTGGTTGGGGGAGTCAGGTGCCTGGAGATTGAATCCCATTGTGTGGCCAATGACTGAACGAATCATGTCTATGTAATGAGACCCCAATGAAAACTCCGGACACAAAGCTCAGTGGAGCTTCCTGATGGATGAGCACATGGACATCCCAGGAGAACGGTGTGTCCTGGATCCATGCGGAGAGGGCACAGAATTTCTGCATGGCCTGCCAGACTTCACCTATGTGTACCCTTTATACTAGACCTGTAATCACAGTATCACGTTTTCTTGAGTTCTCTGAGTCATTTTCGTGAATTATCAAACCTGAAGGGGTTATGGGAACCCCAGAATTTACAGCCAGAAGTGTGGTCAGAAACATAGGTCGGAAGTGCAGGTGGTCTGGGGACCCCTGAAGTGTGTCTAGCATCTGAAGTAAGGGCAGTGTTGTGGAGCACTGAGCCCTTAACTTGTGGGGTCTAACACCATCACCAAGTGGTTGGTATCAGAATGGAATTGCAGTACAGCCAGTTAGAGTGGAAATAGATGTTATGCGTGTGTGTGTGTGTGTATATATATATATATATATATAATATTTCATTTTCTCCCTTAGCAAACAGTGAGAAACACCTTCAAACAGGTAAAATTCTGACACTTTAATTTTGGGAACCAAAACAGGAAACCTCCTTTAGAACTATGCAATTCATTTTCATCCATAATTATGAATTCTTATATAGTCCTAATGCTATCTTTGGCCCTTTTTTTTTTCAGGTAGAAAAAATATCACTTCTATTCACATGAAATTAGAAATGTAGATGGATTTTTCAGTCTATTTTTCCTCTCATCATTTATTCCAGATTTTTCTGGTAGGGAAATTACTTAGAATTTAATTAATGCCTTCTTGGTGACCTGGCATTCTTGACAGCTAAATATAAAAGATCAATGAATCTACTTTTGGCAGTTTGGGAGGTCAACCTGCCTTCTTTTAGAAGCCTTTACTCACATCAGAAGTAGGAGCATAAAAATACAAGAAAAGGCCAAGTTTTATACTGACAAATTTACTAAAAAACATAACCACGTAATTTTGTAAGTAGTACATTATTTGAGAGGGAATATGGTTTCAGACAGTTGTTTTTCCTTAAATGTCTGATTTCCTTTCAGATTTGTTGAATGGAATTTGAATCTCCAAACATTCTCAAACTGCAGTCTCTTGCCATAATCACTTTAATAAGAAAGAATGATGGTTTTTAAATGCCAGGAGTTGACAAGTCTAAGAAGCAGACAAAGTAACAGCCTCAGGTTTGGAGGTAATGACCTTCCAATTTCAATTCTAGAATCACAGACAACTTAGTACAATTTGCTTCTCCAATGATCTCGTTCTACATTTTTTTCCCAGTCTTCCAGGTAAAATGATCACATGGAAAGAGATTTGGAATCTTTCACTATTTGCCGCCAGAAGGGTCTAGAACAACAAAAGAAACTATAAACAAAAAGTAAAATGATAACACAGCTGAGGCAAATAACCAGTTGGCCCAGGATGGATGAGATCATATTGTTTGGAAAATGGTTCAAAATCCAGGCAATTATAATGATAGAAAAAAGAGCTTTCATATGAAGGGAGGGTAACATAGCTGCGGAAAATGTCTGCGGACTTAATTTTTTTTAGCTCATCAAATATCTGTTTTATCCCATCCGTTCATATTTATATGTTTCTAAGAAAACTTTGAAGTCTAATTCCCAACAATATACCCCTCTTACCAGCAGGATTCATGGCTATTTGCATCTCTGTCCAAAATGCAAAAAGATTGAGTATATTTGGTTTAGGGTCTTAATATCCATCCTCTCATGGAGAAAAAGTAGAAGAAGTAAGGGAAAGGTAAAAAAAAAAAAATCAGGAGTAAAATCCTCTTAAAATCACTTCTCTTGTTGCTCAGTGGATTGAAAAAGATCATTGTGACAAAAGAGTGAAAGAAAGCATGCTATGACCACACTAGACCTGGGGTCAGGGTGGGGCGGGGAGGAGTCTTAGGATGGAGAAATTGACTGCATAGGAGCTTACTAGAGAGATCTTCATTTAATGGCATGACTGGGGGCGGGGGCGGGGAAGAACCCACCAAAAGTTGCAGGGAGACCAAAGCTTGCGCACGCTTAAGCCTTCATGCGGCATAATCATGGGATGCCTTCGTCAGAGGGGTGCCACTAGCTGTTAGGAGGCCTGGAGAAGGGGCACTGCCCTCTAAACTGGCATGTCATATGTTCCCTTAAGTTGGCTCCTCAGTGCCCGCCCCTCCGCCTCTCAGAGGATGTATTCCACGCTGCAGAAGCCCGATGGATGGAGAGGCTGGTTTCCATGGAGATATTCTGCAGCTTTGCTGGTGTTTCCTACAGAAGGGAAAGAAACTGCCCCGGTGCTCAGCATGTACACACACGCGCACACACATTCATGCACACTTTCCAGTTAGACGAACTGGTTACATAGAGCAAGAAATGTCAGAGAATTGAAAGGTGCTACTGGAGTCTGAAGAAAAAGGACAGGTTTGGAGAAGGTCTACGGGGAGAGCCCTTTTTTAAGCCTCATAAGCTCTGAATTATGCATTTGGCTGAGCATGAAAAGAGAGCGCCGTTTTCGTCAGCATCCTGGCCCCAGGCAGCTGGGCCTTCTGAAAAGGCTGCTGGCCCTGAGTGGGCAAGACTTCCTCTGAGGGCGGGAGGGCCTGGCCTGGCCTGGAGCAAAAGCCACAACCGTCCCCAGGGAGCCAGGGAGCCAGGGAGCCCCTTCCCAGAGTGGCCGTCTGCTACCTCAGCAAAGCCACATCAGGCCAAAACCACAGCAGCAGCGGCCCAGCCTCGCAGATGACTGCTGAGCCAGGATGGGGCGCCGTTGTCGCCTGGTTTGGAAAGTGCTGTGCACAGGCTAACGGGCATGTCAGGCCAGTGGCAGAAACTCCTCTAGTTCTCGAAATATGAAAATACTTGGAGAAACGGAGGAGCATTTCCCCCTTGACGTGGGGATCTGATCTCTCCATGGTCTCAGCACCACCATTCATTAGCTGCGTGACTTCAGGGAAGTTACTTGATCTCTCTGTTTTTTAATCTGTAAAACAAAATTAGTAAATTAGTATTTGTATAGCATTTAGTGTGTGTCAGGGTCTTTTCCAAGCACTTTCTTTTCTCATTAATTCATCACACAACACCCTCTAGGATAAATGCAGTGCTATCCCAGTGCTGTGAGTGAGAAGACTAAAGCACAGAGAGGTTAAGAAACTTGCTTAAGATCACACAGCTAGGAAGGAACAATCAGGATTCAGACCTGGGCCATCTGGCTCCAAACCCAGTTGCTTAGCCTCCACGCTGTAGCGCCTTGCTGCAATGCTAGGAGGTACTGAATCATTCTAAGTGCTTTACATAGATTAGTGTATTTAATCTTAACAGTTCTATGAAGTTGGTGGTAATAGACTTTCAGATGAGGAAATTGAGGCACAGAGAGGTAAAATAATTTACTCAAAGCTGCACAGCTAGAATGTGAAGGGATTGGAATTTGAACTCCTGCATTCAGGGTCCAGAGCAATGAGGATCAAGGATCTGAAAGGATGGCAAAAGACACCTCCAGAAAGAGAGCAGCCTATGGAAGCACATGTGGCCAGTGGCCCGGGTCAGAGTGGCATCTTTGGATTCAGGGCAGTTGTGTGAGTTAGATTGGGATGGGGGGGCTTGCTTCTCTCGGGGTGAGAGCAGTGGACCAGTCCACGGCGCCTGGGGACAGTCCCACCTGTGCCTCCCCACCCTCCCCTCCCTTCCCGGGTTAAGGGATCCATCGTCAGTAGATTTCACTGCTCGACCCCTCTCCCCCACCACTAGCACATCCCTGCCCCCCAGGGTCTAGGCGGCGGATGTCTAACCTTATCCAGTGGTAGGATGACTTAATAACCTCAGTTCATAATTCCCGCGAGAGCGTGGGAAAGGTGAGAAAATACATTAGGACACAACGTGAACACCAGCTTGATCCTTGACGGTGGAATTGCTACCACAACCGCGTAGATTCACGGGGAACCAGAGTGGCACAGACATGGACTGGAAAGTGATTGATCTGATCTCCAGATGGGGCTCAGTGCATAGAAGCACCCCCAGGCTCTCGCTATACCTTCCCCCCAACTCCCTGCCAGGGGTTTTACAGCTGAGCATCACAAATGTCAGCCCGCTCTCCTGAAGCACAAGGACCCTTCTCTGTCCTTGGTCCCCGGGGCATCCAGCACAGTGCCTGGCCCAGAGCAAGGCACAAAGAAGGTGTCCGGGGGCTGACACTGGGCCTCCAGCCCCGGCTACTCCCCGGAGACCCTGCAGCCTGGCGGGCACAGCACGGAGGCCAGCGCTTGGCCTCTTTGCCTGGCTTTGCCCCCTTCGGAGGCCAGCATGGCCTCCACCTATTCCTACGGCCACCTCCAATGAGGAAATCGGAGAGGAGGCTGGAGGAGGGCGCACAGGGAGCAGAGCCCCTGTTCACCAGGACGCCTGTGCCCTACGCGTGCTGATTTCCCTCCTGCCGGGGTCTCTCGGCCGCCTCCCATGCGGTATCCGGGGGGGGGGGGTCCCTCTGGCCCCTGTGAAACCCCTGAAATATCCGGAAACGTTGCGTGTGCTCATGTTTATTGACATGGTGGGGGTAAAGCCAAGGGCTCGAAGCTTTTAGGGGGACCCCCAAAGGGGAGCAGTTCAGAAAACCACGGTCCCTGCTCCGCAAAATCTGGGCTCTTCGGAGTCCTTGCCAGACATAGTCAAAGGGGTCCTCTCTCCTCCACCTGAGACCACACCATGCCCACTCTAAGCCACTTGCCTGTTTGGAGCCCAGAGCCCTTGTTATTGCTCCCTCACCATCCATCCAGACCCCAAATTTATGGGGAGCGGAATGCACACGTAGCGGCTGTGTTTCTTACCTTCCTGGGGCTGCTTTAAGGACCTGCTTTGTTTCAGGCAAAGGGAGTGGATTCGATGACCTCCCTGTAGCACCAAGATCAACTTTCTGTGATCTCCTCTGGAAAACCAACCCTCCCCCCATCCCCCCCCACACACAGAATCCAGGGCTGGTGACTCAGCCCCTTACCTGCCCCCTGTGGCTTGTGGGACTGAGAAGGCGAGATCGGGGGTCACATCGCACGGTGCCAGCACCTCCTTGACTGTCACATCCATTTCCCTAATGCAGAGTAAGACGACCCTTCGGTTAAATGCCCAGCTCTAATGCCAGGTTAGATGGACAACTTTCTTTTTCTTCTTCAGCTAACCAGACTCTGAGACTGAATAATGCCTTACTGTGTTCAACACTCTCGACTCTCAGAGGAACCCCGGGGTGTGAACCTCCAGCATGACCGAGTCTGCTGACGAGCTCAGGGAGTAATTGTAGCCAGGAGGATTCCTCAGGTGGTAGAGCGACAAGCCCTGATGTGATTTCATCAGAAAGTTTGGTACCGATGAAGCATTTATATTTATAGTTCGAAAGATAATTTTACATCCTTTCCAGTTTCATGGGGGGAGGAGGGACACCAAAGTGGTCAAATTCCTTCAGTCCCTCAGCTCTTATAATGTGGGAAACTATTCTCTTCTCTCCACCTGAGCAATTTAATAGTCCTGCCATTTAATCGTCTAGGCGAGTTGGCAGTGTTGCAATTTATCCCTCTGAGACGTCTTTCTATTTGCCAAATGTTTGACCAATGTTATGTGTCTTGGCTGGTTTTCCCGTGTCTCCCCTTTTCATTGCATAATCACCTCTCAGGCCTCCCTAGGGGAGCACTGCTGTATTAACCACAAAACTGCTATAATTTGTTGCTTTCTGACAAGTCTGAAGTCCAGAGGAAGCTCTCTTAAGCCCACAAAGATCATCTAAATTCCAGCGCTTGGTAGCGATGTCAATTTCCAAGCACATTTCGCGAGCAAAAAAAAAAAAAAACCTACCAACTTGAAGCGAAAAAGACAAGCGCTTGCAAATGAGTATGAACAAGACAAAGTCCCCAGCGGAAAAATTGTCGAAAGATACAAACAGATCATTCACAGTAGAGGAAATGCAAGTGCTCCAGGGTCAATGGAAGGTCAGTAGCAACAGTAATAAAAGAAACACCAATGAAATCACCAATGTGGTCCCTCTCCGCCTGTTATATAGGCCAAGATTCTAAAGTTGGACAATATCAGGCGGATGAAAGTGGGTAAACAGGTGCTTTTCCCTGCCTATTAGTTGACAAGTGGATTATCATAAATTTTGGAGAGCAGGGTGGCAATGTGGCTCAAACCTCACTTTTGCAATTCTCCTACCCACACTTTATTCGGATGCTATCCTTAGACAAGTGCACAAAGAGGTGTATGCATGGTTGTTCGACTCAACGTCGTTTATGTTAGTTAAAAATTGGAAACAGCCTAAATTTCCATCATCAAAAGCTTCATTAATTTAATTGTGTGATACAATCATTCGGTAGAATAGCATGAAGCCTTTATAAGGATAATGTATATTGATGAACACAATATGTGAAAATATCTGCCCAAGAAATAGTTGAGTGAAACAGATATTATGTATAATATGATCCTACTAGGAAAAAAATTGTGTTTGCGTGTGTGTGTGTGTTTGTGCATGGGCACACCTGCACAGGCATTGCTCATAAAGAGATATCTGGAGTTATGTCTACTAAAATACTAAAATGTTATCTCTGATGGTAAAATATTGCACTGGTCAGGGTAGGATAAGCTATACTGCATTAAAAAATAAGCCCAGGCATGTAATGATCCAGTACAATGGAAGTTTATTTCTCATTCACGTAAAGTCCAAATGATGGGGCGGTTGGTTGTGAAGGGAATGCACGCTCCCACCATTTTGTGCTTTGCCATTTTCAGTGTGTGGACCCCAAGGTCACCTTGGGGGATCTCTCCCTTCTGGTCTGATGGGAGAAGAAAGAAAGCCTATGAAACATCGCAAGGAAGGCTTGTCATGAGTCAGGCCTAGAAGCACCCGCATCCTCTCCTCACAATCTCCCTAACTATGAGGGAGGTTGGGATGTCAGTACAGTTGTGTCTCCACAGAGAAGAGGAAGGGAGTAGGACAAATACCCCAAATCCCAGGTATACCAAGATTTTCACTTTTCACATTTTTTCTGTATTGCTTAAATTTTCCAAATGAGCTTGCTATTATCTTTATAATCAGAAAAAAATTATAGCAAGTTTCCTTTTTAAGAACGACGGTATCTTTAAAGAGAGAGAGGGGAACGACAGAGGAGAGAGAGATAGGAAGAGAGAGAGATGAATCAAGACAATTTGGGAGAGCAAGTCCCAGAGAACACAGGGGCTCTAAGTGGGGCAGACACAATGTAGCTGTGTATCTGGCTCTTTGGTCCCAGGAGACAGGTCCCCTCTCTCTCTGGGTGCCCCTGCCTTCAATGTCAGTCAACAAGAGCTTGGAGAGTGGAATGATCTTAGCCCCAGAAAGTCAACTTTCTCTTCTAACATCTTAGATCTCTAGGGCACAAAGCAGGGTGCCATTATTGAATTTGATTTTTAACAAAAGGAGAAGTCGACTGCATTATTAGTGGATTTGCTTCTGTCTTTTTAAAAATACACACCAGACCAGACATAATCTCATAACGTAAATGATTCCTGTACTTTTAGGCTGAGTCGGTAGGAAAGCTTTCCATTCAAGTCCATCCAAACTTCAGTTGTTATTCTTGTTCATTACTCTCGTTTAAGGCAGGTTATGGTCCTTTACTTCCATCTTCAGAATCACATAGCAAAGCTCACTTGATGGCCCGTGACCAAAACAATCATCCCATTTGAGGTCACACACGATATTATGATTAACACTTTCGACATAATGCTCCCATGCCCTACGATAGGATGAATTCCATGGGTTTTAACACTCTGTTAAACTGTATTCTAAGGCCATCTGACTAGCAAGTTGTTGTTTATTATTTAATTCATGGAAGAATTCATGCAATTCATGCTAAGCATATCATATAGCCAATGTGTGACTACATTTTTTTCCCCCAGAGGAAAAGATTTTTGCAGAAGGGAGAATCAAACGGGAATATTCTTAAATGGGATGACTGCCATTGAATCTCCCAAGGATTGTGAAGGTCACAATCCTTGACCTTGACCGTTAGGGTCACATAGTTGTAACTTTTAGATTTGAGAAACTCATTCCAGGGCTAAGCTGTTGCATCTTTTTTTACTGGTTGAATTTCATTATGGCATGGATTCCTGTTCATTTTTCTCAAGGCCATGGGAATATGGACTAAATCATCCCCAACTGCATCAGCAATCGCTCTAATGAAAGCAATTTTTCCTGAGATTATAAAACATTAATTTAACTACACTCAATGCTCCTGACATGTTGGCTAAGTGTAGGTCTTTAGATGTTAAAATCTGTCCCCAAATGCACAGATATATTACGAACTTCAAAATAAGCCAATTTCATAAAGATTTCCTAGGAAAATGGAGAGAGAAACTGAAAAACCACCTTTCTAAATTGTGGTAGAATATTTTTAAAGAAGTGCTGCGAAAGAAAAAGCCTTGCACGTCCTATTAAAAGTTATTTCCATTTACTATTCCCCAAACAATAAAACAATACAACCTACAAATGCCGTATATGCCTTTACAGAAATGTTTGTCAGCCGCTTCACCTGAATTGAATACAGAAACCCCTTAGTTAGTTTAAGGTTTAGTTATTCATGTTGCATTGTTTGGTTATAGTATTCATCTTAGCACTTTATTACTCTCAAAAAGGCAAAGATATATTGCATATATTAAATTATCTTCGTTGTATTGATTAGAGAAAATTTTCATACTAGTGAATTTTTTTTGAAAGATCAAAATCGTTAGAGTCAGTGACTAGAAAATGGGGTTATTGAATTTTTCATTCAAAACTTGAGTATATAAGGGAAGTAGATCCTGATCATTTTCCAAATCAACTAGCAAGGCCCTGCTGAGGTTTCAAAGCTGTCTGATCCTCTTAGCAAGAGCAGGGGGAAGCAAGACCTTGAAATCCTGAAGACCGGGGGTGGAGTTCTGGCTTTGTCCTGTGCTCGCGATCTTGGACACGCGTCCTAATCTCTGTTTTCACTTCACTTGCCTAATTTTCAGAAATGCGGAGAATTCTGGTCACACAGGGCTGTGGAGAGAACTAAATTAGACCACGTACACAGCCTCTGACTCCAATCAGACTGTTAATCAGGCTCATTTCTCTTTTCCATCTTCTTTCATTAACTAAGGGTTGAGAGATCTAAACTGAATTTTGGGTCTTCCGCTCTGCCCCTTGCTTGGGATACACCACTTTGTCTCTCTCTGGATCCCTTACTTGTAAAAAGAGGACTAACATTTCACCTTTTTACCAGCCGGTTGCTGGGGCTTCCTTCCATCTCAGGCACGACAGCTCAAGCGGAAGGAGAATATTCATTCTCTCAACAAACGTGCCTGGGTCTCTGTGTGCCAGGCTCCGCACTAGAGGACTAGAGAAATTTCCACACTGAAAGTTCAAACTCAAGGTGTCGGCAGGGCTGTGCTCCCCCTGAAACCTAGAGGAGAGAGCCCGTCTTTGCTTCTTCCAGCTTCTGGTGGTTGTTGGCAATTCTTGGCGTCCCTTGGCTTGTAGGGGCGGCCCCTCGATCTCTGCCTCCACATCCTGTGATATTCTCTCTGTGTGTCCCTGCACTGTCGTCCCTCTGTGCATGTCTCTGTGTCCAAATTTCCCTCTTCTGAGGACACCAGTATCTGATTAGGGCCCACCCTAACCCAGGATGACCTCGTCTTACCTTGACTACTTCTGCAAATACCCTCTTTCCTAATAAGGTCACATTCACAGACACTGAGAATTCTGACTGAAATATATCTTTTTGGGGGGACAAATTTAACCCACAACAAAGGAGAAATACAGTGGTGCCCAAGGCCCTCAGGGGGCTCGCCGTCAGAGACAGGCTGAGACAACAAGCGGATCAAATTCAGAGTGCAAAGGGCAGCAGGAGGCACTTGGCTTGTGTACTTGGGGAGTGACAGTTGGGCACTGAATGCCAACAGATTGGAGGTGACATCTGAGATTGGCAAAGCATATTTTTCCTTTTAACGTCATCATTATCTTTATTAAAATAACATAATTTTCAAAATTCAACCAGAAGAACGGGACCACATTAGAATCCCAATGTCACTCCTCAGAGGTGATTTTTTTCCCATATAATTTTTTTTTTTTTTTTGATGAGGAAGACTGACCCTGAGCCAAAATCTGTGCCAATCTTCCTCTACTTTGTATGTGGGACACCACCACAATGTGGCTTGATGAGTGGTGCCGTGTCTGTGCCCAGGATCCAAACCTGCGAATCCTGGGCCACCGAAGCAGAGCATGTGAACTTAACTGCTACACTACTGGGGTGGCCCCTCATATAATTTTTTAATTAAAATATAATTCACATACCATAAAATTCACACTTCTAAAATGTACAGTCTAGTGATTTTAATATATTCACTAAGTTGTGGAACCATCGCCATTATCTGATTCCAGGATATTCTATCACCCCAAAAAGAAACTATCTTTTATATCTGTTATCTATTAGCAGTCATTATTCCACATTCCACCTCCTTTGCAAATCACTAATCTACTTTCTGTCTCTGTGGATTTCCTATGACGGATATTTCATATAAATGGAATTTTACAATATATGGCCTGTAATGTCTAGCTCCTTTTACTTAGCATAATAGTTTCAAGGTTCATCCACGTTCATTCCTTTTTGTATCTGGATAATATTCTATTGCATGCATATACCACATTGTAGTTATCTATTCATCAGTCAATGGACATTTGGTTGTTTCTACTTTTTGGCTATTAAGAGTAACCCTTCTATGAACATTCATGTAGTAATTTTTGTGTGGACATACGTTTTCAGTTCTCTTGGATATATACCTAGGAGTCGAATTGTTAGGTCTTATGGTAACTCTATTTTTAACTTTTTGAGGAAGTGCCAAAATGTTTTCTAAAGGAGCTGCACCATTTTACAATCCTACAAACAATGAATGAGGGTTCCAACTTCCCGACATCCTCACCAACACTTGTTATTTGATTATAGGCATCCTGGTGAGCATCAAGTGGTACCCACTGAGGTTTCGATTTGCATTTCCCTAGTTACTAACGATGCTATGCTAAGCATCTTTTCATGTGCTTCTGGGAGATTTTTCTATCTTCTTTGGAGAAATGACTATCCCAATCCTTTGCCCACTTTTTAATTGGGTAGAGGGCATTTTTGTTCACACAGATTTTGAACCCAGAAATAAAATTCAAAGAGGGAGATTTGGAAAGAAGTGAAGGGCAGACAACATTAGCAAGCGTTCTCCCCCTGAAAGGATCCCCACTCACTGAGGCCTCTGTTCTTCCTCCATGCCCCTGGCCACCATGGAGTCAGGAGTTCGGTGGAGAGGACACAGTCAAAAGATGAGCCAGCACAAATACTCTGAAGGCAACAGATGTAGGTAGAATATTGTTATTTCTTCCAGTGGCAAGTAGGTGTCATCTGTTCATTTAATCCGAAACAAACAAGATGCCACTTTCTTGTTGCTCTCTCTCTAGTCTGTTGGCTACATGTAGCTCAGAAATCCAGGCTCCGGGATTTCCAACTCCCCCAGAGCTCAGGGGGTTGTGGGGGAGGGGGCATTTCTCCACCAACAAGGGAGCAATCATCAGCCACAGTGGTCACGTCTGCACAAAATCACCTCAAAAAGCAAATTCCCACGATGAGATTCTGTCCGACGCTGTCCTAAGAAGAGACTCTTAAGCCAATTAGAGTGGCAGGAATTATGACAAATGCTGCCATTATGATTCAGGCAGACTGACTATAACCCATGAATCTTCTGCTCCCGCTCTGGCCCCGGCGTCTTACAGACGTATTTCTGTGGTGGAATGGTGTCTTGTTCTGTTAAGCACATTTTGAGATCACTCAAATGCTGTGTTATGGGAAGTGTGAATTTGAGGTCATAGCCTCTCGGCCAGAACTGTTGCCTGAAGGAAAACACTAAAACAGGAAATGAAGTTTCACAGTCTATTCAGCTGTTCTGTGGCCACTGGGGTAGAAGGACAGCCCTGGCGGGGCTGTGGGTTGATTTTTTTTTTTTTTTTTTGCTCCCTATCGCATTCCTGCTCTTCCAACTCGCTGTGGAGAGAAAAACATAATTTTCAATGTAAGAGTCAAAGGCTTGAAGCTTAACATGGTCCCTCCGCTATGACAATAATGAACCAAGAAAGTCACCTATTTGAAACTCACTGCTTTCAAAAGGTTTTCGAAATTCTTACAGAGTCTTATAGAGTGGAAAGCCCTGCTGAGACTCCTGGGTAAAACAAATCAGGACAGAAGGGTCTGTGTGTGGGGGGGTGAGGGGCAAAGGACCCCACTGGTCTTTGGCGTGTGTCTGCACGTGCACATTATTATTGCAGTGTGGAACTGGTCATTTAACTCTGCAGACACCTCTTCTCTTGTCTCTGTTTGTTTCTGGGTAAGTCTTCCTTGCAATGGTCTCATGTGAACCTCTGAATGATTAAAACATTCTTTTCCAGAGGGATGGCGACAAAACGCCTAAGTGTGTGTTGTTTTAAGCCAGTATATTCGTGGTAATTTGTTACAGAAGCAGCACAAGGCTAATAAAGATTTATTCTCCTAAAGTTCTTGCAGTGAGAAATCTAAAAATGGGTTGGCCAGGCTGAGTTCTTTGTGGAGGCTCTAGGGAGAAATCCATTTTCTTGCGTTTTCCAGCTTCTAGAGCCACCTGCACTCCTTGGCTCGTGGCTCCATCCTTCATCTTTAAAACCATCAGTGTAGCATCTTCCAATCTCTCTCTCTCTTTTTCTCTCTGTTGATCACATCACTTTTTCCTTTTTCTGACCATCCTGCATCCCTCTTATAAGGACCCTTATTACATGGGGCCCAGCCGGATAATCTGAGACAATCTCCCCATCTTGAGATTCTTAAATTAATCGCATTTGCAAAGTCCTTTTTGCCGTGGAAGGTCACATATTCACATGCTCTGGAGATTAGGACGTGGGTATCTTTTGAGGGGCCATTGCTCAGCCCACCACAGTCTCCCTGACCTGAACACCAGGGAATCAGGGACTTTTCTCCTGAAAAAAGAGTTCGCTTCTTGCTTAGGGAGGAGACTGAGAAAAACCACCTGATGAGTGAATAATGGAAGGATGCCCACACACTTCATCCCTGCTGGGGTTCATCCTTCCCACCAGGGGCGGTAACAGGCCCAGAAATATAGTGGTGTCCAAGCCCTAGGCCTGCTCTGTGTCTGCAAAAGGAACCGAGAGTGTGGCATCAACTCCAGCTTCACCACCCCCAGGCTGCGTAATTTTGGGCGAATCACACCTTCTCTGAGCATAGCCTCTACAGCTACTGTTTTATTAGCCCATTTTGGGGACAGTATCTTTTGTACCTACCACAAAAGGTGTCTGGGAGGAGTAATTTTGAGATCACTTACATGAAGAGGCTTTTAGAAGTCAACGCCAAATAAATGTAGGTTGTTAGACATTAGTTACCACCTTTGTCCTGACCACGCCCTTATGAGATGGGGAGAGGGTAAGCGTATCCACTTCAGTGGTGGAGAGAAGCACAAGACTTATGGAGCCAAGGTGGAGGTGAGCCCTCCGGAGCTCTGCCTACGGTGCTGGGGCTGAGGGATGTTTGCACATGAACAACCACAGTTGGAGAGGCAAGTGAGCCCTGTGCTGAGGGCTGAGTTTACACAGAAGGCAGGGCGACTGACAACCAAGCTTCCCAAAGTGCTGCTTTGAATATGAGAAGCATGGCGTTCTCTAGACAGCGCCCAGGAGAAAACACGTGGCTTGGTAGAATCCTAGTTATCATCTTAGAGTTTTGTATGCAGTGGATGCTCAAAAAATGTTCTTTTGGTAACAAACCACCAACAATAAATGAAGAAGAAAATTGGGACTGTTCGCTAGATTACTCGAGCAAAATGGGGGTGTACTTTGATCCAAAATATCCAGGAGACTGAGGCCAAAGGGTTAGGTTTAAATATGCAGATAATATAGAAGGGATTCTAGTTATCTGAGAAGTGGGAAGATTGAGTGAGGAAGCAGAAGGCTCCCCAAAGAACTGGCTACTTTTACAACTGTTCTCTCTTAAACATAGCTCTTCCTTTGTCACCAAAGTCTCTCTTCTCCACCCCTCATCAACGCCCCACCAAGGCATGAAATCCTTTATGGGGCAGTCTCTCTCTGAGTCCCAGGGGTTGCCTGGTAACCCATCGCAAGTGGATTAAAAAGTGATTTGTGAAATCTTGCAATAAATGCAGGGTTTCGTGAAATCCATTGACAGTGATCAAGTCAGGGATCTCCTTCCATCTTGGGAGAAGTTGTTGATATATGATGACCTGGCAAAGATGGGCCCTTGACAACAGAAGGGGAGGAAGTGATCAGGAAGATGGCAAGTAGGATGTGCTTTCAGAGAGAATGATTTGAGCATCAAAAGGTTATCAGAGGCCCTTGGGGAAGTAAAGCCCCTGCATATTTTTGTAGATCTGACCCTCTTTATGACCTTGCTGATAAGCTCAATGTGTAAAATGAAGTCTCACTGATTGTACCAACATGCAGTGTTGTCAGAAAAATCATCAAGATGAAAAATAAACACTTAATTCCTGCTTTTTTCCTCAGAACTCATGCATAGCTGTAATTACAACCAAAAGCATGTTCAACAAAAGATGATGTAGACTTATTTTCATAGTTTTTGCTTCCGTTTTCAAGGTAAAGTCTAACAACTATAGCTTTTTTCTTTTCACTCTTCAGTATGAAGTTTGGGTCCCCATTTTATTCAAGTGGATCCCTTGTGGCCTCTTCCCAGCCTAATGAGTGCTTTCCACACTCCATCTTCCCTTTTCACCATCCAGTGTGGAATAAGTGGGCACCTTGGCCAGCCGCTAGCTCACACTCTGCCCAGGTACCTCTGAAGAAGTCTCTACTCCTGCAAAATTGAGCACACGTTGCTCCAGCCACATCTTCCTTTTGCTCTTGGTAAATGCTCCATTTCTAATTTCTTCTAGAACTTAGCTGAGGATTATAGCTAAGGAATGAGCCTCTTCCTACCAAGGCCTAGGATAAATTTGTCAGCAGCTCTTGGTGCTATTGCAGGGGTGAGGAGTCCAAGATTTAACAGATGAGGGCATTTGGTGCCTTTCTTACTAAAAAACACATTTTCAAGAGCTCAGAGAAGCCTGAGTAGAGTTTGGTCCAAGAGAGACTCTTTGTCACTGCCCAGACCCTTGTCCACTGGGCTGACATGGCTCCCTGCTTCCAGCTTCTCCTGAACACCTCCTTTCTCTCTTCTCCTGCTTCCCCCATCTCAAAGTTGCCAGAGCCCGAGCCACCTACAATGGATGATTAGCTAAAGGGCTTCCCCTCCTGGAAGCACCATGATTTTTTAAACAGCTTTTATTGAGACATAATTCACATACCATAAAATTCCCCCATTAAAAGTGTACAATTCCTTGGTTTTTAGTAGATTCTCAGTTATGTGCAGCCATCACTGGAGTCAATTTTAGACCATTTTTATTACCTCAAAAAGAAGGCCCATACTCTCTAGCTATCACCTTCCTGTCCCCCACGGTCCCCTCCCCCTGCCCTAAGTAACTGCTAACCTACTGTCCGTCTCAACAGACTTCCCGATTCTGGACTTTCATATGAGTAGAATGGTACAATGTGTGGTCTTTTGTGAGCGGCTGCTTCCACTGAGCATGTTTTCAAGGTCCATGCAGGTTGCAGCCCATATCGGTGCTTCTTTCCTTTTTATGGCTGAACTGTACTCCGTCGCATGGATAGACCACGTTTTATTTATCCACTCATCAGTTGATGGACCTTTGGGTTGTTTCCACCTTTTGGCTATTGGGAACAATGCTGCTGTGAACATTCAGATGTAGGTTTTTGTATGGGTGAGTGTTTAATTCCCCTTGGGGCAGTGCTATGATTTAACCACATTCAAGTGCACAAATCCCCAAAAGTCTCTTTAAGGAGATACCAGGGACTCATGGATATCAGGCCAGTGGGGAGGAGGATTCAAGGCAGACAAGGCAGACAGACCTTTTTGGGGTCTCTCCAGAACCCCTGTGGATGGCTGCCACCCCACCTGTGCCACAAGCACAGAGTAAGAGGTTTGGAAGCACAGGTTCAAATCCTCCCTCAATCGTTTGCCGACCGTGTGTTCAAAGGCCAGTTACTTCTGTCTCTATGCTTCTGCTTTTCCTTCTTTAGAATGGGGCTCATAATAGATGTACTTCATAGGATTGTTGTTTTATTAGAGTGATAAAACAGGGACCCATGAGCACAAAGCCCAATACGGAGTAATTTCATAAGAGTTTCCTATAGGTTCTCAATTAGGAAGCTCTAAACTGCAAGTGAGACAACGTCTGACTAAAGTGACTTGAATATTGCAGGATTGCTAATAAATCTCAGCTACAAGAAGTCCCAAGGTACCTCGACCAGTTCATCAACTCTAGATTCTCAGGGCTATGGTGGGTTAACTTCCCTTTGTTTCTCTTGGCCTTCTCTTGGAGATAAGAAGGCTGCCACAGCTCCACACATCATATCCAGCCTCAGCCAGGTTCTGAGGCAGGATGGAGCAGAAATAGTCTTCTCCTCATTTCACCTCCACCCACTCCTTCTGCTGACTTCCCCTCAGGATTGGAAAACACAGCCAACCCATAGTTGTGAGGGAAGCTGGAAAGGTGAGTATCTGGCACTCGCAAACTATGTCGTGGATGTTGGACTGGGAGGAAAAAAAACAAGTGGAGGAATGCCTGTTGGTAGCAAGTCAATAGTGTCGCCATCTTGTTTTTATTGTTGTTATAATTCTGTATCATGGGAACACAATCAGACAAATTATTGGCTCTGAAACTTGGTATTCTATTGTGCATTGATCGCAGGTGGTGGGTTTTACAGATTGTCATAGTTACACAGGGAATGTCCCTTCTTTCAAAGTTTGTAACCCACACCCAAATCCTTCTGCATGGTAGCTACAAAAAGACACACAGGAGAACCCCTGGAGGCCACCTTACTCTCAACTGAAACCATGTGGACAAATAACACAGGGACTGTGGTGTATGATAATGAAAGCCAATTGTGGGCAAGTGATCTCCAAGGAAACCTGCCTGAGGCTGGGGATGGGGGGGGAGGGGGAGGACCCTCTTTTGACTGCCTTAAATCTCAGTATCAGAACAGGAGGGATCTCAGAGAGCATCTTATCCAAGTGCATCATTTTGTATAGGAAAGAGGACTAGACCCAAATACCTCAAAGTGAAATGGAGCTTGGTCCTGTCTGTGGCCACTCAGCACTCAGGTCAGGCTACTGGACTTGAACCTGCCAACTAAGACTTCCAAATAGCCAGCCACTTTGCCCCTTGACACTGAAGTCAATCTTTCCTTGGGTTCACAGGCTTAATCCATTTTAATGGATTGATCCATTTTAATGGAATCACTTTAATTTTGCTTCATTTCCAACACACCACGCTCCCAAGAAACGGCAAAGCAAAGGCCATTGATCCAGCTAAGAACAAATGACATCAGGTTTGCTCATTTGTCTTGGCAGCATTCTAGCCTTTTCACCTCCGGGCAGTATCGATAAAAAAAAGACACGAAGAAAGATCTAGATGCAACCGTGGGTTAACAAGAGCAAACATCAACCACACTTTCTGGCCCTAACACACAAATAGTGGCCAGTCACAGTTCTCTTCTGTCACAGCAGACTCCTGGTCTTTCCCATGTTGTTCCTAAAAGGTCAACCCTTCCCCTCAGCCTCCCATAGAAACTATAATTTTCTACATCCTCAATGCAAGGAGCAGGATGAGACTATCATACTACATCAGAACGGGGAGAAATCCCAGAGGTTTGAGGCCTGAGATGTACCTTAATGCCTAAGGAAAATTCTTTAACCCCTCCTGCCTCAGTTTCCTCATCTATAAAATGGACATAATAAAATAATACCCACTCCAAGAGATTAGTCAAGTCCTAACGAGGTTATTCAATTTTCTTTCTTTTCTTTTTTTAAGCCCTGAATAATTGTGATTGAATTTCATGTGGTGATCTCGCCTTCTCGACAGCCGACCGCAAGGAAATTCCCTTGTCCTTGTTAAAAAGGGAGGCCTGCCCTGGGGATTAGTGTTCCTCTTCTTGTCCTCATTTCCTTCACCCAAGTGTCTCATGTTATACAAACTATAAATCCCAAACGGAAAAGTTTCCATAAGGCGAGCTTCCACCTTCCCACAGGCGTCATGAGGAGAATGTCTCCACATGATTCTGTATTCCAGAGAAGAGAATATATCCCTTAAGAGCACCAACACTTTGGTTTCATTTTATTATCTCGATGGAAATTTTTCTAAAAAGTGGTACATGTCTCCCCATCTTCTTTCCATGGAGTTTAGCCTGAGTATAATTTAACCTTCTCTCTCTGACTCCTTGTCTGTACCATAAACGTACTCTAATCTAAGACATAGAGTCATGTTTGAATTTCAGTTTTGCTATTTCCTACTTCATATCAGCCATATCTGCCTCTAAGTCCTAGAAAGGTGGGGTTTTACATTATCATCACCCAGACCTCAAACTCACTCCTAGACAGAATTGCATCCCCCCCCATAGATGCCCACTGCCTTCATTTCTTAAAAGGTTATTGATCAGCAGATACAGAACCCCACTTAGCAAAATAAATACATTGTTGAAAAGTCATCTGTGATAATTAGGAAACAATAACTAACATTAATTGGGCATTTATTTTCGCCAGTCTCTGATTCAAGCACTTCGTCTGTAGTATTTTACCTTGTTGCTATAACAGCTCTTTGGGGGTGGGTATTATTTTATTATATCCACTTTATAGATGACGAAACTGAGGCATGAGGGGTTAAGGAATTTTCTCAAGTCCAAACAGCTAAGAAATAGAAGATGTGGACTTCCAACTGAGACAGTCTGTTCCGGAAACACAGCCCCCAGTAACCAGTGTCTACGACTGGGGGTCACAGCCTACAGATGGTGAAATGAAATGAGTTTAGTGAATGTAACCTGCGCTGAAAAAAATGAAATAGAGGAAAAAGGAACTTAAAATCTTTCAGTGCAGAGTGCATGGTAAAGAAGGCAGGACTATTTCACAAAACTTTGGTTTGGGTCTGCACACACACACATACATGCACACCATAAATGTGAGTGTGTCCACTGAGTCACCATGAAAAATACATTTCTTACTGTGAGGTATTGTGGAAAAAGCTTGAAAAGCAATGAACTCAACTATATAACTTCTTTCTTTTTTAAAGGATGGACTGCCTTTTACTTGCCTCGTACATGTATCATTTCCTGCCTTCCGTTTATGATAGGGAGGGTGGTATTAATTTACTTTGAGCAAACTTCCACTTCAAATGGCAAGTTAGGCACCAGCCCTGCCTAAGCTGGGTGGCAACATGTATAAGAGCTTAGGGTCTGGAATCAGACTAACCTGAGTTTAAACCCAGCTCTCGAACACCTTGAGCAAACTGTTTAACTCCCTGAGCATCAGTTCCCCTGGCCCTCGCACCTCCCTTGCACGGCTCCAGCCAGGAGTAAATGAGATCATGCACTCACATGTTCCTAGCGAGCCTGGACTTCAGAAGCCTTCAAGACTCTCTGCTCTTGCTCCGTGATCCACACTCTTCACTCCAGAGCGCATGTGCCCGGGAAGCGGTGGCTTTGAATTCTGCAGTGTCTGCCTGCGAAGCCCCCCGCCTCTCAGCCCCCTGCTGGAGCACAGGAGGGAAGGGTGACTCACAGTGTCACAGATATGGTCACCTTCCCGAGGTAGCCCTCTGATTGCATTGACACCCATTCAAGCCTACACCATTCCTTCATATATAAATGAAATAATCTACTTTGTTTGACAAGTCATGAGAAACCAGCCTCTCAAAAAGAAGGAGTAGTGCCTTAATGGATGAGGAACATTCTAGATATGTCTTAAACCGTGAAGACTTTCTCACCCTAAATCCCTTCCAGTCTCCTCAGGATTGGGCCATCCCATCCTGATAAATGGGAAGAATGACTTTTTCCAGGTTCTAATGGGATACCAATGTGGCATTGACTGGACTTCCCTAACAAGGCTCCTAGAGATCCCAGAAGGGACAAGTGAAGTTCCCCACGAGACACCCTTACCTCGTGTGACAGTCGGCACCTTCAGAGAAGTGGCTCATGGCTCCATGACCTTGCCTTTTGACCAGGCCTCATACCTCAGGGGACCTTGGTCAGCCTACTTTGCAGAAGTGGCCGAACCAGCAGGAACCAGGAGAACTTCCGTGTAGAAAGCAACAGCAAGCAGCTTTAGTAGGGTGCTTCAGAGTTTACAAGTATGTTTTTGTGTGGATTGTGTCATGTAACCTTGACTGAAAAATGCCCTTTGGTTAAAATAGACAGATACTTTCTTGGGCGAGAAGATGGAAAGGGCGCAGGAAGAGAAACAAGAGCAGGGGCTTCAGTGTCCTTGTGTGATTTGGGGCAAATTACCCTTACCAGGAGTCACATTCTTTATCCACAAAATGCAGTAATAACTACACCTATTGTGAGGATTATATGAGATAACTTTGCAGGTAGCAGGTGCTCAATAAATCTTAGCTGCTTCCTCCCTCTCTTTCCCTCTCTCTACCCTACCGGACTCCAGAATCGGTGCTCTTCCCACAATGTTAACATAAAGGTTTGCTTTGCTGCTTGCAAAATTTTGACATTATGCTCTCCAAAGAGACAGACAAAGAGAGGCAGTGTTGTGCTTTTCATGTTCGGCCACAGGGATAAAAGCAGAGAGGGGAGCTGTTCAAAGGAAACAAAAATAATTAACTTGGTGATTGATCTAGGCAGCTGGTGGCTCAGCCAGTGTAGGAGATGAGGTCACAGAACTAGACCAGCTACAGCTGGGCAGGGTTTGCTGGAGATCCAGGGTCCATCGCAAAGGTCCACTAACCACAGAGCAGAGAACAGGAGGGTGGCAGCTGATGCACAGCATCCTTGGCTCGTAGGCTGAATTGCTTCTTCCCTCGCTTTCTCTTATTCCATCTTCTGATGAACCTGTTGGCCTAGGAGGATGCACAGCTCCGTGTATTCACTGGGGACAAAACAGACCACATTACAACTCAACCACTGATGGATAAAGTCATACTTCTCGAATATCAACAAAAGGCCCCTGCCCAATTCATAAGAAGAAAAGAAGGCGAGAGGAAATAGGGACTTTTTTAATATAGGCTCAAAAGAGAAAATACTTCAACCTTTGCCAACAGATTAGAAAAACAATGCTGCTAGGCCTATTTGATCTGCCTGTCACCTTAGAGAACTATAAAAAACAAAGACAGCTGGGCAATAAAATGTCCCATCAAGAAAAACTCCTTCAAATATGAGACAGCTGTGGTCAAAGCCATTCTAGAATTATATTTCCTTTTATGTACCCTGGTTCTTTCTTTTATTAGAAGTAATTTATGCCAATAAAAATATTGTTGACCCAGGCTGCTGGCCCATCGCTAAAGGTATAATCAAAACCTTTCTTTCTTTTTGTCAGAGAATAATATGCTGGTCCCCTCCAGAGCCCTAGCAAACCTGGCCTCCAGCTCAATGCCCAGGTCCCTCCACGTGGACTGGGAGAGCTGCGATGAAGGACAGTCAGATGATAAAAGCACTTGTCTTGCTTCGGGGTGAGTCTGGGTTCACAAACCCGAGATCGGAGGCGTTGGGAGTAACATTACCATTTTTCTTCATTTTAGAATACATGAGAAGATCTGTTTGGGGTTTTTTTTTAGCATAAGGTTAATCAGAAACTGCCCTGGAGGAGTGAGGAAGAGCTGGTGGTGTTTCAAGGACAGAGTCCTCCCATGACCTTAGGGCTGGTCCGGAGGACGCGGTGTGGCCGGAGGACAAGGTCCCTCTCGGGGCCGGCATTCCAACAGCGTCGCAGAGCCAACACTCTGTGATGAGGCACCCAACTGGATTTAAAAATAGACAGGAAAGATCCAGCAAAGGAGAAATCACAACATAAATTGGCTTTTGCCGTCCAGCTGTGATGAACAGTGGGAAGAAATGGAAATGTAATTGTGGAGCCCTCGGATGAGGTATTAAACCTTGAACAGGAAGGATTCACATTAGCAAACACCAGTGTGATCCTTCAAGGGGGATGATGGTTTTGATTGGATTAGCCTCACCGTTTCTGTCGTGTTTACAAAGTTTTCTCCAAATGCTTGCAAAAGGGGGAAAAAACAAAGACATTATCCAGCAGAATATTACTCTTGCGATTTGAAAGGACTGGAGCCACAATCCACCTAGTCATATTAGGCCGCCCTAAAGGTATCAGAAATCCTCATTGGTTGTAAATCACTTGGTTTTGCCGTACAAGCCTACACAGTGTGAAGGTGCTAGATGGTTTAATCCTGACTCCTCCACTGGTGTCTGCACAACCTTAGGCAAGGTATTAATCTCTCTAAACCTCAGGCTTCTCATCTATAAAGTGGGGATAACAACCGTGCTGGAGCAGAGGGCTGCTTTGAGAACTAAACAAGAGAATCCAGGTAAAATGTTCAGTGATGCTGCCTGGCAAAAAGAGGGCAACAGGCAATGCTAGTTATTGTTCTCCAGTGTTGTTTGGCAGTGAATGCAGACAGGAACCACTCCCTGCTTCCTGCTTCCCCATTTCCCTTCATCACCCTTTGATAAGAACATCTCGGGAATTTGTAGGAAGACATGTCTGCTCATCACAATTCAAGGAATTGTAACCCTGTGCCCCAGGAAGCCACCAAGAGAGACACTGATTTCAAATGCAGCCATCAGAGATGGAAAACGAAACTGGTCATAGTTGAGCCTAGGCTGTAGTCCAGCCCAGACTCACCAGAACCTCAGGTGGTCCTTCCCCACCCTGGATTGACCTCCGGCCCTTCTGCTACCCCATCACTCACACACTTGGATTCGCAGTGGCCTTCAAGGTTGTGAGTGTTGCACAAGTGTTTAGAGCCATTAGTCTTCCATCCAGACCGTAAACCAATGGATATGTGCCAAAGGGCCCAAGACACCCAAGTCCTCCGCCAGAGGAGAGCTATGCCTACCCGCATCACTTAGGAATGCTCTTGGCTGCAAACAACAGAGAAGCTTGTGGACAGTGGACTAAACCATAGGAGAGAATATGCTTTTCTTGCATATGAAATTGGTGGCAGGAGTGATTGGTATTGATCCAGCCTTTCAAAGATGCCATCCAAAGACCTAGGCTCTTCCTTTCATCTCTGCCAACCTTGGCAAGTTAACCTTTCATCCTCAAGCTTGTCATCTCAGGGGATGTCTTAATCAGCTTGGGCTGCCGTAACAAAATACCATAGGCTGGGTGGCTTCAATGGCAGAAATTTCTCACAGTTATGGAGGCTGGAAGTCCAAAATCAGGGTTTTAGCATGGTGGATTCTGGGCAGAGCCCTCTTCCTGGCTTGTAGACAGCTGCCTTCTTGCTCTGTGTTTAGATGGCCTTTCCTTGGTGATTGCTCATGGAAAGAGAGAGAGGCTTCTCTCTTCCTCTTCTTATAAGGCCACTAATTCAGTCAGATTAGGACCCCACCCTTTTGACTTCAATTAACCTTAATTCCCTCCTAAAAACCCTATGTTCAAACACAGTCACATTAGGGGTTAGGACTTCAACACAGGAATTATGGGCGGGCACAATTCAGTTCACAGCAGGGGGAAAAGTGGCAACCATCATCTAGGCCTTACATCTCTGATAGAAAGAAGGAGAAAAGGAGTGCAGAAAATGTATGTCCCTTTTTCAGGAAAGAACTCTTTGACTGACTTTCAGTTATGTCCCATGGTCATCCCTAGCTGCAAGGAGCACTCAGAATTGAGAGGGAGGTGACTGGGGAGGAAGAGGCCAGATTGGCTGTATACACATATGCCAAGGTTATGTGACTGTTTACCATGATTTTCTTGAGGCTAGTGAAATGGTAAAGTTTCCAAAAGAAGCTTCAATCTTTTTGATGATGATGCTACAATGAGGGTCATTATTTTCTTTAAGGGATTCTTGATAATTTAACAAAAGAACCTCTCCTAGGCACTATATTAGTTAGCTCTTGCTGTGCAACAGACGCCCCAGAAGTTAGTAGTTCAGTGGGTTGGCAATTTGAGTTGGGCTCCTCTAGATGATTCTTCTTCTAGTCTTGGCAAGACTCACGCATGCATCTAGGTCAGCTATCAAGTTGGATGAGGCTGGCTGAGATGGCTTGTCTCTGCTCCAAATGGGCTCTCATCCACGGGCAGGATAGCCTGGGCTTCCTCACATGTCCCCCAGGCAGGTTTCTGAGAGAGAAAGAGAAGTAGCTCAACTTTGCTTCTGCCACATTCTATTGACCAAAGCAAATCACAAGATCAGCCCAGATTAAAAGAGCGGGAAAGCAGACACTACCTCTTATTGGACAAAGCTGCAAAGTCACATTGAACGGATCACGAAAACAGAGACGGGGAGGATTGTGGCCATTTTTACAATCTATCGCAGGTACATTGGTCACATTATAGGAAGTATGCTGAACAAATGCGGAGGTGAGAATAAGAAGGATGTTCCAAATCAGTATTTTGTTGAGTTATGTTAACAACCACTCCCAAAGCAAATTAAAGTGAACGTTCTATACTATATCAAAAAGAAGCTCAATCTTCCATGACTAGCTACTGGAATTGGGCCCAAGCTCTGTTAAATCTTCATACATTCCCCTTTCATCAAAGTAAAAATGACAAGCACTTTGATGAATATTATTTGTCTAAAATTAATGCAGGAGTCTGGTGGAAAACTCGAAATCCATGAACAGCTTCATTAAGTGATCAGTAAGCACTGAATGTTATTAAAACTGCATGAGCAGATGCCTTAAGCAATAACGGATCTTTCTTCTCATCTTCTCTGGTACTTGGGAGATGTGAAATCCAGGCCATAATCACATTAGCTTTCTGTCCATGACCCGAAAGAAGAGGTCTCTTCACCTGGGATGGTAATGACACGGGGATGAGGGCCGAGCTTCTCCAACTGCATTATCCTTAATTAAAGTCACTGCTGATGGACCCATGACCTTAAGGAAAACATCTCTGACCTTTCTATGACTGGGCTCAAACTTGTAACTTTAATTAACATTCCTCCTAGTTCTTCTGCCAGTTCTTTCTAACTCCATTTCAGATTCGTGCACTGATTTTTTTGTGGGCCAATTCCCTTATACTTTCAAAAATGATCAGTATTAGGTTCCCGTGGGCATTAGACGCCACTTTTTCTGTTTTATTCCTAACATGACTGTGTCCATTAAAATTCACTGCAAGTTCCCAAACAAATATCTTCATGTATCTGGGGATTCCAAGATAGACCAGAAGACCCTCTTCTTGGATGTGCCACATAAAAATTCCATGTATGTGGCTTAGAATGGAGAAGGCCGTCAAAGACCATCTCCTTCTTTAAGAACAAAATGAAGTTTCTTGACATTCCTTGGTATTCCTCAAGGTGAAAACAGTCAATATGCTTTACAAAACCCCCATTAGAGCAAGGATAGGCGTTCCCCAGGCCTGCCTCCCAAAAGGTGTGACGTTGGAACCACTGCATCAAGGGATGCTGAGCTCCGTGCAGAATGTGAAGCTGTTGTGCTCACCCACCCTGCACCCCAAGCTCCCTCCAGGCTCAGCTCCTCCCTGGAGGCTCCCAGGCAAGTTTTTATACAGCTTCAGACAATTCGTTTCATACACAGATGACGGGCGATGTTGAAGTTCTAACCCCCTGTTCATTTGTTGCTTTTTAAACTGTTTGCTGAGATGCTGGCCTGGGTTCAAGGTTGAAGACAGTAAGAACAGAATCCAGGTCAACTAAGACCAGAATTAAAAAATAGTATATCAACCATGATTCAGGGAAGATGTTTAAGTCCTACTATGTGTGAAGCAATCTCTGGAAGGTGCTCCAAAGGAAGCCTTACTTTTAAGGAACTTACCATCTACTCGAAGCAATAAAATATAGACACAGAGACAGTAACTGTCAAAAATCATAGCTAAAATGTTTGCCCATCATTTACTGAGTCCGTACCATCTGCCAAGATCTGTGTTGGGCACTTGATTCATATCGTCCCCTCTAGTCTTCACAACAGCCTCATTTTAAAATGAAGAGACCACACTCAAAGAAATTAGGTGAAATATCCAGGGCCACAGTGCTAGCAAGTGGCAGATCCAAGAACCAAACTCTGCTTAATCTCATTCAAAAGCTCAGTCTCTTTCCTCCACGCTAGAACGACTGGTGGCATTAGCCAAGTGGAGACGCAGGTGGAGAAGTGGATCCAGGTTCTGCACGTGGCCTTGGAAGCCCCCACAGTTGGGGCGGTTGCCCTGTACCTGTTGGACTATTGCTCAACTGAACTGTGAAGCAGGCCAAGGTGACCAGAGTCTGATGTCTTAAGTGGAACAGGAAGGAACATGTGAGGTCCAGGTGCCGACCCCTCTGACTTGGTCCACCTGAGTACTGGCCACATTTCAAGAAGACCCTTGTGAAGCAGGATGAATATGCTCTAGAGATCTACTGTGTGACATTGTACCTATAGTTAGCAATATTGTGTCATACATTCAAAAATTTGTTAAGAGGGTAGATCTCATGTTAAATGTTCTGATCACAATAAAATAATTTTAAAAAAATTTTAATAAAGAAGACCCCCTGCCCTACCTCTTCCTCCCTGTGGCAGCTCATTTTTCTGATTTAAGTGCGATGGGCCAGCATCACATCAAGATGGGAAGCATTATGTCACCAGGAAGGCAGAGGTTCCATCCCCCATGTCGACACCAACTCCCGCTGGTCAATACTGATTGCTTGGAGGGCAGGGCTCAAGAGAGCTGTAGGGCCACATCAGGGCTCGTCAGGAAAGACTGGCATATCATTAGCAATGTCTGCATGGAAGAGGGAAAAGGGAATCGTCACATACGTATGTACTGCCTAGTTAATGACGTTAGGATGATGGCCATCCAGACCTGTGTTCAAATCCCCACCATTTCGTAACTGTGTGATCTTCAGCTAGGAAATTCAACCCTCGTGACTCCCAGTTTCTTCGCCTGTAAAAGGAACAAACCTTCCTCGAAGATTTGTTTTGGAGATTTAAAAAAACTAATGTCAGGTGATCTGAACGTTTGCGTCTCCACAAGACTCCTGTGTTGAAACCCTCTCTCCAATGTGATGGTATTGGCAGGTGGGGCCCTTGGGAGATGATTAGCTTTAGAGGAGGTCATGAGGGTGGACCCTCCATGATGGGATTAGTGCTTTATAAGAAGAGGAAGGGACGCCAGTGAGGACACAATGGGAAGGGGACACATTACAAGTCAGGGAAAGGGCCCTTACTGAGAACCCAATCAGCCAGCACCTTCATCTTATACTTCCCAGCCTCTGGAACTGTGAGAAATACAAGTCTGTTGTTTGGGCCACCCTGTCTGAGGTATTTTCTTACAGCAGCCCAAATGGACTAAGATAGATATAGACAGCACTTTGCACATCGCCTTTCTACACTCTCGTGTGGGCACTCAACAACGATAACCATCGTTTTTATTTGTTAATAGTGCATTCTGACTAATGCACGTGCTATCCTGTATTAACAGCATATAAACAAAATGTAACAATGGCGAAAACCCAATGCACTGAGATAACGCGATTTCTGTGCACTGTCGTTCCGGGATGTTAAGACCTGGATGCCTGTTAATCATGGGAGTATGACGGGGGTCTTTGGAAACCACCCTGTGGTTTCCTTATGAACAGGGTAGGCATCCCTTGGCTTACACAGAGCTAGTCTAAAATCTTTTAAGTGAGTTTTGAACATTATCTGTAATGCTCAGAACTCACTTGTAACCCAAGTGTTCCTGGTCCTCCCGCTCTTGGGTGCATGTAGAGCCATATTAACAATGAGAGCCTGAACGCACTGATTCTCACCACAGGCCCCCATGCTGGACCTCAGCCTCCATCAGTGCCCCTCGGGCTCTCCAGAAGACAGTTGACAATCTCGGGGGAAATTGCTGCCCTGGGGCTTGTGGTCTAAGGAGGCAGCTCCTCTGCTCCGCTAGTTTAACTAAAACATCTGCTCTCAAAAAGAGGTAGATATGAGTGTGGGGCTTCTTAGGAGATACACCCATAGGATAGTCTCAACTGTGTTCAGCGTCATACATCCCCTTGATGGCTGAGGCTTAGAAGAGCTAAGAAACATATAGCAAGTTTCCGGAGGAAAATATTAAATTCGCCTGGAAGAATCATTTTATGAATCCTGAGAGGATTTCTAAGAGACAAGTCTTAACAAGCAGATGGAGAAGCTGAGGTGCTGGTTGAGAATTTTAGCATCCGGCTCTACCAGCAATTCGCACATCCCCAGAGCCGGGCAGGTACACACTCTGTGCTGAGAACCACAGACCCAGCCACTGGACATCTGAGCAGCAGGACAAGTGATGGAGAGCAGCCTGGGGACATCCACTGTGACTCAGCATGGCGCAACAATTTGCGAGCTCACTGGGGTTTGAGATGCTAAGGGAGGCCCCATGCTAACTAGAATGAGGTGCCTGTCCTGAAGGCAGGTGGAAAATCACATACCTGTAAAACGTGTGGCATTAGTTTCCTCTGGCTGCCATAACAAATTACACAAACTGGGTGGGTGAAGACAACAGAAATTTATTCTCTCACAGTTCTGGAAGCCAGAGTCTAAAATCAAGGTGTCAACAGGGTCGTACTCCCTCTGAAGCCTCTAGGGGAGAATGTTTCCTTGCCTCTTCCAGCCTTTGGTGGAAGCATTCCTTGGCTTATATTCACATCACTCCAATCCCTTCCTCTGTCTTCACATGGCTTCTTCCCACTCTACATCCAGGATGAGCTCGTCTCAAGATCCTTAAGTCAATTATGTCTGCAAAGACCCTATTTCCATAAGGTCATATTCTGAGGTTCTGGGTGGACATGAATTAGGGGGACACTATTCCTCCCCCTACACACAGCCATTGTGCAGCCTGAACTCCCTCCTGCATCAGAGGCGGAGCGTGGGTCTGGCTGAGGATGGGAGGTCCAGGAACACAGCATCTTCCAGCAGGTCCTTGCAGAGGGGATCAGAATGTAACTTATGGAGCTGGGAGCAGGGGCTCTGGGGTAAGAAACCACTGACAGGCAGCAAGAACAGGGCAGGCCAGACCACAGTTAGAAACATTGGTGCTCTGTTTGTCTGTGGTGAAGGGTTTATGTTTTGAAGCAAAGCTGTGAGTGGGAGGATGAGAGAAAGCTGGAAAGTAAGGGACACACACTGAAGGGCTGAGATGCCCGGCAGTTGTCAACTCCAAGAGAGACAGCTGTATCAGCCTGCTCATGCTGCTGTAACAAAAATCCACAACAGGTGACTTGATCGACAGCCATTTATTTCTCACAGTTCTAGAGGCTAGAAGTACGAGATCAAGGTGCCAGCCAATTCTGTTTCTGGTGAGACCATTCTTCCTGGCTTGCAGACGGCTGCCTTCTCGCTGTGTCTTCATGTGCCTTTCCTCTATGGGTGCATGTGAATGAGGAGAGAGAGACAGAGAGCAAGAAAGAGCTCTCTGGCATCTCTTCTAATAAGGACACTAACCCTATCAGTCAGGGCCCCCCCCCCATGACCTCTTTTAAACTTAATTATTTCCTCAGAAGTCCCATCTCCAAATACAGCCACACTGGAGGTTAGGGTTTCAACATATGGATTTGAGGGGTACACACACATTCAGTCCATAACAATAGCAAACATTGTTGATCAGGGAAAAACAATGCCTTCAGTCAAGAGACCACGAATTCTAAGCCTTCAGGTGTTAGGCCTGGCAGGTTACACAGGTGTCTGATGCAGGCCCTCCTTCCTGGTTGGATCTTGTTGGGCCAACACCCTCATCAGCAAGCATGGAGTTCTGTGAATCATTGGGGAAGATTCTTCTCATGGAAGCATTACTGGAGGATTCCGGAGCTCAAGGCATAGTTTTGGCACTAACTTCACATGACCTAAATTCTTCAATCAAAAGATATAGAGTAGTTGAACGGCCCTCTTAACCTCTTTACAGCTTGGGTGCTCCTTTGTAAAATTAAGGGACTGGGCTTGAAGGTTTTTTGGGCGATCCCATCATTCAAGGTGGAAGGATCAGGGATGTGCTCAGCGGCAGGAAGAAGTCAGCTTGGAATTAAAAATGTTCAGGGACTAAGTAACATACAGGTGACCAAGAGGTAGGTCAAGATGGGGAAACTATATAACTTATCATCCAAACCAGGTCAAAATCAGGGCCCCCAGGGGGCAGGGAGAGGAGTTACGAGCATAAAGGGAAGCCAGCCACACTGGGGAGCCGGACTTCAAGAGGGCAGTGAGAGGACTGGTAGTCAGAGTCAGCGAGCACAGCCCTGCGTGTCTGTAAATATGTGCGCATGGATTATGTGTGTCTGTGTGTTATTTATGTATATTAGTTTCCTGTCATTCCTGGAACAAGTTACCACACGCTTAGTGGCTTAAAGCAAAACAGATTTAGTATCTGACAGTTCTGGAGGTCAGAAGTCCTCAAATCAAGTGTGAGTAGGGCTGATTCCTTCTGGAGGCTACTGGGAAAGATCCTTTCCCTTACTCTTTCCAGCTTCTAGAGGCTGCCCACATTCTATGGCTTGTGGCCTTGCAGCACTCCAACCTCTGCTTCTGCCTTCTCTTACTCCCTCTCTCTTTCTCTCTGACTTTGACCCTCCTGCCTCACTCTTACAAAGACCCTTCGGATTACATTGGGTGCACCCAGATAAGCCAATTTCCCATCTCAAGGTCCCTACCTTGACTACATGCAAAGTCCCTTTTGCCAAGCAAGATCACATTCTCACAGGCTCTGGGGATTAGGATGGAGACATCTTCAAGAGGCCCTTATTCCAATTGCCTCAGCGGGAACATTTGCATTGTGTCTATAGGTATTTCCAGGCCAGAGCCGTGTGCTCTCTTCCCCGCCGCCCCCCACACACACACGCCCCCGACAGTGCTGGGCTCACAACTGTCACCCGTCAGCAGGAGCTAATCAGACGCTACATGGTTTGAGGAAAGGCGACAGAGTCTTGAGCTGGAAGACTGGATTTGAATTCTGTTCTACTTCTTACTGACTATGCAATCTTATTTGCATAGTGACTGAATCTTTCTAGTATCAGTTTTCTCATCTGTAGATTGGGATAATGATAGACCTTTGTCATTATCATGATTAAATAAGTGGATGTTTGTAAAGTGCTTAGACCGGTGCTCACGGGAACCATTGGCAGATGTCACTATAATCATGTTCCTCACCATCATGGTTTTCATTAGTGTGCTGGAGGCCCCTCTGTAAATATGAGTTAGCCCTTTTTCTTTAGCAGTAAATTCCAGCTCTGACTTGTACTTACTCCTGTGTCAAGGATGTAAACGCTTTCCTTCTTTCTAAATCTAACGCTTTGAGGCTCTGAGAACACTTCCCTGTCTGCCTGCTCACCCCAGCCTCTGCCAAGGTTTGGATTCTGCTTGTGCATGAAAATATTTGTCACACAATCCAGGCAGCTCAGATACTCTGCAAAAGAGAAGCATCAAACTTGACATCCCCAGGGGAACCATCACCATGTCAAGAGGCTTCTGTCACGACCCACATTATCGAAAACTCCGTTTGACAAAATGCAAGATGGGTGGTGGGTTGGAAAAGGGAATCTGGCTGTTCCAGGCATGACTGGCTGGGTGATAGACCCGACTAGTGAAGGAGCCGCGCCTCCCCCATCCCGACGCACTTCCCTCCCTGACACGCTTTTCAGAGTTAAGGCACTTTGCTGGAAGATGAAACAAACAGGCTTCTGTCTTTTCTTCTCTCTTTCTTTCTTCTTGTCTCTCTTTTTAATTAATAGGCTTTCTTTTTTAGGATCGTTTTATATCTACAGAAAAATTAAGCAGAAAATACAGAAAATTCCCTTATACTGTACCCCCTTTCACACCACCACAAACAGTTTCCCTGTAAGTAACATCATGGAGTAGTGTGGTACATTGTCACAACTGTAAAAATATTGATGAACTAATATTGAGACATTGTTATCAACTGAAGTCCACAGTTTACATTAACGTTCCCTCTTGTTGCACATTCTGTGAGTTTGAACAAATGTATAATGACAGGTATCCTCCATTATGGTATCATACAGATTAATTTTGCTGCCCCCAAAACCCTCAGTGCTCCACCTGTTCACCCCTCTCTCCGCCCCTAGCCCCTGGCAATCACTGACCTTTTCACTGTCTTGATAGTTTTGCATTTTCTGGAATGTCGTATAGTTGGAATCATACAGTATGTAGCCTCTTCAGACTGGCTTCTTTCACTGAGCAATACGCATTTAAGATTCATCCATGTCTTTTTATGACTCGATAGCTCATTTCTTTTTAGCGCTGAATAATATTCACATTCTTTCTTTATCTTATTCTCTCAAGGTAATAATTCTGATCCACACTCTGTCTCCATTCCTCAAACAGCAGAATGACTGCAGCTTAACAGAGGAAGAGCAGATAGTCAGGGAACCCCCAAACCTCCCTCAGGGCCCCCCGACACACCTACAGACACCTGTGCAGTGAGATGACATGAGAAGTCTCCACCGCCTGGTAGGATAAGAATCCAGCCATGAGCCGACCTGAATCACCCCAAATCCAACAGAACCACCTTCAAAGGTGTCCACTGTTACATTTTTATTTCAAGTGTAGAAGATTCTAAGTATATACCATTTCATTTGTGACTCCCAAAAGTTCATCTCAGTGCCACACGACTGTCCAGGCAAACCTTCGAAGGTTAGTCATCCCAGGATCAATAGCATATGCTCTTTTATAGAAACATTGGCCTCTTCGTAAGGAGCTCATTCCCGCTGGAAACACAAGCTCCTGGGCCCCAGCCAGTCTTTGAACTCCCTCAGGTCCCTGGAGTGGGGTTTTTTCGGTCAAATTCCTTTCTCTTAGACAACCTCGATGACTCTCCCATCGAATGAGGGGTAAACTTTTGAAGCAGAGAAAGTTCACTCCTTCGACGCACAGTGTGGTCTACAGGCAGACGTGCTCGCGGACAGGTCAGGGGCAGTGACCGGGCTTTTTACGTGTTCATGGTCCCCACGTGGCTGAATAACCAGCTCCTCCCAATCACATGGCTACCCCTGTAAGTACGCCAATCAGCAAGGACCCCAACCTGTTGACCTGGGAAGGCTGGAGAGGAAGGGCTACAGAACTGCCCTCACAAATGCAGCGGGAGAGGAATTTGGTTACGTGTGAAATGGGCCTGTGACGCCCCATGCGCACCTCACAGTCCTGTTAAAGGACTGAATGAAGAGAGGACGGGATTAGTGCAAGGCAAGTGAGGCACTGGCTTCAGGTGCCAAATCGAAGAGGGCACCAAAAGACTCAGGAATCCGGACAAATACTATTTTAATGCAATATATTTAAAAATTAAAATGAATGCAAAAAAAATTCATGGTGAACAAAATGTCAACATTTTAAACAAAGGCAGGATCCAACCCAGCACTTGCACGACTCTGAGAGTGAGTGTCTTCCTCTCCTCACCCGCATCCCGGCCCCGAGATGAAGTAACAGGTGTGAACGTGCCCTGAAAACTGCAAAGAGCTGTTCCAGTGCGAGGTCCTACTACTATGAATATATTATTATTGCAGATAATAAGGGTGGTGCCAATTCAGAGAAAGGACTGCTGTGTCTGGATGGACCCGGGTGTTTCACAAAAGTGTCATGAATCAGACTTGAGCTTCAGTAGGCAGGTCAGGTTTACAGAGGTGGGAGAGAGGATGGGGTGCTCCAGGTGAGGGGACCAAGGATAAACGAGGGACAGCAAAGGGACGCTCATGCTGGGGGGAGGGGATGCAGGAGATGGGGAGAGATTTTCTGCATTCAAACAGAAGATGAGTATTGAAGCATGAAAAGAAAGATGGTGAGAAGGGACCAGAGTCTGGGGACCTGAAAGTTTCACCCAGGAAGTTTGGGATGGACGTGACAGCCAGAGTAGTTTCTCGAGCACAGAAGTCTCTAACATCAATTCAAAAGCGAGAACTGGTTACCAGAAGCAATGCTGTGGCTGCCTTTCTATCTATACAGACTTCTTTTTCCATCACAAAGATGACACAAGCTCGTTCTGTAAAATTGGAAAAATACAAAAAAGAAACAGAGAAACACCTCCAGGATTGTGATACGTTCTCTTTCCATATTCTCTAGGAAGAGACGTTCTCTAGGAAGAGGTAATTGTGTTTGCAGGGCTAGTACAGCAATCTTAGAAATAGAGGAGACTCAAAAGCCAGGTATGTGCAAATAACGGCTTTCAGAAAGCGAAGTAGCACTGGGTGTGGGGATAGGTTCTTCCTATGGAAATTCTTACTCAGGCAAGCCCTGGCATACAAAATCGTACCCGATCAGCATCCTGTCTCAATAGATGCCCCTAGGAAGCTTCCACTCAAATGAAACCTCTGCTATAGATCAAACACGATTCTTTTTCCAGCATGGAAAAAGCAGAATGGCCTTACTGCCTTGGGTCATTGGGTTTTCCCTTCTTCTTTTCAAACATCTGCTACCAGCTTGATGGCTAGGCACATCAGGAATGTTTTCTATTCTTCGCAGGCAGGCGTCATTCCTGCGTCTCTGACCAGCAAGAGCAACGATGCCCCGGGCTCCTGATACAATGAGCTCTAGGTGTGCTGGGCTCCTGTCAGGGGTGGAGTTCCTGGTCCCTCGCATGGGGACCCGTTGCTTCCCTTTCTTCTGTAAAGGTTAAGATTCCTTTCCAAGCCCCCATGAAGCATCTCTTTCTATGAACGGATACCAAGAACACTGGTGAAAGAGCCAGAGTGCGAAGTCTGCACCAAATGCTTAATTTCCTTCAAACGAATAGACAAGATTTGTGTTATGGGATTCCCGAAAGTGACAGCTGATATGTGGCCGTTAACTCCGCTTTATATTAATCTTTAAAAATGGAATTGAGCTTATAGAAAAAGATGCCAATTCTTCACTTTTAATTAACTAAGGGTAATACTTAGTACTTAGTTCTTAATAAAAAATGCTAACCACGCACTTAGCTCTATTTAAGTGCTGGAATGCACGGCACAGACAATGTCTCTGAGGAGACGAAATGCAAGTCTCAGTGATACAGCAATCCAAGGATGAAGGAAGACAGACCAGGCACAGGTCTTAAAGGTCGAAGTGTGAGAGCTGGGTCACTGCTGAGCACAGTCAATCGGAGAGCACCTGGGGAAGGGGAAGCTTTGGGAAAGGACAGCAGAGGATGGATGGAGCCAATGTGGGGAAGGAGTGGCAGCAGCATGACTGTTGTTTGCCAGGAGTATAAAAACATTACCCTGTATAAGTGTGAGTTGCCATTATCTCCTAAAATTCTAACTACGAACAACTAATTAGCATCTTAACAATCCTATAAAATAAATGCTTTACTGTCATTTTACTGATGAGAAAATTGAGGCCCAGAGGGATTCAGAAACTTGCCTAAGGTCACACAGTTATCTGGGCAGAGCGGGGTTTCAAACCCAGGTTCCTGGCTCCAGAATGCTTGCAGGTAACTGCTATGCTATACGCAATGTTAAGACACAGATAATCCAAATCTTTCCTGCCACAGAGATAAGATTTGGTTCGATACACAAGGAATGGTGTGGTAGAAACAGTGTTTAAGAAGATCGCCACACCAGGGTGACACAGAGGGGGACAGAGAATACAGAAAAGTTGGAAGCCCCAGTGTGAAATAAAGAGGGCATGGCCAGGGGAAAGGAAGCCCACCGGGAGGGGATGCTGCACACTGGAGCTACAGAAAACCAAGAACAACTGGGGGACTCGGAAGGGATGGAGCATCAGTCACCCCAGGATTATGAGGGGATCATATTCCCAGGGCTGTCAGCCTTGGTGCAGGTGTTGGGCAAGGGGCTGTTTGGTGCCCACATGGAGCAGCTGGAGAGAAACAGATGATAAATTCAGCATGCAACCTGTTAAACTCCAGTTTCTGTGTTAAGAAAGAAATTACAAAGAAAAGTTGACAATCCATCCTCCCCTCCAAAGAACCCACCTCCACGTGGACGCACGGTCCTGCATCGTCTGGGGAGGGAGAGGAGAGATGATGGGGGTGGGATAAAGGACAGCCTTAGTGCTTTCACACCCTCCCTCTACTCCTCACTCACAGGAAGGAGGACATAGCACAACATGTGTCTTAGGGCGAATTATCCTAGTACTGGGGAGAAAAAGATAAATAGGACATGGTGCCTGCCCTTGAAAATGAAGACAAGAAGGTGGAGTGACTTGCCCAGGACGTGCCCAGGCTGGAATCCAGCATGCTACAGAAGTGTCCGCTGAGACCCAAAACCTCTGACCCACCTGCCACCTCCCAAGCTTTCGAGGCCCATCCCACAAAGGCAACCCTCCTAGCCATCATGAGTTGAAGGAAACAACAAACAGCTCCCATCCTCTATAGTCATTTAGTGCCTATTACATACAATCCACAGAATAACAACATCCCAGGGACACAGAAACCCATAAGGCTCTGAGACTGCCCAGGCATGGCTAACTAGCTTATTAGAGCAATAGAAGGGCACAGACAAAGATAGGTTTTCTCACTAATTATGAATTCACCAATGTATTAAGGCTGAAAAAGATACCTCAGACAAACTCATCACTTTTCCTGAGAAGATGCAATCATTTCACAGTATCCTTGTTGAGTTAATGCTGTGGCATAGCTTATATACCGCATATAGAGCATAGCATAAAGAAATGATGGCAGATAACTTCATACACTGAAATATGTAAAATACATATTTATATTGTTTTAAATGTACTTTACCAGATTTAGTAAGAATAAAAATTTTTAGAATGTAAAGTAAAAGATGTAAAATGTAAAAGCAAAGGCAAGAAAGCCAAATAAACTGCCCAAAATTTTTGGCTGGAAGATAGTGAAAAGCAAGAGAAACATATGCTATACAGATAAAAATTGGAAAATACCAAGGTGGTAGCATCATCATAGGCCATTCTACCCAAGTCTCTTGAGCTTTATAATTTAGTCTTTTTAAATTAAGCTCATTTAGAATATTTAACTTCACAGCGTTGCTTTAGTTTCTTTCTTTCACTGTTGCAAAAATCATAGAGAATTTAAGAGGATGATGATTCTGAAATCAATATTAAGTGCCTGAATAAAAAAGAGATAATTTCCATCTGCTGGAACCTGTAAACTGGTTGAGTTTCTACTACAGCGTGTGTGCGCATGTGTGTGTATCAAGGAATTCTAAATGTACAAACTAGAAGATTTCCACTGAGTATAAACATAATGTGTATAACTAATAATAAATTCTCTCAGCATGCTCTGTTTCTGCTAGGCATCCTTTTGAGATTAGGATATGAAAATTCTTTCAAATATAATTTTGGAGCACTCTTTAAATTTTGGTTCTTTGTTTTTATTATAAAATGTCTTGAAAAGTGGGATCATGGTCTAATTATCATTTACCCCAGGTGAAGTAAAAGGCACGCTAATAAGATAAGACAATGCCCATTCAGAATTTTATTTATGAAGCATAGACATGGGGATAAGTGTTTCCTAAAATAACTCTCATGCAATTCTAGTCTTGCAATACCCAGCGGGGAAAAAAATGTTCCATATTCAAATGAGATTAGTAGACACCTCATATTCTATCCCCTTTTGGACCTCCCATGCCCAGTGGCATCGTAAAGGCTATGCGAAATCCGGAAATAGAGAGATCTCTTTAACATCATTTCTCAAACTTATTTACCCAGAGAAATCTCTGCCTCTTTTTTCCCAAAAAGCAAACTTTGGGAAGTTCAAAGTGATGCACATAGAACTCATCTAACTCAACCCAAAAACCTTCGTTATAAACTGAATTATCTGATTGAATTAGATGGTCATTATAACATTATGTACTATAAATCAGAATTAACCATCTGGAAATTCTCCTGGATCCAGCGATGCTTCGAGCCCCACTTCTAAGACTGATGAGCAGAAACCCATCCACACATCCACTAGACGGTTAGATCAAGTGTCACAGTCAAGGTTTACCAGAGAAGTGGAGCTAGTAGGAAACATATATTAAGATACTTACTGCAAGGAACTGATTTACACAATTGTGAAGGCAACTCTGAAATGCATACAGGATGCCATCGGGAACAGCAAGCTAGTATTCTCAGGCGCCTGCTGGAGCTTCTATCCACAGGCAGAATTTCCTCTTTTTTTTTTTTAACTGCAGTAACATGGTTTATAGCATTATATAAATTTCAGGTGTACATCGTAGTGTATTTCGAATTCTGTGTAGATTACATCCTGTTCACCACCCAAAGACTAATTACAATCCACCACCACACACATGTGCGTAATCACCCTTTTCACCTTCCTCCCCCCGCCCTTGCCCTCTGGTAACCAGCAACCCAATCTCTGTCGCTATGTGTTGGTTTGTCGTTGTTTTTACCTTCTACTTATGAGTGAGATTATATGGTATTTGGCTTTCTCCCTCTGACTTATTTCACTTACCATAACACCCTCAAGGTCCATCCATGTTGTCACAAATGGCCAGATTTCATCGTTTCTTATGGCTGAGTAGCATTCCATTGTGTATATATACCACATCTTCTTTATCCATTCATTCCTTGATGGGCACCCAGGTTGCTTCCAAGTCTTGGCTGTTGTGAATAATGCTGCAATGAACATAGGGGTCCATGTATCTTTATGCATTGTGTTTTCAGGTTCTTTGGATAAATACCCAGCAGTGGAATAGCTGGATCATATGGTAGATCTATTCTTAATTTTCTGAGGAAACTCCATACTGTTTTCTGTAGTGGCTGCACCAGTTTGCACTCCCACCAGCAGTGTAAGAGGGTTCCCTTCTCCCCACATCCTCTCCAACACTTACTGTTTGTCGTCTTGTTAATTATAGCCATTCTGACCTGAATGAGGTGATATCTCATTGTAGTTTTGATTTGCATTTCGCTGCTAGTTAATGATGTTGAACATGTTTTCATGTGCCTGTTGGCCATCTGTATATTTTCTTTGGAGAAATCTCTGTTCAGACCTTTTGCCCATTTTTTAATTGGGTTGTTGGTTTCCTTGTTGTTGAGCTGTATGAGTTCTTTGTATATTTTGCATATTAACCCCTTATCTGATATATGGTTTGCAAATATCTTCTCCCAATTGTTAGGTTGTCTTTTCATTTTGTTGATGGTTTCCCTTGCTGTGCAGAAGACTTTTAGTTTGATGTAGTCCCATTTGTTCATTTTTGCTTTTGTTTCTCTTGCCCAGTCAGACATGGTATTTGAAAAAATGTTGCTAAGACCAATGTCAAAGAGCATATTGCCTATGTTTTCTTCTAAAAGTGTCATAGTTTAGGCCTTACATTCAAGTCTTTAATCCACTGAGTTGATTTTTGTTCATGGTGTAAGATAATGGTCTACTTTCACTCTTTCGCGTGTGGCTGTCCAGTTTTCCCAACATCATTTGTTAAAGGGACTCTCTTTTCTCCATTGTATGTTCTTGGCTCCCTTGTCAAAAATTAGCTGTCCATATATGTGTGGGTTTATTTCTGGGCTCTCAATTCTGTTCTATTGATCTGTGTGTGTGTTTTTGTGCCAGTACCATGCTGTTTTGGTTTGTAGTATATTTTGAAATCAGAGAGTGTGATACCTCCAGCTTTGTTCTTTTTTCTCAGGATTCTTTTGGCTAGTTGGGGTCTTTTGTTGTTCCATACAAATTTTAGGATTCTTTGTTCTATTTCTGTGAAAAATGTTGTTGGAACTTTGATAGGGATTGCATTGAATCTATGGATTGCTTTAGGGAGTATGACATTTTAACTATGTTAATTCTTCCAATCTGGGAGCATGGAATATCTTTCCATTTTGTTGTGTCTTCTTCAATTTCTTTCAACAATGTTTTATAGTTTTCAGTGTACAGATCTTTCATCTCTTTGGTTAAGTTTATTCCTAGGTATTTTATTCTTTTTGTTGCAATTGTAAATGGGATTGTATTCTTAATTTCTCTTTCTGCTGTATGGAAATGCAACTGATTTTTGTAGTTGATTTTGTATCCTGCAACTTGACTGTATTCATTTATTATTTCTAAACGTTTTTTAGTGAATTCTGTAGGGTTTTCTACATATAAAATTATGTTGTCTGCAAATAGTGACACTTTCACTGCTTCTTTTCCAATTTGGATTCCTTTTATTTCTTTTTCTTGCCTGATTGCTCTGGCTAGGACTTCCCATACTATGTTAAATAAGAGTGGTGAAAGTGGGCATCCTTGTCTGGTTCCTGTTCTTAGAGGAATAGCTTTCAGTTTTTCTCCATTAATATTAGCTGTGGGTTTTTCATATATGGCCTTTATTATGTTGAGCTATTTTCCTTATATACCCATTGTACTTAAAATTTTTATCATAAATGGATGCTGTATCTTGTCATATGCTTTCTCTGTATCTATTGAGATAATCATGTGATTTTTATTCTTCTTTTTGTTAATATGGTGTATCACGTTGATAGATTTGTGGATGTTGAATCATCCCTGCATCCCTGGAATGAAACCCACTTGATCATGATGTAGGATCTTTTTAATGTATTGTTGTGTTTGATTTGCTAGTATTTTGTTGAGGATTTTTGCATTGGTGTTTGTCAGTGATGTTGGCCTGTAATTTTCTTTTTTGTGTTGTCCTTGTCTGGTTTTGGTATCAGGATAATGCTGGCTTCATAGAATGAGTTAGAAAGCTACCCCTCCTCTTCAGTTTTTTGGAAGAGTTTGAGAAGCATAAATATTAAGTCTCCTTTGAATGTTTGGTAGAATTCCCCAGGGAAGCCATCTGGTCCTGGACTTTTATTTTTTGGAAATTTTTTGATTACTGTTTTGATCTCCTTACTGGTGATTGGTCCATTCAAATTCTCTACTTCTTCTTGATTCAGTTTTGGAAGGTTGTCTGATTCTAAGAATTTATCCATTTCTTCTAGATTATCCAATTTGTTGGCATATAGCTGTCAATAGTGTTTTCATATAATCTTTTGAATTTCTGAGGTATCCATTGTAATTTCTCCTCTTTCATATCTGATTTTATTTATTTGAGCCTTCTCTCTTTTTTTCTTGGTGAGTCTAGCTAAAGCTTTTCAATTTTGTTTATCTTTCCAAAGAACCAGCTCTTGGTTTCATTGATTTTTTTTCTATTGTTTTTTCAGTCTCTATTTCGTTTATTTCTGCTCTAATTTTTATTATTTCCTTCTTTCTGCTGATTTGGGGTTTTGTTTGTTCTTCTTTTTCCAGTTCCTTTAGATACACTGTTCGATTGTTTGTTTGGGATTTTTCTTATTTGTTGAGGTAGACCTGAATTGCTATAAACTTCCCTCTTAGAACCACTTTTGCTGTATCCCATAGATTTTGGTATGTTGTATTTTCATTTTCATTTATCTCCAGGTATTTTTTTATTTCTCCTTTCGTTTCTTCATTGACTCAATAGTTGTTTGGTAGCATTTTGTTTAATCTCCACATTTTTGTGACTTTTCTGATTTTCTTCCTGTAGTTGATTTCTAGTTTCATACGTTTGTGGTCAGAAAAGAAGTTTGGTATTATTTTGATCTTCTTAAATTTACTGAGACTTGTTTTGTAGCCTAATATGTGATCAATCCTGGAGAATGTTCCATGTGATTTTGAAAAGAATGTGTATTCTGTGGTTTGGGATGGAATGTTCTATATATATCTACTAAGTCTATCTGATCTAATGTGTCATTTAAGGCCAATGTTTCCATATTGATCTTCTGTTTGGATGATCTATCCATTGGTGTAAGTGGAGTGTTAGAGTCACTTACTATTTTTGTGTTACTTCTATTTCTCCTTTTATGTCTGTTATTAATTGCTTTATATATTTAGGTTCTCCTATGTTGGGTGTACAGATATTTAGAAGTGTTGCATCCTCTTGTTGGATTGCTCCTTTTATCATTATGCAGTGCCCTTCTTTGTCTCTTGTTACAGTTTTTGTTTTAAAGTCTTTTTTTCTGATATAACTATTGCTACCCCAGCTTTCTTTTCTTTGCCATTTGCATGAGGCATCTTTTTCCATCCCTTCACTTTCAGTTTGTGAGTGTCTTTAGGTCTAAAATGTGTCTCTTGTGTGCAGCATATATAGGGGTGTTGTTTTTTTTATCCAATTGGCTACCCTATGCCTTATGATTGGAGCATTTAATCCATTGACATTTAAAGTAGCTAATGATAAATATGTATGTATTGCCATTTTGTTACTTTTTTCTGGGTGTTTTAGTAATTTTTCTCTGTTCCTTTCTTCTTCTCTTGCTTTTTTCCCTTGTGTTTTGATGGCTTTCTGAAGTAATATGTTTTATTTCCTCTTACATATTTGTTCATTTATTATAGGTTTCTGGTTTGTGATTACCATGAAGTTCATATATAATATTCTATGTATATAGCAATCTATATTGAGTTGATGGTCTCTTTAGTTTGGCCTCTTTCTTAAAGCTCCATCTACTCTTTTACTCCCCTCCTCCCATATTTTATGTTTTTGAAATCATATCTAATCTCTTATTTTGTGTGTGTCTATTCATTACCCTCTTATCATTGAAATAGGTAATTTTAGTACTTTTGTCTTTTAACCTTCATTTTCTCTTCATAGGCAGTCGATCTTCTACCTTTACTCTGTTTTTGCCTTTACCAGTGATTTTATTCCCTTTTTGGTTTTTACTTTTCTTTTCTTTTTTCTTTTCTTTTTTTTTTTTTTTTTTTTTTTGATAATTTTCTTATTCCTATTTGTGGTCTTCTCTTTCCCAGTTAAATAAGTCCCTTCAGCATTTCTGGTAGAACTGGTTTCTTAGTGATAAACTCCTTTAATTTTTGCTTCTCTGGGAAACTCTTTCTCTCTCCTTCCATTATGAAGTATAACTTTGCTAGATAGAGTATTCTCAGCTGTAGATTTTTTCCTTTCAGCACTTTAAATATGTTGTGCCACACTTTTCTAGCCTGTAGGGTTTCAGCTGATAGTCTCATGGGGTTTCCTTTGTATGTCACTTGTTGCCTTTCTCTTGCAGCTTTTAGGATTCTCTCTTTATCTTTAATTTTGGACATTTTAATTACAGTGTGTCTTGGTGTGGGCCTCTTTGGGTTTATCTTGTTTGATGTTTTATGTGCTTCCTGTACTTGGATGTCTGTTTCCTTCCTTAGGTTAGGAAAGTTTTCAGCTGTTATTTCTTCAAGTAGATTCTCCGCCCCTTTGTCTCTCTCTTCTACTTCTGGGACACCTATAAAATGAATGCTAGTGCACTTGATATTGTCTCAGACTTCCCTTAGATGGTTCTTGTTCTTTTTAATTCTTTTTTCCTTTATCTGTTCAGCTTGGGTGATTTCCTCTAGTCTTTCATTCAGTTCACGGATCCATTCTTCTGTATCATCTACTCTGATATTGAGTACCTCTATTGAATTTTGCATTTCCAGCATTGTATTCTTCATTTCTGATTGGTTCTTTTTTATATTTTCCAGTTCTTTGTTGATGAGCTCACGGTGTTCATCCAGTCTTCTCCCAAGATCAGTGAGCATCCTTATGAGTTTTTGTTTGAACTCTTTATCAGGTAGATTGCTTATTTCTGTTTCATTTAGTTCTTTTTCTTGGGTTTTGTCCTGTTCCCTTGCTTGGAACGTATTCCTTTGCCTCCTCATTATGTCTCTTTCTCTGTGCTTATATCTATGTATTAGGTGAGTCAGCTATGTCTCCTGACCTTGGAGAAGTGGCCCTATGTAAGAGATGCCTTCTGAGGCCCAGCAGTGTGCTTCCCTCTCATCACCAGTCCAAATGATCCAGGACTGATCCCTGTGAGGGCTACTTGTGTGCTTCTGCTGTGGCAGGGTTGCTCTTGCTGCAGGTACCCAAGGTGCCCAGTCTTTCCCTCCCTGGCCAGCTGTTTGTACATTGGGTTTGGGGAGCCCCAGCACCATTGGCTGCAAGGTCTAATAGCACACTCCTGTTGCAGTTTTCCTGTTAAATGAGTAGGCCCTCAGTGTAACTGGTTGCTAGGCTCAGGGGCTTGCAGTTGCTGTAGGCCTCAGGCCTGCAGGGCTGTTGTCAGCTCTCTTAGGATTGCAGCTAAGTGGGGCTAGCCCAAGGCATGACAGCACCCAATTGTTTCAGTCTTTGGAAAGCAGGGCCAATCCCCTAGGTGGCTATTTGTGAAGCACAGGTCTTCTGCCACTGACAAGCCCAACCTCCCACAGGTCCACACACACCATCAACACAGTCCTGGTCCATGCACACTTCCCAACCCCCTGGAGCATACCCAGTTGCCCTGCTGCAGAGGCCCCCACATCTCTGCCAACACCCCCCGCAGTTCACCTGCTCCTCATGCAGGCCCTGCCCTACAGAGGTGGACAAACTTGCCTGCCTGTAGAGGATTGAGGCACCCAGTCTATGCAGGCCAACAAGTAGCCTGAGGGCTTGCTGTTGGGTGGAGTCAGTCCCTAGGGTGGGCTGCCTGCCTTGGCTGAACTAGATTAAATCTGTACTCTAGTGGGTGGGGCAGACCCCTGAGCTAACAGGCCAGAGGAAGAACTCCAATGGTGTCTGCCAGCATCTGTGTCAGCATGCCTGTACTAGGTCACAATGAAGGCCACCACCAAAGTCTCAGTCTCTGGAGAGGTCTCACCTCTCACCAGGAAGCACCCAGGGCCTACCAGACGAGTCTCTTTTCACCAAAGGACTGTGCACCTTTCTTTCTGGTGATTTTACATTGCTCTCTGAGATGGGTGAATTTGTGCATGGGCCCTAAAGAGCTGGCTTTATTATGCTTGTGTCAATAGATTTTCTGTGGGTATTCCATGTTGCAATTAATAGCCAGCAAAACCAGATATTATGACACTCATCTCAGTTGTCCCGAGTCCAAAGGATGCTTATAGCAATAACATGCACCCGCACAGGACCCCACTCCTCCAGGGAGGGCTGCATACCTTAGGGTGGCTCCCATCCAGCTTGCTATGAAGCTCTGTGGCTCACAAATGTGGCATTTTTTTCTCTCCAGAAGGAATTTCTGCCTCTTCTGCTTCAGTCAGGACTGTCCCTTATTGTGGAGGTTCTTTTTATCTAGCTTTAAATTCTTTCTCAGGGGTAATTGTTCCAAGAATAGTTGTAACCTGGTTGTGTTCATGGGAGGAAGTGAGTTCAGAGTCCACCTACACCACCATCTTTGTGAGATCCTAGGATTTCTTCTTCTCTGAGGGAAGTTTCAGTGCTGCTTTTATGGACTTAAAGCTTATTGACCAGGCCCATCCAATGATCTAGGATAATCTCCTTTACTTAAAGTCAACTGATTATGAAATTTAATCACATCTACAAAATATCTTCATAGCAATATCTAGATTAGTGTTTGATTGAATAACTGGATACTGTAGTTCCCCCATGTTAATACATCTAAAAGGCCACCACAGTCCATTCCTTGTCAACTTGGAAACCATACATGTCTCCTTCAACCATACTTAATTTCCAAATAACGACAATAACAAAGTCATAATTCCACCAAATATGAAACAAATATCCTGCATACAACCAAAAACACACTCACCTTTTCTCCAGAAAAAGATGAAAAGCCCTTGAGTGATGTTCTGTCTTCTTTGATATTCTATACTTTAAATGCTGAGCTAGAAAGTAAACTATTATTACTATATTTTGTGTTAGATGATAAGAGAATAAGAAGAGAAAGAAGAAATATATTTGGTTAATATATATACAAATACATTTGTAAAACAATGAGGAAGAAATACTCATGACTATTACAGTCCTCATTGCTGCAGCTGGTCACGTGACAAGATTATCCAGGATGATCTTCTTTACTTAAAGTCAACTGATTATCAGCTTTAATCGCATCTACAAAATACCTTCACAGCAACTTCAAGATTAGTACTTGAGTGAATAACTGGAGACTGTAGCTCAGCCATGTTAATATGTGTAAAAGATCACCATTTTTGCCTAGGGTGATGACCCAAATCTTCATTCTTGAAGAGTGTGGACCATTATCAGTTCTGCAAGTATTGGTTTTGTAATTTTTCATTGACTTTAATCACAGGGCACTGTAGTATTAAGAGATGCTGTAAAGGATCTCCTGTATTCTAGACATATACTTCATTGCCTCCATTATGTAGTAACAATCTAATTTCCCCTTGGTAATCAGGATCAATCGCCCCTGCCAGTACATTAGCCCCTTTCTCTGCCTGTTGATTCAGAGGCATGAGATTCCCAAAGGGTCCAAAATCAGTCACAACTTCTAATTCAACGCAATTGTTGTGTCTCTTAGTGGAAGCGTTACTTCCTTTGAGACTAAAACATCTAGACCAGCAGAGCCCAAGGATGAGAGGATGGGAAGCGAAAATTTTGCTAGTGGAAACTAGGGGTAATGTGAGTGGATCTGTGAATTCTGGCCATGGGAGAAACAGCACCATACGTTAAACAGATTTAGAGCATATACTGCATCCTAAAGGACACTGCCCAAGCCCTGCCAGGTATTTCCACCTTGTTAGTGCTGTAACTGAGTCTTTAAAAAGCCATTCCACCATTTTATCAGGCCAGCTTTTCAGGATGATGGGGAAATTGTAAAACTAGTGAATTCCCTGAGCATGGGCCCCTTACCACACTTCATTTACTGTGAGTGAATTCCTTGATCAGAAGCAAGGCTGTGTAGAATATCATGACAGTGGATGGGTCAGTGTCTAAATCCATGGGTTGCAGTTTTGGCAGAAGCATTGCACTCAGGGACAGCAAATCCAGGCTAAGTATCTAATCATGTCAAAACAAAGTGCTACTCCTTCAATGATGGAAGTGGTCTGATGTAATCAGTCTGTCACCAGGTATTGGGCTGATCACCCCCATGGAAAAGTGCCATATTGAGGGATCTGCATTCACACAAGCAGTGTCTCATAGATTGGACATTCAGCAGTGGCAGTAGCCAGGTTGGCCTTGTGAGTTTCTGATATGCATAACCTCCATCTCTGCCTCCATGGCCACTGTTCATGAGCACATTGGGCAATGACAGGAGTGGCAGGGGAAAGAGGCTGACTGGTATCCACAGAACAGATCATCCTATCCACTTGATTATTAAAATCTTCCTCTGCTGAGAGAAAGATAATCTGTGTATGACTCCACTCATATGAGGAACTTAAAACTATGGACCAAGAACAGTTTAGTGGATACCAGGGGAAAGGTGGGGTGGGGGGTGGGCACAAAGGGTGAAGTGGTGCACCTACAACATGACTGACAGACATTAATGTACAATTGAAATTTCACAAGATTGTAACCTATCAATAACTCAATAAAAAATAATGATAATAATAAAAAAAAAATCTTCCTCTGCTGAAATCACTCTTTGGTGAGCATTTTCTTGGGACACAAATATCTTCACATTCTTTGCCCATTCAGAGAGATCTATTTACACTACTCTTCCCAGACCTCCTTATCACCAACTTTCTTATCATGTTCCTTCCAAGCCCCTGTTTATGTAGCCACACTATTGGCCACAGCCCATGAATCTCAGGCCATTTCTCCTTCCAGACAAAATAAACGACCAGGCACACTGATTGAAGTTTATACCATTCTCGTGTATACCCACCACATATATCACTTCCATTGGATACTGGAGCGCTGCTGTGCATGCCCAATGTTATGGGTTGATAGATTACACAACAACCAATTCATGATGGGCAGCTGAGTTCACTTGGTAACTTGGTAACCCATGGTTAAGTGTTCCTTCTCAACCAAGTAGTAGGCCAAAAGATTTTTTTCAAAAGGAGTATAGTTATCCAAATGGAAGAATCTGTACCACAAGTCAACTATAGAAGCCTGACCACAATGTCAAACAGCATCCTCTCTGCCGCTGACACTTCAAGCATGATCAGACATGCTGGATCATATGGCCCAAGTGGCAGAACAGCTTGCATGGCAGCCGGGACCTGTTGCAGAGCCTTCTTTTGTTCTGGGCCCCACTCAAAATAACAGCTTTTCAGGTCACTCAGTAAACAGGCCAGAGTAGCACATCCAAGTGAGGACTATGTTGTCTCCCAAATCCAAAGAGGCCCAGTAGGCATTATGCTACATTTTTGGTTGTAGGGGGGGCCAGATGCAACAATTTATCCTTCACCTTATAAAGGATTTCTCAACATGCCCTACACCACTGGACCCCTCAACTTGCATCAAGGTGTAAGTCCCCTGAACTTTTTGTGAGGTTTATTTCCCAAACTCTGGCATGTAAATATCTTAGGAACAAGTCTGGAGTAGTTGCTACTTGTTGCCCACTAGGTGCAGTCAGCACGATGTCATCAATCACAATGAACGAGTGTGATGTTCTTAGAAGGGAGAAGGCATCGAGGCCCCTGAAGACTGTACTATGACATCAGACTGCAGAGTTGATATATCCCTGAGGTAGGACAGTGGAAGTGTGTTGCTGGCCTTACTGGCTGAAAGCAAACTGTCTCTGGTGGTCTTTATTAACAGATAGAGAGAAGACAGCATCTTCCAGATCAGTAGCTGCCTACTGGGTACCAGGGTACATGTTAGTTTGCTCAAGCAACAAAACCACATCCAGAACAGCAGCTGCAATTGGAATCACTGTCTCGTTGAGCTTATGATAATGCACTTTTTTTTCCTCCAAGATCCATCTGTCTTTTATACAAATAGGCAAGTTGACTGGTGGTGTGGTGGGAATCACCACCCTTGCATCTTTCGGGTCCTTTAATGGTGGCACTAATCTCTGCAATCTCTCCAGAAATGCAATATTACTTTTGATTTACTATTTTTGTAGGTAGAGGCAATCCTAGTGGCTTCCACTTGACCTTGTCTATTATAATAGCCTTCACTCCATAGGTCAGGGAACTAGTGTGGAGATTGTCAGTTTCTGGGTATATCTATTCCAACTATGCATTCCAGAACTGGAGAAATAACCATAGGATAGGGTCAGGGACCCACTGAGCCCACTGTGAGATGGACCTGACGTTGGTCACCTGACCTCCATAAGCCCCTAACTCTGAGTGGTGGACCACAGTGATGTTTTGGGTCTCCTGGAATCAGTGTCAGTTCAGACCCAGGGTCCAGTAAACTCTAAAATGTCGAATTATTTCCTGTCTCTAATGCATAATAACTCTGGTAAATGGCTGTAGGTCCTTCTGGAGAAGGTGGGGAGAAAGATTAACAGTATAAAATTTTGGCAACGTGCTGGGATCCTTCCTTAAGGGGACCTAGTCTCCCCCTCATTAAAGAGGTTCTGTGTCTATAAATTGGCCCAAATCTTGGAACTGACTGAGGAGCCATGACTCTTGGTTTTGGTGAGTCAAGTTAGACTTCTGTTCACTATACGTGAAACTCTTCCACTTATACAGATCAAGTAAGAATTTAGTAGACTGTTCATTTCTTTTCTAGAGACACCATGACCAACCAGCCAAGGCCACAGGCTTCTGTGAGTCAGACTATAATGATTACTGCTTTGACTCCACTATCTATTACAGTAACCATGACCGCCTTGCATTTTGCAATTAAGTGCCAACACTTGACCCCTGCCACCTGGGATCCAATTATCCTCTTTGCACTTAGGGATCTCAGTTCAACAGAAACAGTTACCACTATAATTTCTGCCCTACAGAGAAGAGCAAGCGCAGAACTCTTCAAGGATGCTGGAGATCCCCGCGCCAATCTCTTTCTCACGCTTGTGGTGAAAGATGTGTGCCATGGACGTTCCCTGAGTGAGGGAGCTGATCTGATATGTTAATTCCACTCTACCAATCCCGTCTCTCTAAACCTTTGGTTAGCTTCCCTGACGGTAGACTGAGGCAATTCGGACATTTCAACTTCATTTCATCTAGGCCACTTTCGAGTCCATATTTCAACCAAATAAATAAACTTTGAGAGTGCTTTCTAACCCTGAAGATAAAATATTGCATCCAGAATGTCTGCCTAGTAGGCCTATATCAATGACAGCATAAGTCTTGAAGAGAATCAGCAACGTCTTACAAGGCAACTACCTTGAAGGAGGCCATTACCAGTTCTTCTGGAAAGCAGAGTAGACCTGGTCAGACGGTGGTAGAAGGGCTGCTTCTGCTGGCAAAGAAGACTGGGCAGAATTTAGGGGTTTGATAGCCCCAGTTCCATAAGGATCTGCTCATACATCCCCATTCCAGTTTTCGGAATCCAATTCCTTCCCAATCAATTCCCTAACTTGCAGCAATTTTCAAACTCTGTTCTCAGAGCTCCAGCATTTCTCAGGGGGAAAGGAGAGATAAGAGATGAGGCCTTGGGTCCTAGTTACCATCTCAGCCAGAGATGCTTGGCTTTTATCTATTGCAAACACTGGGTTTCTACATAAAATTGCATTTGAAAAAAAAAAGTTCTGCTATTGAAAAAAGAAAAATTGAAAACAGGACCAAATCAGGTCTTAAGTCTTTCTCAGCAAAGAAAGTCTACAGTTGTGTGGAACTGAAAGCAAGGCAGGACATCTGGGGAGGCATTCATTGACAGTCAGAGGCTGGCATACAAGCTTAGTGCCTTTGATCATGACCAGGCATTTTCAGGAGGAGTAGAGATTTCAGTTTTCATCCCTAACATGGCATGAGCTCTTAGGGGAAGCAACGTTTGCATGCAGGGCTGTCCAAACTGAGACAGCATCAATGCAGCTTAACCTCAGCCTAGTGCCATCACTCCACCCCACATCGTCCCATGCCCTTGGGGACCACATCACCACCTGTTAGTCAGCTGGTCAGCATTGGTCTGACCTTGGAACAACCCAAGCATTGTGCACTATGTCAGGCCTGATGATCCCAGGTCCCCGCAGAGGAGGTAGCTACATTAATCATGCAAAGGAAACCAGAATCCAGAGATGAAGGGCTGAGCAGTGTCTTTAACCAAAATGCAGTTAAATCAGTTACCTTCTATGCCACATTCACAATCACTTCCTAGGACGGAGTTCCTCTGGCTGACTCATCATGGCTGGTCTTTTCTCCTAAATACTACACCTGAGTGCAGGCAAACTTCCACCTGAACTGTGGATTTACCTTCAAATAGCTGGGCTTCCCAAAAACATGTTTTCACACCAGTTCAAAAGATGAATGCTCATTTCCATTCAAATGTGTTTTGCCATTTCCCTGCATCGTCCACCAATGGCTACTAAGAGGAAGTTGAATTAAAAAGCATAGAGAGTGGCCAGCCTAGTGCCATAAGTGGTTAAGTTCTCATGCTCTGCTTCAGTAGCCCGGGGTTTGCAGGTTTGGGCCCTGGGCATGGACCTAGACACTGTTCATTAAGCCATGCTGTGGTGGCATCCTACATACAAAATAGAGGAAGATTGGCATGGATGTTAGCCCAGAGACAATCTTCCTCAAGCAATAAGAGGAAGATTGGCAACAGATGTTAGCTCAGGGCCAATCTTCCTCACCAAAAAATTTAAAACGCATAGAGAAAGGTCCTACTAACGAATTCCAGGCCATTTCATACTAGAAGCCCTGGGACAGTTCCACTCTGAGCCTGTCACTTCACATGCATAGTAGAGAATAACACCTACATCAAAAAGTGTATATGAATTAAATTGTGTGACAAACTCATAACACAGTGCCTGTGGCACATCTTAACGATCTGTCCCCACCCTTTACAAAACAGCAAGAAAATCGAGAGGGCTCGTGATTCTGCGCCTTATGTAACTCCAATGCCACCTTCCATCTTGTAATTTCAACTGTTTTATTTTGGTTGCTCAGTTTTTCACTTTTCTTCTTCCTCCCTTTTTCCTTTAGCTGGATAATTTGGTAAGAATAAGGGCCTGCCAGAAACTTTAGAGATACAAGTGCAGTAACTCCTGAACTAGCATCGATGTCTTTCTACTGTGCTGTTATTTGTGTGCAAATTCAGAAGCCAAAGTCACAGTGAGCTGGATGGGGTGGCCTTCGAATCAACCCTACTAACCAACCAGCTCAGCAGGGAGGACTAGGCGGATACATGGCTGGGAAGGAAAAGTCAGACAACCCAATGACTCATCCAGACTCTTGAAAATAAAAAATCCATACACAGCCACCTACAGTATTTTAATTTAAAAATTTTACCCAAGTCCTTTGGAAATAGGATTTGCATGGAAGCCCACATTTCTACAAGATTTTCAGCTCTCACCTACGATTCCCCAGACCTTAGACGTCTGTGCCTCCCTCTGAGTACAGATCATTTTCCAAGCTTTGGTGTGTAAAGTACACATGCTGATTTAAGCTGAAATCTAATCAATGCGCTCTTTTAGTAGGAACGCGAGTATTAAATTTAAATTCCCATCTCAGAATTTTTAAAAAGGCAACTTCAGGATGTTTGGGGGGAGAGGAAAAACAGACCTATTGGCCACCATCTCTTTCATCTGGGCTTGTAATGCTCTGCCTCACCTCATCTGTCTTGTCTTGGCTGGAAGGTGGTGGGAGGGTAGGGTAGGGTAGGGTTGGCAGCCACAACTCCAGAGGGTGGCCCAGCCTCTCCCCTGGGACAGGTCGCTAAACTGCTCTGGTTGATTCCCTCTCCATGAAGGTGAGATTTGAACTAGAGGGTTTGCGGGTCCCTTGCAGAGCTTACATACCCCAATTCTACTCTCTTTTTGGTGCTTCCACCCCATCCTGCCTTGTCATTCGTAGAGCTCAAAGCCAATCTGTGAGCGCAAATGATGACACACACCTAGGAGTTCTTTGGAGTGAGGACGAGGCAACTTGAATCCCTTCATGTTCCTTCTTTGTCGCCTGGACACAGATGTGTGTCCCACAAATTCTAAAAGCTATCAGGCATGAGATTCCGAATGATTCTGACCCCATACACAGAGTGCCCCACGCGAGGATGAGGGGAGACCCTCAGGAGATCGAAGTTGGCTTATGAGAGCTGTACCCCATTTGTCCAGATTCAGTCTTCACCTCCTTTGGTGCAACAGAAAAGCAGGTGAAGCTGGCCTCTTCCCTTCCTTGAGAGGCCTCCTCTGGGTCTCATCAGAGTGTCCACACTGACATCTTATACCCGGGGTTTCCCATCCCCTTCCTGCTATCAAAGTTCACCGGGCCAGTTTGCCATTTCCTCTGCCTGCTGCCCCAGATGCACTCTAATGGGATCTAATGGATTAAATGTGTGATCAAAACTCTACCAAAAATCTAGGCAGTTACTGTGTTGGCCACCCCCATGCCTTTGGTCCCTGATCTTATCCCTTTCTAGCCTAGTGACAGCCCACCTGTCTCAAAAGGCCCATGTCAAACACTGGAGACAGGCCCCCGGAGTGAACGCTTGAGGGCTGGCAGGTGGGCTTTCATTGTGCCCAATCATGCCGCAAGAGCAGCCTACTCCAGCCACCCCTGGAGCCAGCCCGGCACACATTCGCATTAATCCCTCCCCAACCCCTCCCCTAAAAGGGCCGCCCAGAATGGCACTGCGCTTTCTTTAGATGCAAAATTCGCGAACATATTGTGTAGGACGCCGAATGAGAGCGTTACACTTCACGTCAGATAACTTTGCAGCTTCTCACCAATGGTGTGTTGGTAAATACTTATCAACGGGCTCTCCAAGAAAAATAATGGACACACAGACACACACACATTTATAAGAAATTAAAGGATGTATAGCACACAATTTGCAAAGAATAATATACGTAATAATTTTTATTGTAAATTCCACATAGACAATTGATTCTTACAGGATGTTTTTGTTGAATTTCGCCGAGCTGTTGTTTCTGCAGCCAGCCTGTGGTTGCAATTGACAGATGAGTATAGTTCCAACATGAATGTTGTTGACGTCTTCATTTAGGGAAACAGAGAAATAAAGATGCACGTCGGAACTTCACTCATTCATTAAAGACTTGAGCAACTTCTTTGCTGAATCCAAAAATGGTTTTCTAATATGGGAAGACTATTTCCTCGGTTTTTTTGTGGTATTCACAATGAAATGGGTATGGACATGACACACTTTTATGTTTAATCTACATTGTTACCTTGAATCTAGACCAGGATTTCTCAACTTCACTATTGACGTTTCGGACCAGGGACTTTGGTCATTCTTTGTGGTGAGGGCTGTCCCGTGAGTACAGGATATTTAACAGCATCCCTGGCCTCTACCCACTAGATATCAGTAGCGTCACCACCGCCCCCATTCGTGACCATCAAAAGTGTCTCCAGACATTGCCAAATGTCCCCTGGAGCCAAAATTACCCCCAATTCAAAATCACTCATCTTTTGAGCAACAAAACAATAAACCAAGCCTTGAATGATTATGTTTGACTACTTCCATCGTATAAATACTCCCACCATGGCCAATTTCCAGCTCTCAGAGTGACATCACCAATGCAAGACTGGGAGGCTATGTGCAGTAGCTGCCACTATGCAGTGTCTCTACCGTACGGGCATAATAGACGTAAATCACCTCAAGAACAGGGACACAGGAAATCAGGAGGAAGGTTTTGAGTTTTGAGTATTGATGACTTTTGCCTTTAACATAATTAATTTAATGGTAAGTTTACATAACTTAATCTTTAACAATGACTGTGTTTGACAATCAGCTCATAAAAATTCTTGAAAACTTAACATCAGCTGTCGCGAGCCAGTACAGCCAGCTCCAGCACACTACTACTCTTACCCCGCGAGAAGGTGCAGCTCTGGAGTGAAATCTTTGTGGTGCCTCTAGGCCTGCGCCTTGGGGCAGAGCTTCTGGTCTCTTTGCACAATGTGCTTCTCCCCAGCTCTCCCCTTAGTTGAGGCATGTTCTGAATGCACGAGATCATGGGATGACCAAGCACACGGCCACCCTTACAGACACAACTGGTCGGCAGACTGCCTGCAAACTCACTTTGGAAAGGCTCATCAAAAAGTAACAAATTCAGGGACCAGCCCAGTGGCCTAATGGTTAAGTTTGCATGCTCTGCTTTAGTGGCCCAGGTTCAGTTTCTGGGCATGAACATACAGCACTCGTCTGTGGCCATGCTGTGGTGGCAGCTCACATATAAAATAGAGGAAGAATGGCACAGATGTTAGCTCAGGGTGAATCTTCCTCAACAAGAACAACAAAAAAAGTAGCAAATTCCCAGGCCAGCCTCAGTGGCCTAGTGGTTAAGTTTGGTGCACTCCACTTCAGCAGCCTGGGTTCCATTTCCAGGGGCAGACATACACCACTCCTCTGTCACTGGCCATGTATGGTGGCAGCTCACACACAACAAAAGAGGAAGATTGGCAACAGAGGTTAGCTCAGGACAAATCTTCCTCAGCAAAAAAAAAAAAAAAAAGTAACAAAATTTTCTTCTGAACATCCCAGGCTAAAGTCTCCCTCTTCCTTTCCTCCCTCCCTCATCTGTCATGCTTCCCAGACACTCTGCTAATGGCTCACAAGCTTCCGTTTTCTCCACCTGTTTCTTTGGAAGGAGAAAGTCCCATCAAGCCAATTGCTTCTCTCCTCATTTCGATGACAAGACACCTCTTGCAAGGCCAGGCCCTCAACCCCACTTACCAGAGTCTTCGTAAAGGGATAGGGTCGTCTGTCAGTTTCCATGGGTGGCATTTGACCTATGATCCAACTTCATTTTAAACACAACCCATGTTATAATAACCCGCTTTGTTGATCAAGGACTTGGCTGCACTCCCAGTCAATCACGGTCTCTGAGTGTGTAGCAATATATAACGTGAGTTGGGAGTAATCAAATGTTTTCAAACAAGCAAAGACCAGTCATGGATTTAAAACACATACATCAAACACTTCCTGTGCATTGGGCACCATCAGATACCAGACACCACAGAAGCAGTCGTGAGCCACAGGGACGCACCCCTCCCTTCCTGCAGGGGATACTCCACTGGGTGGGCCAGCTGTCACTCAAAGAACCGCTCAAACACATCATCACAAGTAACGCAGGGGGTGATGGGAAGGAGATGATTTTGGAGGCACATGGGAAGACCCTCAGTGTCATATCTGCTAGGAGAGACTTCAATTCAGCAACTCACAGAAAAAGAACCATCTAGCCAGGAAGTCCTGGGGTGGAATTTTGACCTTCCCTCTGCCCCTTCCCAGGGGACCCTGGAGGACCTCAGGGAAGTCTCAGATGCCTGAACTTGGCTATGCCGGCCTTGATTTATACCCCACTCATGTGCAGGGAGAGTGGCCTCGTGCTCAGGGAAAGCTTGCCAGTCGGCTGGTCTGTCCCGGCAGGAATGGGTTTCTCAGCCATCCTAAGCCAGGGGAGAAATAAAACCCTGGACGTGGCTGCTCGTCTTGTGTGGCAGAGGGTGGGCGGGGTCTCTGCTGGCTCCTCCAGGCACGGCGCATGAAAGGGCGGCTTCGCCCTGCGGTTCCAGGCAGGAGGTCAAGTCAAGCGTCAGGCCGCTGGACAGGGATCTGGAGACTCCCTCCCCTCTTGAGACAGCAAAGGTGGGCGTGGCTCTTCCGAGGGGGCTGGTCATCCCTGTTCCTCCTGCAGACCCCCTGTGGACCCTGTGCAGACAGCCTGGCTGGGTAGGACAGAACCTGGCCCAGGATCCAGCCTTGGCACCCTTGACCACACAGGTCTCCAGGCCAGCCGAGATGGTGAGGTCAGTCCATGACCACCAGGCCAGAGATGCCCAAAGTGACAGTGGCCTCTTTGTCCAGAGGGTTGTCAAGCTCGGAGTATGGCCTAGGTTTGGGCTCTGAAAAACAGCAGCCACGTATATTAGGGCCATTTGCAAGCGCATCCTTCCTGGAAACAGGCTCAGCCTTCCTCCATCCTGCAAGTGGTGTGTGCACAGGTCCAAGGCACGGGTGCCTGGGGTGTTCAGGGACGAGGGGCGCAGCAGTTCTGTGAGTCACCCAGCCTCTCTTCACCTAGCACAGGGGTCACAGTGGCATCCTGGAGGGTATGATGGGATACTGGGCCTCCAGGAATTCCTGTGGGCCAGGCTCAACTCTTTGAAGGGACTATGGGGACAGAGCAGAAAGGGACAGTGGCATCCCTGGGCAGACCCATCCGCCAGCTCTTCCAGACCTCACCCCCTAACACGTGCTCACCCTGAATCTCAGCCCGCTCAGCTGCTGCCACACGCAGACCTCGACCTGCCTCCTTTGCCAGTCCTGGGAGGCTGGCAGGGCACGGTGGTCATCCTGGGGACAGACCAACAGCCCTACCTTGAGGAATTTGGCTTCAGAGAAAGAGTAGCGTGTTGGTCTGCAGTAGAACTCTGATGCAAAATGAAGAGGGTGGCTCTTCCGAAAGATAGAGAGCCAGTGGGCTTTGAGCTGGGAAATGTGCTCACACCACTGCCCGGCCCCCCTGTGCCCAGCAGTCACTCCTATCTGCAATGTTCTCCAGCAGAGGGGCCCGGGGTGCCTGGGACAGGGGCTCAGGTGGCCTCACTGTGCTGGGGCTCAGTCTGTGGGTTCCCATTGCCTCGGGCTCCACCATCCCCCAGTCAGGACCGGGGTGTGGTGAAGTGAGGGAGGAGATGGGCCCCCTTAGTCTTTCCTCTGCCGGTGGTCAAAGAAGGTCCCAGGGGTGGGGTTGGCAAGAACCCCATGACACACAGAGCCACCTGCCCTGCTGGCATGCCCGAGCACAGAGAGCCCCTGGAGGGGCCAGGATGGGCTCCCTGGCCCTTCTGAAATCAGGAGTGGGAAGCCAGGCAGGAGGGTGTAAGAGGAGCAGCAATGATGTTTCCCTGGCCACTCAGATAACAATCCTCTCGTTATCACACGACGACAGTTGGATCGCATCCCCCCAGAGCCCCACCCTTGCCTTCAAGTCCTGGAGGGCAGGAGAAGCAGTCTGCAGGGCCCCTCCTCTGGGCAGCAGTGTCGGGCAGGGTGGATGTGGCAGGCTCTGACCCCCAGGAATGGCACACAGGCAAGAGCGGGTGGCAACCAGCCTTGCGCTCTTTCAGAAACTTTGGAAAATTCCTCTCTCATGGTTTCAATCCGTCCCTGGATCCCGCAGATCAGTGGTTTTCGATGACTCGGGGCTTCTCAGAAGCCCAGGGAACCACAGGGAGCTGCGCGTCATTCCGAGCGGCCCTGTCCTCATCTGCCCACGCTGATTCCTCCGGCAGATTCCGCGGAAGAGAGAGCTCCCCTGCTGAGGGAGCTCTGAGCGCCATCTCCTCAGCTGCTGCTCACCCCTGGCCACCCATCAGTGGCAGCTGGGGAGTTCTGCAGCCAGCCCTGCCCAGGCTCCACCCCAGAGACCCGGGTTTAATTGCTTTGGGGTGTGGCTTAGATGCAGCAGTTTTTAAAAATCTCCCCCCAGGGTTCCTAATGTGCACACAGGGCTGGGGACCACAGCTGAGCAGCACTAATTATAAAATGCAGCTTCATGGGTCCCCAAGCATCCAAGGATGGTGAGTCTCTTCCACACTGGGCCTCAAAAGGTGCCCAAGGCCGTGGCTTTGCCCGCTGGCCTTCTCAGGGGCCCATTCTGCATCTCTGTGGCAAGCCCTCACAGCTCTTGTCAACAGGTGCACAGGGCTGTGGACATCGGTGGCACACAAGGGTCTATCTCGCTGGGGTCCTCATGGCCTCTTATTTAGGAGACCCATGAGAGCAGCAGGCTGGGCTTCCACGCAAAGTAGCAAGCAGCCCCGTCTGGTCAGCGCCCAGAGGAGGGGCCCATTCCCACCCTGGGGCTCAGGCCTAGCCAGTCTGTCAACCCAGAACCGGAGACCCTATGGTCAACTGATGGAAATAGAGGCCCATTCTGGGGTGTGGGGTTTATTTAATCGCTTCATCCTTAGTTTTTTAAATTTATGGTAACGCAGGCAGGAAGCCTCTCACCCGTTCCTTTTATGAGTTGCTCTCCGTGGGCCAGGTTTCTGCCTCCTCCCCAGGAAGCCACTGGAAGAGTGACTTTGGGTGGAGAATACATGATATGGCACTAAGTACAAATGGCAGGAAGGAAAGAAATAGGGTGCTATGTGGAGAAGACCAGGAGAGCAACTTGGATGGGATGATCCAGGAAGGCTTTCTACAGGACGGGACCTAAAGGACAAGGAGAAGCCAGCGATGGAAACAGCAAATGGAACAGCAAGCTCAGGGGTCCCACAGAGAGAAAGATCTGGGGGATTCTGGAACGTCTGTGAGGTCAGGGGACTGGAGCCCCATGAGCTGGAAGAGGGATACGGAAGCAGCATTTCAACTCTCTTCCTGGTGGCATTCTTCCCCCCTAACTTTATCTCCAAGTTCTGGAATGTTCTGCCACCTGGTGCAGGTTCACCACTTGTTACAGAGTTGCGTATTTCAGAACAGTAAGAGGAGGGAGGGGGCACCAGGAGACATCAAGATCGTTGAGGACAGGACAGAAGCCCCAGCAGCAAGCTAGTTTAGAGTAGGCAGAGAGGAGGAAGACGAAAGCCAGCTATGGGATGTGACTGGAAGAATTCGTGTCTTAGGCTGGGTGGCCCCGCCTGACCTGGGGGAGCAGGAAGCTGAACTGAGAGACAACCTCCTCCCCAGCCTTGAGTGCGGACCCGTTCACCACTGGGCTGAGGGTCCGATGGTGGCCGGGGGCAGTGACAAAGAGGGCTCACACTGGGGTTCAGTTCTTGCCCAGCCCACATGGGTGAGCCATGTGACCTCTACGCCTCAATTTCCTCGCCCATGAAATCTCTAACACTTACTTCCTGCATCTGTAAAATCCCTTACTTATCTCATCCGTGCTGGAGCCGCTCCTCTGGCTCATAAGAGCTGCCTGGTAAATAGTCAAGGTTTTTGTGAACTGGTGGTTAAACTGCTGAGAAGCTTGAAATCAGCAGTGGTGGAAGCATTTATACCATGGAAATCGGCAAACTCTACAAATGGGTCTTTTTTCTATACCTCCCTGCAGAGAGTTGGTTTACTGGCCTGCTGTTGTCCACGCTCTTTTTTGAAGAGCTGAAGGAGGAGGCAATATTTACAGCACCTGGCACACGATAGCTTCTCCCCAAACAGGCGCTATTAGTCTACACACACTCTCACCAACGCAAACGCAATGACCTCAGGACAGCTTTTGAGTCTAAAGACAACACAGATACAGGACCTCCGGGAAGTCACACTCCACCAGTCTTGCAGATATCTGCAAACTGCCACCTCTGTGCAGCCCCGTGCTCTGCACCCTCATGTTTTGACTCTGTCAAGGGGCACTAAGAGGAAAGACAGCTGGAGCCAGCCTCCTGGAAACACACACCACCACCCAAGCGAACATGCCCCGCCACACTGGGCTGTTCTCGGTCTCCTCCCTCACCACCCCCACACCTTCTTCCTGCTCCTTTAGGACCTAGGTCCTGCAACGTCCCAGGACTTAATGCTGACGAGTCATTCACAGGGGGGTGAGCAAATGCTGGGGCATGGGATCAAAACCTGATCTGACCCCAAGATCTGAGATGCTGAAGCCTTATTGTTGCTGTCGTTGTTGTTTCAGTGAGGAATCATTTGCTAAGGGAAGCATTTTGTGGTAGAATTGGATTCCAGGTCAGATGACCTGGGCTCAAGCCATCCAGTTATCAGACGTGTGATCTCATTCAAGTCAAGGTCACTTTTCTCTTTTGTGTAATATGGAATGATGGTTTTGACCATAAACGAGATTATCATCCTGTTATTGAGAGCTCACTGGACACTCCACCCGGTGGTTACCCGGCTCATAGCTGCAGAGCAGGACAGGGGCGGTAGATACCAGCAGGCTGCCCTCCTGGGTACAGGGTGGGGACAGACATTGCTGCAGCTCTGAGGGTTGGAGCCCCACACCCCAGACTGGGCCTCTGTTTCCGTGCACAACAGCTGTCTTCTCCCAGGGCCCCAAACCAGCCCTATTCCAAGGACGTCTTCTCTGAGAGTGGGGTCTGTGGCCAACACCATCCCTGTCTTTCAAGGGATGGTCTCCTGCTCCCCATGTTTATTCTAAAACAACGTCTAGCCTTTCATTTCTGATATGGAATGAACAATGATCTATGGGCTTTTTATTTTTTTAAGTTGATTTTTCTACTTTTGTTCATTTTTAATGATGGTTCTGCCCAGGTCATCAAGGACGCCAGCAGGCACTGAGTCGAGAGCTAGGAGCTTGACAAGCATGTCTCACTAAACCCTCTGGAGGCACAGCCTGCAGATGGATGCCACCATCCCTGTTTCCAAACGAGGAAGCTGTGGCGCCGTCTCTCCATCCGTATAACCCAAAAGAGCTTTAATCCAAAATCATCTCAATGGAACTAACCCCACTGGGTACTTATTTTCCCCCTCAGTCTCTACTGAGTGACCATTGAGAGCCACTGAGTAAAGACTTCAGATAGTCTGTGCATTCTGCATGAAGCGTCCACCTGACACAGAGGTCTCCAGAAGTGGATGGCTCCACCAAGGGCCAGCAGGTGCAGAGTGAGTGAGATGTGCTTGGGTGGACCAGCAGCCTCCACTTGGTTAGACGCTGGGCTCCAGGGCCTGCTCCACATCCTCTGCTCCTTCCTCTCATCCGAGGCAGCCCCCTTGGTAGCACCCACCTCACCCCGACATGGCTTCTCATGAAATGACCAGGAACTTAAGGTAGCTGCGCTTCCTTTCTGGTCCGAGGCAGAGAGAGGATGCCTTTGCAGTTCTCTCAATTATGAATATCTAAAGCAGGGCCTTCTGCTCTTTAATTGCTGCCCCTGACAAAGTGTACACAGACTTGCTTCACTAAAGCCAGTGTGTTTGTTCTCAAGAGAATGTGGCCTCTCTCTGCTTTACTTTTGATTTTGCTTAAAAAAAAAATAAAAACAAAAAAGACTTTCAACTACAGAGATGAAAAGCTCTCAGGGAGCATTTGAAGATTTGCAGGACTTAGATAACAAAGAAAGGGTCTCAGAAAACGACCTTCTCTCCCTGGGGCACAGCTTTTTCTTGCCTTCTTTGAGAGCCTTTGCATGTGTGTTTGTGTATTTTTTTCCAGTTATGCCACTGGACACAGACATCCCAGAAATAGGGAGGCAGGGACTATAAAAGTCAGCCAAGTTCTTTTTGATTCTATTTCTTCTTTATCTTTCTGTTCCTTCCATGGCGTTGGAAAATTCTGTTTTTCTTGACTTTCAATCAGCTAAGCCAGTTACACACTTCTTGTCTTAGATTTACGAGTGGGTCTCACGTGGCTCTTTGAGGAATTAAGACGTGTTTCTCAGGCCGACTTGCAGTCTAGGTGTTTCACTGTGGAACACACCTTAGAATTGGCTGGAGTTTGTCACTTCGCTGCCTGAGGCTGAGAAGCCTCAGTCCTTCAGGAACCTTTGGGAGCCCTAAGATACCTTAAATAGCTCCCATCCCAGCCGCACCGCTGCTCAGATGTGCTCACACATCCAGCCCTGTGGTCGGCGACCCTGTAACCCTCAGCACTGAGCCTGTGGCTGAAGTCCCAGGGACAGCCCCCAGCAGGAAAACCAGCTGTGCCCAACCCTAAAGGAAGAAATCCAGGCCTTTCCTCCACCATCACAAACACCTTATGCAAGAAATGCACCAAAATTAGGAGTAAGGCAAACCCAGGATGTCTCAACCCGCAGCAACATAGCACCTCCCATGTGTGCTGTGACACCAGGTGTGCACAGCCCTTTCACACGCATCATCACTGGAATCTGACACAAGCCGCTGTATGGGTGAGTAAATTGAGGCACAGGATGGCGTTAAGTCCAGTGTCCTATCCACTACAGCGCGGTCATAAAACATGTAAGCCAGAACCCCAGGAGAGAAAGACATATTGTGTTTCTCCTTTCATTTTAAACTTTCATTTCTGTATTCAACAAAGCGACACTGATCAGATGCCTACCAAGTACCAAGCACTAGAAAGACACATCAGTCCATACCACAGGCTTCCAGCTATCGTGACCAGTTCTGCGTTCTGCTAACAAGCTACGGAGCTAGAAAAACCCTGATAAAGGCCTCTTACCTATTCAGGGACCTCCTGGTCTCTTACAAAGCCTGTTTCGTTTTGCTCAAGCAAGCAGCCCTGGAGAGTCAGAAGGCTGTGTCTCGTTGGGATCCCAAAGGCCTCCTTTCTGGGGAAGACTCACTCTCCTAAGAAAACCAGGAACGCATCCTCAGTAACTGCCCAGCATGGGCCTTCCTTGCCCTAGAGATTCTCTTCCTCTAATGATGTCCGTTTCATAGGCGAAACCTAGAGGATGAGCTTATAGGTGACATCCACGTTTAACTCTCTGTTGGTTGCAATATCCTGTTTTACCTGGCCGCAGGTGTTTTCAAACATTCATGAAACTGTCTACAGGCATACCACCTTTGATCTCAGACTCAAGGGGGTGGCCCTATGCTCCGAAGTCATTTAGCACATGCTCCAGGGTCCAGCCCTGTTCCCAATGGAATAAAACCAGTCAAGGAAGACGAGAGCATCCCACAGGATGAGGGCAATGGTATCAGATGCCTCAGAGGCCGAGGAGAGTGAGGACTGAGACCAGCTCTTGCCTTGATGATGGGAGGGCCCTGTGATTCTTTTGAGCGTAGTCTCTTACTCTACACGGGCTCCCCTAGAAAACACAACACAGTGCCAGTCTTCCCTTGTTCTCCAGATAACAGGCACTTCAAATGGTGACAAGAAATAGGAGAAAGTAGAACAGAGAACCCTCCAAAATGTCCTTAACATTGTCCCAAATAGGTCTTTACCTGCTCTTTCTCCAGATTCCCACCCGGCAGGCCCCTGTCCCCCTCTGCAGATTCAGCCCTCTGGTCCTACTTTGCTTATAAGCTCGGGACATATCTCCCCTGTGTGAACAGAACACTCTGCAGCCCTTTGCAATTTACGCCTGGCTGAAGTTTCTCACAACATAGTCTATCTTCCATCAGAAGTCTGTGGTTCCCAGGAAGCAACACAGACGTGCCCTCGATGTTCTGATTACAGGACACTGGGGAACTTCCAAAATCACAGCTGTCGCCCAAGCCAGGAAATGCCATCTGGGGCCCTAATTGTTCACTCTGGTTGTTTTAGAAGTTCAGAGCATCATGCTTCCACCTCTGGGCATCAGGAAGACCTGCAGATGTGCAGAGACCGAGGCGGCCTTCCTCACCACGGTGCACGCATTTGCTACTCCCAAGCATGTGTTTGCAAAGCCTCTTTTCTCCATTGCCCTCCCATCCATACTCAACCCTCAGCCCCAGCTCAGGGATGGCCCTCCCAGAGGCCTCCCCCTGCTCCCTGCCCCGCCCACTTCAGCAATTTTATACCACCTTGCACTTTTCTTGCATCCCCAACTGGAGTATAAATTCCTTCCCAGGCAGAGGCAAAGCCTTACAGATTCCTGGAGTCCCCTTTCTTCCCCTAAAATCACAGGTTTGGTGCAGCCTCTCCTGGACCAGCCTGGCTCATGGCAGAGATCCCAACCCCAGAGAAGTGAAATGCGGGAACGAGGCTCCTTGAGGTTGGAGGAGGCCCATCAGACTGCCTGAGGTCATGGAGTTTGTTTCAATACGCCTGTGGCCATCTAGCCAGGTTTCCTGGGAACTGAGCCTCATTTGTCACCAGAATTTAACCACACCGTTGGGTTCTGTTGGCTCTGATGACCCAGTAGCCACGTGTCTGCCATGTCTGGGACCCAGCTTCTCCACCTCTGCTCCTCTACCTGCCCTCATAGGCTCCTGGCTTTGCTCTCCTCTCCTTCCTCCTCCCTCGAAGCTTCTGCTTATCGTCTTCACTCTGTATTCCTCTCAGCTTTTGGTGCCACCTATGACTTCTCTAGTTCACATTCAGTCTTCCAGGGGGAGAAGATTTGACTGGGTCTTGGCCACCATCAAGTATAGTCATCTCCTATTGGACAGAGCTCCATGTCTTGCCACCTCATAGTCTGCTGGTGAGCCTATCACAGTTACCTTTTTGGTCAGGTGTCCACCTCTGGTCCCATCACCTGTGAGCAGAGTAGCAAGACCACTTGGGGTGAATCAGAGCTGCTTATCCTGGAAAACCCCACCCAAGGAGGTGCGGGGTGGCAGGCTCTGGTGTGGAGGTCCTGTGAGGACGAAGAGCAGCCCGTTTTGCAGTGCACTGCTTCTCTGCTTCCCACTTGGTGAAGGACAGATCCTTGCGACTCCTGGAGGGCTCTTCTTTAAGTGGCATCACCTCCAGTAGCCACTGAAGGCTGAATTGAATTTGCAAAGGAACAAGAGTGCTGTACATTACAGATAGCTTTCCATCGCTGCCCATTCTTTAACTGCACTGATACACTCTTTTGACCTTGATGGATTCTGGTTACACAGTGGAAATGCCTGCCTTCCTTTCTTCCTTCCGTCTTTCCTTCCTTCCTTCCTTTATTTACCAAGATTGTATTGAGGACTTATATGTCAAGTATTGTGCTGGGGCCTAAGGATACAGAACTCAAGAAAACACAGTTCCTGTCTTCAAAGACCTCATAATAGTAAGAGAGCTTAAATTAATTGTTTTCTGATGTGTTCATCATTTTTCCACATCATTCTCCCTTCTGTTGAGGATTTGGGAGGAAGTGTTTTAAAAGGTGCCAGAATCACACTTTTAAACTTAGTATGCAATATCTGAATTGTTTTCAGTCAGGACCCTCTTGTGGCACCATAAACATGACATTTAAAGGGAGCTCATCCTCCCAGTTGAAGCGACCTGGGACAGCTGAATTCTCTGCAACTCCTAAGCCTGCTGTGTCTGCTAAGCAAAGAAGCTTCTGGAACTTCTCACTGCACTTGGCAAGTGCATACTCACTCCAAACACAGGAGTGTCCAACCTTGCACTTCAGTCCCAGAGCGCTCCTATGTGTAAGTGTGAAAATAGGCACAGCAGCACAACAACCATGTGTCCCGCTGCCCTCCTGCCCTCCCTGGGTCCAGCACTGCCAAGGGGAAAGATGGGAACAGGCCGGAGCTCCTTAGCAATTCGGCAGGTAACATTTCCACATTTTGCGAAAGAAAATGCCCAGCAGTCCAGAACGGCTCATGCTACAGCCACATCATGAATTATTTTAAGTGTGAAGAACTCCAATGAAAGATTGGACGATTAGCAAATTTTCATGAGATTGGAGGCAGATGTCATTGCAGTCTCCCTGTGTGTCCAGCTCTGTCTTGCTTTTTCTTGAACTTGCTTAAGCAACTCCCTCAAAAAAGACTATTCCTTCACAGCTCTCAAAGATGTTCTCTCCTCAGTTGTTTAGTGGCTTCTTCGTGAAACTCAGATACAAGCAGGATTCTCTCGTGTCAGAGGCTTCGTAGTTAGTTTTGCTAATTTTACAAACCCTAAACCCATAACGAGGGCTTTTTTGAGTGTGTGACAGGATTGCAGCTTTAGGCAATCTTCCAGTTCTTAGCAAGTTTTACTTTCTAGTAAAACTATTGCATAAATGTAGGTTTCTATGCTCTGCTACCAATAAGACAGCAAACTTTTTTTAACATATAAATCCAAATGTTTTATCCCACAGATAAAGGTTCAGATCTGTGCTGTTTTTAGCTCTGCCTTCTCCCAAATAAAGTCCTACTGAGAATCAGCTCACACTGGTTTGGGGCTCTCTTGACAAAAGATCAAGCAGGTAGGATTATTGCCCTTTGCTAAATGTCATGCGCTCTCTGATAGTTTGGCTCCAGAGGCAGTGGTGGGTGATGCATTCCATGCCGCCTTAATAGATTATATCCTCTCAGCAAGCTAGAGGACTTGCTTAAAGCCATTTTTCATCCTTCAACATCTTGTAGATTCAATCCTTAAACTAATAGAGTAGAAGTCACTCAAGATCATGACCCTCAAACATAACTTTTCTAGTTCCTTGCGATATGATGAGCTTAAATGTGAAGCTTCCCTTTATGCTAGAGTCTAAATCCTCTTGGAAGGTGGCCAGGACAGCCCTGACATCTCTATTTTGTCTCCACAGCACAGAGAGTCACAGCCAGGTTCTAGACATGGGGACTCTAAAAGTTCCATCTCACACAGCCTGGTGACAAGTCAAGTCCATGTGTATTTATTAAGCAGCTCTCGCAGGGTCCCTGGCACACAGACATCCTTTGATGTTTATTCAGGTCGTATTGGTGTTTGCCCAGGCTGAGTCACACATACTCATTCTCTGATCAACCGTTTCCTAAGCAAATTTCCTCTTGATGCAAAGCCAGATTCCTTGAAGTGGTGCCAATACCATCTCCCTGGGCAAAGATGCTCTGTGATCAGCGAGTTGAAGTCTGTATACTTGCTGCTGTGTTACCCAGCCCACCTCCTACCTATCACTTAAACCACCCGTGTTGAGACTCAAAAACTAGAAATTATAGAAATTAACCTATGTATTTCTAAAAGTAGTGTCTCCCATCAAAAACTGTGTCTATAGGGGGGTGTATGTGAGAGAGAGATAGAGAGAGATGAAATTAGAGGGTTCAGTATCCATTGCCTACTCAGGATTGATTACTCTAGTAAAATAGCACAATGCAAAGATCACCCCAGAATATAGAATGTTCTGGTCTCTCCCGCATTTTTATCCCCAGACCCTTCCCTGGTCATTTCAGCTTCCTGGGCTCCCAAGTTTCAAGTCAACAAAACCCCAGTGGAGGCACTCAGATCCACTGGACTCGTCCCTTGTACTACAAAGCCAGGCGTGAATTTGACTAAAGTGAACAAAAAATAAACTTCAAGTTCCTGCAACAGCTGTCAAACCTCAACAAAGCTTGTTGGGACTCAAGAGCCAGTGGGAGGGGCAGAAGACCCTATCTAATACTGAAAGAAACTGGACCTTTGAAACTTTCTGCTGAGAACTGACCTTTTTCATTATGAACCCTTCCATTTTCTTCCGCCAGTATACTGATTTTCTCATATTCTCATCAACATAAAACCAAGCTCTAAGAAAACTTAAAACACTGTTGAGATTTCTAGAGATGAACTCCTGATGTCCATTTCTGAAAGTTTTCCCTTCTCCCATCCTTGAAGCCTACCACCCACTCCCTCAGGGATCCTGCCCTTCCCTGTGTAGTGTGTGGATGCTCAGGTCCCAGCACTTCAAATCCAGCCTCCTTTTCCTGGTCTTGGGGATCCCTCCCTGCCCCTAGCTAGGCCTCTGCCAGCTTTTCCTGATTAAACCCCAAAGCTTCACTCCTTTAAAACAACCCAGCTCTTTGTCTCCTACAGCTGAGGCTTTGGAACACAAAAAAACCCTAAAGAACTCCTCCAAGGCAAGAACAAATCCTCTGGCCCTCTCCAGAGGGGCAAATACCTGCCCCTTTCAGGGAGGGAGACAAGACAGCCAACTTCTCAGTTGTCTTTCTGGCAATTGCCTTCTTGTGTCTGCTCACCTGCAGTGTGTCTCTTCCTCTCATTTTGCTTGTTTGGGTCTGGGACCACATCCTATAGCTCTAGAAACTTCCACCAGGGCTTGCGCAGTGCTCTATACACATGTTCAAACATTCCACTGATTTCACACCAACCCATGTAATGGTAGAGATTTTAGCTTTATGTAGGCAAGGCTCCAAAAGTCATCAAAAATATAGAAGAATGTAAGACTTCACCTTCAATTCTGGTAGCCAACAAAATCCTATAGATGGAAAGCTTAAAACTTCTGCTTGGGGTCTATTTGGACATAGTACTAGGATGCTTTTCTTTAAGGAGAAAAAAACAAAGCCTTTAGGCAATCCCCTTAAGCAATCAGAGAAAATGAAGGATGTTTAAGGAGCACGTAAAGGTTGCAGACAACCATTCCAAATGTTTAGTCTTGAAGGAAAGGAAACTACTCATTTATTTATGCAAGAAACATTTATTGAGCTCCTACTATGTGCCAGGCTCTGTTTTAAGCACCAAGTTTAGGGTCACAGGAGACCTTGTGGTCTTTCTTGCTTCTCCACAGTTCAATCGGAGGGGGAATTACTCTGAGTAAAGTGAGTATCATGGAGCATCTGGGCTTTGACATGAAATAGGAGATCAGACACCCCGGGCAAGTTATTGAACTTTCTGGAAACTCCTCTCCCCTATAAAAGAACAATGATAGTAAAAATGGCATCTTCTCACAGCGTTTTGGGGCAGATTGAACTACACACGGAGAGTACACTCAGTAAACACCCATTTCTTCCTCTCCCCTCTCATCTCAGAGAACACACTCAACAACCCCAGATCATTAGATGGCTGTGCAGAAAGAAGGAAGTGCCTTCCTTGCAACCCCATGCTTGGTTTGTACTGTTCCCTACATCTGGAATGTTCCTAAGACTCTGCTTTTCCATCAAAATTCTCTGCTTTCCTTAACGCCCCCCCCTTCACACCACATCCCAGACAATTAGTCCACCATCTCTGTATTCCCGATCCCATGGACTGAAATGCATCTCCCACAAACTCGTATGTTGAAATCCCAACCTGCAAGGTGATGGTATTAGGAGGTGGGGCCTTTGGGAAGTGATTAGGTCATGAGGATGGAGCGTCATGAATGGGGTTAGTGCTTATAAGAAGAGATACCAGAGTTCTCACACTCTCTCCCTCCACTATATGAGGACACAGCAAGAAAGCAACCATCTGCAAGCCAGGAAGAGAGCCCTCACCGGGAACTGAATCAGCTGGTGCCTTGATCTAGGACTCCCAGCCTCCAGAACTGAGAGAAATAAATGTCTGTTGTTTAAGGCTCCCAGTCTGTGGAATTTGCTGTAGGAGCCCAAGCCGACTGAGACGCCATAACACAGGGATCGCCATAACTGCCCTCATGGCCGTGTGCACCTATCTCCTCTTCAAGGCTGTGAGCCCACTAGAGTGGGGCTGTGTCCTCATTCACCATCACAGGATCTGGTATGTAGCAAGTGTTCAGTGTTTTTCTGTTGAATTACACTGACTCTGCCTGCTGCCCTGAATTGTTTCTTGTAGTTGCCATGACAAATCACCACAAAGTTGCTAGACCAATAACATGAATGTCTTATCTTACAGTTCTGGAGGTCAGAAGTCCAACATGAGTCTCACTGGGCTAATGTCAAGGAGTCATCAGGGCTGCTCTCCTTTATGGAAGCTCTAGAAGAGAACCTGTTCCCTTGCCTTCTCTAGCTTCTAAAGGCCGCCTGCATTCCTTGACTTGTGGCTCCTTCTTCCATCTTCCAAATCAGCGATGCTGGGCCAAGTCCTTATGCTACCATCTCTCTGGTCCTCCATCTTCTACTTTTAAGGACCCAGAATAATCTGCCCGCTGACTAAAAACCTCAGTTCCATCTGCAACCTCAATTTCCCTTTGCCATGTAACATACATAATCACAGCTTCCAGGGATGGGAATGTGAACATCACTGGGGCCATTATTTTGCCCACTACATGCCATACAAAGAGATCTGGAAAAGCCTAGATCCTAATTTGTGATGCATGCAAATCAGCAAAATCCTAATGCCTTCTTTCTGCTGCCATCCCTTACGACACATATCTCCAATAAGCTGCTGTCTAGTCTTGAATATCTCAGGAAATTATTCTGAAAAACTTTGTACAGGAGATAAATTACCAGTCCTACAATGCTTGATAACCAGCAAGTTATTTCTTGCTGGTCTTTAGTTCAGCAACCACTTAACCTCCACTTCTCTCACTTGAATTATCACTGTGAGTGAAGTATAGGCTTTCCAGAAAGGCTTTGAAATGGGGTTCTGCCACTTTTCTTGCCCTTCCCCCTTCCCAAGAGGTCATGGCTTGGTGAGTGGAACCCTGGAGGAGGCCCACACCTCACCTGCATTCCTAGCCCTTGGACCTCTAACTCTTTCTGTTCCCGATGACTCATAGATCATCTGCACTGCTTCCCAGTCATCCCTCCTTGAGGCCTGTCATCTGGAAAAATCTGCGCCATCCATTATTTATAAGGTAGTGTGGCTCCCTCACTGATGTGGGGAAAAGTGAATTTTCCTGCAAAAAAGTCCAAAGCATTTTCATGAATATAATATTTTACTCCTCACAAAGTCTTTGGGGGATTATAGGCAGAAGGAACAAGAATGGAGGCAAAGTATATAGAAGAATTACTGGCCACATTCAAAGGTAATAATTGAGATGTTCTTGGTAAATGGTTTAAGTGGCTGCCCCGTGGAAAGTAGGTATTGCATTTTTGGTTCACTGCTGTCAATCAACCTGACGTGATTTGTCCATCTGTAGATATATACACAGAAACACACACACACGTTCATATAACTTCATCCATCCACCACCTTATTCATTTGGGCATGTCCGCATAGCTGCTTACCCTTAAGAGTTCCAGGTCTGTCAGGGCAGAGAGACATGGAAGCCAGCCACTGTCATACGACATGCTGAGTGCTGCCCTTGGACAGGCACTGGGTGGTGAGGACAGGAACCAACCATCTTGGGAGCTCCCTGGAGAGGGGAAGTTTGAGCTGAGTCCTGAGGATTTAGGTAAGTTGGGGGGGGGCGGTGAGGAAAAGCATGGAAGACAATGGAAGCATCATATGAAAAGACTCAGCATCTTAGAGAACCCTGAGTTCTTTCCAGTATGGAGAAGAGATGGAAGGTTTGGGCAGAGGGACAGCCAAGGTCACATCATCAGTGGCATGGGGGGCTCTTGCTAAGGAGCTTGGACTTTATCAGTGGGACCACTGAATGATTTAAAAGCAGGACAGGAATATGATCAGATCTGAACTGGAGAGAGTCTGTTCTGAAGTTCTGTGACAAAGGAAGTGGAGGTAGGAAAGACTGGAGCAGTGATCTAGACCTGGAGGTGACTGCAGTGACGCAGAGTGAGACTGACAGAGGCACCAAAGTAGTATGCCTGGGCTGATCTCTTGTGTGTGAATGTGTGTTGATGCACACAGATAGCTGGAAAGATGTTCACTAAAATGATAACAGTGGTTACCTCTGGTGGCAGGGTAGCAGGCGAGTTTTTGCTTTCTTCTTTATACTTTTATGGGTTGCTTAAAATTTTCTACATGAAGATATATTATCTTTATAATCCAGACAAAGAAAGCTTCATGGTTGCTTATTAAAAACTGACGATGACCCTAAGAGAATAAATACACAGAGGGACAATGGCCAGACCATATATAAATATAGAACTCTGCCCCACAATCTGCAGCAACCTGCCAGGAGACCAGCCCCTTATCTACAATAAATGACCCAGGAAGCCAGCCTGCATCAGTCAGACATGGAGAAGGCCAGGCTGCTATCTCCAGTAACAATCCAGGAAGCCAAACAATGACATCCATAACAATCGGCTCAAAATGGCCAGGACATGATTAATAACTAACAGCTTTGTTAATTTCTGTCTCTGCATCCAACTTAAGACCAATCAGAGAAAGTTAAAGATGCTCCCCAAACCAATCACACAGGACACCCCACTTCTAGTGAGCCCACCTACAGCTTCCCCAGGCCCACAGCCTCCAATCGGGACCCACCCGGAGCCTCCCCTTTCCTCCACTATGAAGGATCCCCCTCATTTCTCTGCCTGCCTCTGAGTCTCTGCCAAGATGAGGGGATGGTGGCCAACTTCCTTGCTGCAGCCAGCTCAGAATAAATAGCTTTTGCTTTTCGCATTTGGGTGGTCTTCATTTATTTTCACAATCCAGATAGTTCTGGGACAGTGAGGATAGTAAAGAGGGGCCATGAGGAAAAACTTTCAGGACGAAGATGCCATGGGACTTGGTGTCTACTGGCAGTGGGATAAAGGAGAGAGAGGCAAAGATGCCTCTAGTTTCTGGCTTGGGATTCTAAGGAGATGCTGGTGCCATCCATGGAGTCATGTGGAGGAAGGAACACAGGGGAGAGGTATGTGTCAGGGTGTGCAGGACACAGAAGGCAAACATGGTGGAGGGGATAGAGGAGGATTAGAAGAGACACTCTGTGGAGGTGTGGGAAAGACTAGGGGAAACCAACCAGAGATGCAGAGGTACCCCAGGGCTCACCACTCTGAGCCTACAGGTGCAAAGGGAGGAAAAAGAGCTGTGGGAGAGAGGGCCACTATATGGGACTGTGGTGGTAGGAGGAGGAACTCAGTCCATTTCAACTCATCCTGGGGCCTACAGGAAGGCTCCATTCTCCACCTGCCCTCCTGTCTCCTGCCAGTGCCTCCCATGAGCTAAACCTGCCAAGAAGGCAGAGGACATGAGAGACCTAGTGTGCTCATAAAAGTCCTTCTCCTGGGATGTAGAGAATCAAGAAGGGTTCAAGGAGGCCCTGCAGGGGGCACATGGATAATACTTATCCCAGACAGAATAGGGCCTTTGATCTCCATCTTGAAAATGTTCATTTTGAGGTTCCCACGAGAAATCCAGGTAGAGATGTCCTGCAAACAAGTGAATATGGCAGTGTAGAAATTGAGAGAAAGATCTGAGTTGAAGAGCTAGATGTGGGATTCATCTAAATATAAGGAGAGTTTCAGCCACAGATGACCTTTCCCCAAGAAAGAGTGAGAGATGAGAAGAGAAGCAGGCTGAGGACAAACCGTGGGGGACCCAACATTGAAGTGGGAAGGTGGGAGAGGAGGTCAGGGAAAGTCACTGAGAAGGAGAATGGGTCAGAGACCTAGAGGCAAGATCCAGAATGTTCATCAGATTTTCAGTCATACTTTTCGGCAGTGGTCTACCAGTAGATTAGGCAAAGATCTAAACCAAAGATATAGACTCAAACCAAGCACAGACAACTCTTGAAGGCCATGGTCTTTGGGGCTCTAGGGAAAGGGCAATGGGAGAAGAATTACTGGTGATCACAGGGTTTGCACTTTCTTGCATACACTTTTTAAAGTAGTCCCAGCCAGAGTGCCTGACAAGCCACTCTGGAGTCATTGACTTGGTGGGAAAGAGCAGGGTGACAAGCTGCATGATTGTCAACAAGGGCAATGTCACGGGTACTTTGAAGCTGGGACCTTGACTCATTCCTTCAGCACTGGACTCCCATGCCTGGTAATTACTGTTATTTAAAAAAAGAAATCTCTGAGGAATTTTTAAAGGACAAAAAATTAAAAATAAATAGGTAAAACATACCTTTACCTAAATCAAAAGGCATACTACCTTCTCCTACCTCACTTTTTCCATTTGCAGGGGTCCATTGTTCCATGAGCTATCCACTCTCCCTTGTTGTGCATAGCACCAATGTAAGATGCTGTCAATGCCTAGTTTCTCCAGCCAGGCACAAATTAGGTTATTGTCAGTGTGCAGAAAGCCAGCACACGCCTGAATGAGCTGGCTAAATGGCCACAGCTTCCAAACCAAGATGGAAAATTGTTTACGCACGGATGTCAGCAATCTCCCAACCCTTTTCAATTAGTTGTACTAGTTCCAAACTTTTATTAATTTTGTTCCCAATGACAGGGCCCTCAAGTTAGCTCCTTTTTTTCTGACTTAGGTCAGTGAGTTGGCTACTCCTTGGCATCAATTCCATTTCCAACACACTAGAAAGAGTGGGCACTCGTGAGTACTGGATGTTCTGTAACAATCTGTCCAGTGAAAACATAATGCCAGCCACATGTATTATCTTAAATTTCCTGGTATGCACATTTACAAGTAAAAAGGAGCAGGTGAAATTAACATAATGATATATTTGATTTAACCCAATACATACAGAGTATTATCATTGTAATATGTAATAAATATGAATACCGTTGATGAGATATTTCACACTATTACTTTTCACATTATATTGTCAAAGTCTCTTGTCAAGTTTGCACTTACAGCTCGTCTCAATTCAGATAAGGCTCATTTCAAGAGCTCAGTAGCCATACACGGCCAAAGGCTGCCCTATTAGCACAGAACTGTGAGATCACAAGAGACCAAGAAGCTTCCTGTCTCCTCCTCTGGTGACCACCACAGAATTCTCTCTAGCAAAAGGTACTCATTTTTTCCAGACAAAATGAGCTTGTCAGCCCATCCAAGGAGGAACCTGCAGGCTAGAGAGGACGTCTTTGTTTTGTATGTATCAGGAAGTTATTAGAAAGGGCTGGTGCTGGAAGGACAGTTAGCTGGTACCCAATCCATCATGCCTTACTGTGTCATCAACAGCATTATCCAAGTCAACGCAGGGTCTGTCAAAACAAACACACAAACAAAACCTCTCCTGGTCTCCCTGAGAATTTATTTGAAGACTATTTCTTGGAGCTCGGGAAAAAGGACATATATAAGAGTATCAGATTCAAGGTCAGGAGCACCAGCATCTCTGAATTTATGATGTAAGCCAGAAGTTTGCACAACTGGATAAAACGTGACTTTTCAAGGACACGTCATCTGCAAATGTTGCGTTCCACAGGCAAGGCAAAGTCTAGAGAAGAACGCAGATTTCTATCTTTCCTTTAAAAAAGAGAAGATGTAATTACTTCAGTGTATGTACTTGCGTTGAGAATTCAATCAAGTGACTTTAAAGAAATCAAATAAACCTTTGCTGGAGAACTGAAAGGCAAGAATGATTCAGTGGGAGGCTGAGCAAAGCACACAGCAGTGCCAATGGGCCCCAGGGGAGGAGCGCAGAAGCAGGAGAAAATGTAATTTCAAAAGGACCACATCCCAAATGCATGAAACCCAAACAGCGTTGCAGCAGACAGAGCACAGGGGCCATTTGTAATCTAGGGGCTATTAATAAGTTGGTCCCCAGAGATACAGAATGCCAAATGGGGCATCACAGTCACCCCCAAGGGCCACCTGTCACCATGCCACTTGTCTGTGTGGGCAGAGAATCAGAAAGAGCTCAGTCTCACTGTGTAAAAAGAGCATGATGCTCTTGGAACATTTGAGCATTGAAAATACAGCATAAGAATGCCCCAGAAACCACTGTCCCGGAACCTATCTTTCCACTCAGGCTTTCCCGAGAGCTGACCAGGTGCCGAGCCCCATGAGAAGCTCCTCACGCAGAAGGTGAGCGTTTTCTCCCTTTCTTCCAAAGCCATCTTCCATGAGAAGCACGTCTCAGCCACAGGTCCTTCTGTCTCTGGCCCAGTTCATTCACAATCTGCTTAAAACGTAGACTTGAAAAACCCAGGACAAGAATGGCTTTAAGTCCCCAGACGGGGCCATGGTAGGGCTATTCTGGCTTGATATGCAGTAATTTGCCCCTTTCTGTACAGAAACACTCCAGGGCACATGGCTCAGTGGACAGACAACCAGCCCGGAGCCTTTACTAGTGCTCAGATCCTGACCCCAGAGCCTTCTAGCCTCGCCCTCACTAGGCCTTGAGTGGACAGGAAGGAAGCAACAATCCTCTTTGCAGATGTCTTCCCCTTCCAGGACTCAATGCGGTCTTTCCCTTCCAGGACTCAATGTGAGATCAACTGTGCTCAGAGCTGTCTTAAGTTTTTCCAAAATGCAAGGTTATTGCTGGGAAAACTGTTTCCTCCTTTTAGCAAGATGACACCAAACAAAAAAACTAGCAAAGAACTGCAGAGAGATCGCCCTCTTGACTTTCCTTCTGCTTCACTTTACAAATGCACTTCATTTTGCAAGAGAAACACAATGCCTGAGCTGAGAGAAGAAGGAAAATGCAAATATTTCCAATGCCTGGTGGAAATCCACAAAGTACTGCAGGTGAAAGCCGAGAATCGCCTCAAGGAGCGAATGAATGATAGGCACAAATCCAGCTTATTTCTGGCCATTCTAACGCCACGCGAGACTTCCTCATCTAGCAAACCTACCCAAAAAGAGTCAAAATGAAACAGGTCTCCTCTTGGCATCGGGTCCTGACGTAGGGGGTGCCCTCAAGGAAAGAGCCAGCTGTGCTTTCTAAGGAAACTGCAGTTCCCCCGGTGACGTATCAATGCCAGCCCAGGAAAACAGTGTTGAGGAATAAAAATTCAAGTCCAGTTCATAAAGGGAAAATATGGTGCACCCAAAGTATTTGTTGGGAAATTGATCTCAGAAGAAAAGCTCTGTGTCCCGCAGTCAGCTGAGTGTGGCAACTCGCATCTAATTTGTACAAGAGTATTGTTAAGGATGGTATCTCCAGGCAAGTGACCAGGAAATGTTAAAGTCAGTGGAAGCTCATAAGCATTCATCACAGTTATCGGTTATTAATGACTTACCAGATGTTCTAGCCTGGCTTTGGGTGCGATTGTTGGCTCTGTGGACGGCAGAGGTGAATGGTACATGAACAGGGAGCAAGCCTCTCCAGGCTGGTGATGGACGAGTCCACCTGCCTGGTGCCCTCGCCTCTCTCCATCTCCCCATGGGGGCACATGTCCCAACATGCTCTATCTCCCAGCTGCCCATGTGGTTCTCAGGCTTAGGCAGATGGGGGTTCATGACCTTCCAGAGAGGTCAGACTTCTGGATTTTCACCAGACAAAGCAACTTTTGTTTAAGGTGAAATTTGCATAAGATAAAAACTAATCATCTTAAAGTATACTCCAGTACCATTTAGTGCACAGACACCATTGGGCAACCACTGCTTCTATCAAGTTCCCAGGCATTCTTATCACCCCGCAAAGAAACCTCATACCCATTAAGTTGTCACCCCCTCTTTCGAAACAACTTTTAAAAGAACGTCTTATCTAATTCCAAAAAGTCTCTCCCCTACTCCCACCCTGAGCTCAGACCAGTTTCCAGCCAGGAAAGAACGTGGAGTTCCCCTGGCAGGGAGTGGTGTTTTATTTATCTTGGACCCCCCCAGGGCCCACACAGTGCTTGGCACATGGTGGACGCCCAGTTGAAGTTACAGGAACAAAATGGTAGCCACAGGGCGCTAAGCCTGCTCTTCAGGCGCCAGGATGCATATTATAGCCCATGTGGTTTGAGGTGAGCCCTGAAGCTGTGCTTCGCTCCAGACCCCATGTGAGGCTCACCCAGGGCCTAAGCCCCCTGGGAAGCCACCGAGAGCCAGGAGGAGAGGAGGCACCCTCCCTTATGGAGTCCAGACCCCCAAGTGCATCCCAAATGGCGCGTCCCATAGGTGAGCTCCATGACACCATTCCCTCTCCCCTTGGAAACCCAGCCACCGGTGGCCCATGAGACATTGTGATGGGAATAACCTCACCGCGGGGACAGCAGCATTTTTCAGGGAAGGGCACTTGATTGCGCCCTGTTTTTCCTCTAAGAATTCCATCCGGCTCCCACAGTAGCAGGAGATGCTGCTCTAGAGATGGGGCTTTGCCCTCAGCCTCCACCAGCGAGGATGCTTTGGGCCTCATTCAGAGCTAACGTCCCTTTGCCTTCTGCCTCTAGCTGTGGGTTTCCACAGAACAAGTCACTTCAAGGACTTTAAGTTGCTTCAGTCTTTCAGTGCCCCTTCCTCCCGCAGCCCCCACACTTTGCTCTCTGGAGAGAGTGGGGGACTTGCGCTGAGCCCCCAGGGTGGGGCCCAGCCTGGACACCGCACTGGCCTTGGCACCAGCCTCCCTGGTTGCCAAATCATAGTTCACCCAAGACAAGAGCTCGGGGAGAAGGCTGGAGGGGGATAAACACACAAAACACCCAAAGCCCGGGTGCTGAGGTTTGGGGGCTCCCTGCCGTCCTGAGGGGCAGCACCACACTCGGACCTAGGATGAGTCCTTTCTCTAACCCATGGGAGAAAACGGCCTGGGTGTAAGTACAAAGCACCTCGAGGAGTCTGCAGGTAATTCCCAGCCTTGGGCTGCCCCCACTTCTGGTTACGTGATTCTATTTTAGAATCTTTCCCTCCTCCTACCCTCTGAGTCTAGCAACAGAGTCTAAGCTAACCTCCCATTTGTGTCAGAGCATCTTCCTCTATTTGGATAATATGTCACTCTCGTCTTTGCTCATCACCGGTTGACTGAGTCACGTATCTCCTTACTAAGCCAGGCGAGGGGAGGAGTGGGGTGCACGGGTACGAGAACAATAGGGGACGCCAAGAGTCTGCACAGGCTGCAGCTTTGGGCTGTGTCAGGGGAACCGAGAGCAAGGTGGGCCAGCCCTGAGCAGATGGTGAGGAAGGCAAAGTGTGGACCTGACAGTCTCCGGTTCCCGTCTTCATTCCAGGAACCACCGAACCAAGTGTATTTCAGATACATGTTCTACGGAACCCAGATGTGCATAGGCTGTCTTGAGCTTACATGAGCTTCAGGAATTCTGGGGGAAACAAATTTGAGCAATTATATTTTATATATATATATATATATAATTGTAGTATATATACAAGTTAATATACCAACTTGTTCTAGAACTCTCCAAGAGGGAGGGTAGGCAAGCTTTTCTAAACCTATTATCCCTTTATTTCCCTTCCCCTCCACCCTCACTCCCCACCACCTCCCAACAAAACAGGATCCCTTCACCCCCACTTCTAGGATGTAGGATTTGATCCAGTGGGGGGCTGAATTACCTGATACCAGCTCACGGGAGCCAATAGTGAAATGTTCGGGAATTTTGAGAGCCAGTCAACAATTGACAGTTTGAAATCAGTCCTGTTAGAAGTTTTTACAAAACAGAAATTGGCAAACGCTCAGATCAGGGCTTTTTAAAAATTTTTCTATAGAGCCACTTTAACAGCACACCACTGGACTTAGCCCAATTTATAGAGTCTCCTGGACTTGAGGGGGCCTCAGGGAGTCTGGGGATTCCTCACATCTTGCTCTCTCCTCTAGAGAATCCTTGGACCAGCTCTCCTTTGTAGAGGCTTTTGAGGCCTCAGAGGAAGGGGGGAGCGACATGCATGGAGCCACATTCCATGCAACTCCTCCCCTGTGGGAAGACCTTGAAACCATCCCCCTACTCTCAGCCCTAGTGAGGGGAAACCCACCACACGCTGTTTATAAAGTATCCCTAGCCAGTGAGATAATTTTGAGAAGAAAAATGATATTCCTGGAACCTGGGAAAATAGAAAACCAGAAACCCACATCCAGCCTGAAGATTCCGACATCTGCTCATTAGCACCTCAGAGCCTGGGGTGGGCAACACACACAGACTCGAACAAATTCGGAAAACACTTACAATGCAAGAGACTGCTGAAAATGAAGCCGGCGAGATCGAAGGCCCTCCCTCTCGGCAGAGGCCGGCTTCAATCAAGGGCCGTTCTGAAGAGAACCCAGAATGAAGTACACGTTTATAGAAAACTGAGTTACACAGAAGGTAAGGTGGAGGTGAGAGCCGGCTGACGCCGACACGTCTGATGCAGGAGGAGAAAGTCATCGTCTTCTATGAAACCTGCAGGAAATACGAGCCTCGTGAAGCACAGTCACATAGTGAGCAGACGGTGAAACAGCACTCTCACATCCACCGAAAACCTTGTCAAAACTTATGGCCAAAATTATACTTCATCTACTTTCCAGAGAAAATAAGACACAATTTACTTACTGGACAGAGACCATTCAAAAATACATCAAGCTTCCTTTTAGAAGAAATATCTTATTTCCTCCTAAAACAAATTGTACAGAGTGAATATTTATCAGAGTGGAAGCGGGTAGGGTAAGTTGTCTGCCAACAGTCCTTGGAGCAAAGACACCGAGGTGCAGAAAAGTTGGGTCATGGCCCAAGAAAAGGGACGAAGTGGTTATCTGAGGATTTGGGTCTTCAGAGCCCAAATCCAGTGCATTTCCCCTCCACAGAACGCGGGCTCTAGAAATGCCCATTTCTGAGGGCTAAGACAATGACTGAAGAGGACAGACTTCTCTCCTTTAGACCCTGAAACACGCACTGCAGTTTTCTCCGGAAAAACACAGATTTAATGACGTGCAAAATGTAGGCCTTTTGCATTCCAATTGAGTTTAGCTAGGAATTGAAACCACGTCTCAGTAAAAGTAATTCTGTTTTGTTGATGCAGGAATTAATGCAATCACTGAAATGCATTCCAAGGATGCAAGCCTTGTAGGAAAAGAGGAAGTCAGCGTTCAAATGCTAACATTTCAAGTTAAACATGATGCCTATAGATGGTGCTTTAAAGGTGAAGTCAAGGGGGGAAATGGTGCGGGGAAATAGTTTTCTTGTAAAATTAAACAAACCTTGTTAGAGCAGAGCAAACACCCTGAATGCCTGCTCTCCGGGCCCCATCTTTTTTTTGCTGGTAGCAAGCAAAGCGGCCTGACAGGTGTTTCCTTGTGGGAATCACTTATCCCGACCCTCAATTACGTGGTCACTGCTCAGGGTGAATGATCCAGGACCCTTCTCCTTCCGAAACCCAGTCATTGTCGCCCCCAGGAGAGAGATGGCAGAGGAAATGAAATTCAATTTTCCACTCACTAGAATTCTTAACAGAAAGGGGCTTGTGGGCAGTGGGCTGAAACGTTTGTCTAAAATTGGAACTCTGGCTCATGTGGGGGGTGGCTGGACTGTTCTTTCCTCGGTTGTGGAAACCCACGATGTGGTGTGGTCTGAGCAAGCCCAATCGGTCTCGCCCCAGGAAACGTGTAAGTAAATGTCACGCCCATCGTTCAGGGAGGGACTGGTTACTCTGAAAGAACGTCCCCTCTCCTCACTCAAGAGCTAACCAAACCTTTGTAGAAGATCTGACATCCCACAGTTCTAGAACTCCAGGGAGGGGTTCTTGTGTCTCCGCTCTACTAGGGAACTAAGAAACCTCTTTCTCACCTCCCTCATCCCCTCCTCAGCCCTCCTCAAGACTGGAAAATCAGTTCTATTCTGTGGGCTCTCCAGGGTGGATGACCATGGTCCATAGACAGGAAGAAGAAAGGACCGGAATGGCTATCGCTGTTCTGAGCTGGGCACTGCCTTGTTACCCCTTCTGCGCCTTGCGCGGTGCCATCAGCAGAGAGGAAAGGGCTGGTCTGCTCTCTGAGGGCAACGCCTGGGCCTTGCATTCCATCCCTTCCCAACCCCCAGAGCTCTTGTTCACCCCGGTACCTGGGCTTCCCTCCAACATTTCCCATCGCTGCGTTCCCACTAGCTCCTTCACTCCCACATTTGGAAAGACCAGGTCTTGTGCTATTGTTCCCAGCCTCTCTGCCACCTCCCTCCTTTGCCTGTAGACAAAACGCCTCTTGGAGCGTCAGCCCATCGTCACCCTCTTCCCCCGCAGCCTGACTTTCATCCTGACCCCTCTTTTCAGAGTGACCAGTGGTCTTCTGGCTGCCAAACCCAAGGGCCTCTCCTCTGCTGAATGCACCACCCTGGCCTCCCTGACCTGGATCCCTGACAGCAGGGCCCTCTCACCTCCTCTAACTCCTCCTTCTCCCTTCCTGTGCCCTCTGCTCCTTCCCAGCACTCTCTGTGGCTGACCCCCTCCATATCTGGGGTCTTGATTCTTCGGTGGTCCCTCTACACTCTCATCCTCCAGGACAGCCCATCCATCCTGCTCAACACCACTAGAGTGTTTTGTGTTTCTATGTTGTTTGGTTCATGGAAAGAGCCCAGACTTGGAGTCAAACACCCCAGACCAAACACACTTCTAGCTGTGTAACCTCAGGCAGCGTGTCCAGCCTTCTCAAATCAACGATGCAATCTACCACACAGGTTTATTAAGGACGGGAATAAACTGAAATATCATGTGAAGCCGCAGAGCTCAGTACTGACACACAGTAGGGATTCAAGAAATGTTCATCCACCCTCCAACTGCCAGTCCCCTTCCCAGTTTAAGATTTTATAAAAGACACCAGAATTTCCCACTTAACCAGATTGTAATCTGACACATTGTCCTAGAAGGTCTTCCTTTTTACCAGTCCCTTCTCCCCCACCTCCGCCAACCCCACTCTAGTGCTGACCCTCACCCCAGACACAACCCCTCAAATCCAGCACTCTTTATTTCCACTTCTTCCACTCCACTGGGGTGACCCACACCACTGGCACACAAGCGAGGCAAGATCCTTGTCGTTGCCACCCTCTCCTTCATATTGTGTGTACACACACACCACACACACACGTGCACATATGCACACACTTCCTCTCCTCTATCTGCAGTGGCAGAGGGAGAGAATATGAGCTCCAGAATCAGGCCAACCTGACCAAGTCCTTTCTCCACCACGTGTTAGATGAGTAAGCTTCTGCAAATGACTCGACCCCACAGACCTCCATTGCCTCATCTGCGAGCTGGGTCAACACTTCCCCTGTGGGCTGTTGTGCTGGCCCAGAACTTGGCACACAGTAGACGGTCAGTGAGGGTTGGCTTTCTGCCTTTCACACTTCAAGGATACAACCACTTCCCACCTCCTTCGTAATGCCTTTGACAATCAGTCAAGGCACTGCCAACCTCTGTCTCTGACATGCTAGAACATTCTTGGTCTTTGTCCACAATGTGGAATGCAACTGCAAGTTGATATAGGACCGTATGCAGGTCCTGTGTTACCAAGCAGGCTCTCAGCTTCCAGATGGGTCTACCCATCTGTGTCTTAGATTGCTTCTGAATTTCCCACGGTTTCCAGGACACAATGCTGAGGTTATAAAAATAGTGATTATTATAGCTACAAACTGTGTACCTTCTTCGACCCAGACACTATCATAACTGCTGCCATTTGTTCAAAGCCCGCCATGCACCAGGCGCTATACTTGCATGATTTGTTTCTTTCTCAGAGTCACCCTCCAAGGAAGGTCTTATTACCCTCATTTTACAATGGAGGGAGCTGAGACTCAGAGGCAGAAGTGGCCTGAACAAACGCATACAGATCGGAGGTGGAAGAGCAGAATTCCTATCCAGGTCTGCCTGCCGCCAAAGCCCCACACCTTGTCCCCAGGATACACTGCCCAACACACGTTCTGTCATTGAATTCTCCCATCACCCCAGCAAGGTAGGCATTTCACTGTTTTGCAAATGAAGAAGCTGTGCTCCAGGCCCCCGGGCTAGTGGGCAGCAGAGCAGGGATACCCCAGACCTGGTTGACTGCACACCCATACTGGGGTCATCAAGAGCAGTAAACAGATTCCTGCCCCAGAAGAAAACCACCATGTCCAAGGTCTCTGAGGGAGGAAAAAGCCCAATGCAGCCACTGCTTCAGAGAACAGGGAAGGTGGGTGAGTCTCAACTGGAATTCAAGGTCTCGGAGCGCTCTCTCCTGCCAAGTCAGTTGGCTTCCTTGGGCCTCACTTTCTTCACGTGTAATAAAAAAAGGAGGAGGATGAAATAAATGTGGCCCACGGTTCCTGGACCACTGCTGCTAGCCCGTACCGTGACTTTGAGCAAATTTCAAAATGTGCCCTTTCCTCTGAGCAGGCTCAGGCCTGTGAAAGGGCACGTGGTTTGTCTGGCAGAGCACAGACTAGATTTCAGCCCTCTTGCTCCCCTCCTCTGGGCACTCTTGTGCAGTGGACAACCTACACAACTATATTCAGTGCTCCTGAGAGGTTCTTAATGATTCTGTCGAAATTTCTGGTTCTTGAAATCCTTTGAGAAGAGAAATCAGAGTATTGAATGTCAGTCTCCTTCATCCAGTCCAAAGTGACCTGTCATTTCTCTCCTTTGAGCATTGAAATCGCACATTTTACAAAGTCATATCCGCACGCAGAGCAGGCAACATTGGTCCTCTGACCTTGCAGTGGGTACTAGACGTTCTAAATTTAGGTTCACATTGTGGGACCCCCCAAGCTAAAATTTCAATAGGAGTCTTTGCCCTTCAGTAGCTGTCACATGTTCTCAGGGGAATGTGGGAGCTGTTTTCCACACCCACCTATGACTTTGAGCTTCCCAGTCTGGCTTTCTGATTACGATGGTCTCCCACAGTCACAACAGCTCAAGGTACAGGACGAATAAAAACCAGTTCACCTTCCATTTCACTTCAGACATAAATGACAAGCATCCTGCCAGTCTCCCAGGAGGGAAATCTTCAGATAAGGGCTTCTGCAGAAAGATGCACATCAGAGCGAGAGGCCAAAAGGAAGCTATTGATTTGAACTTTAGGCACCACTTGTAACTACAGCTCTGAGCTGTCTCTCAACTGTGTCTCGGCGGTAAAATAGGAGCATATATCGGAAAACACATAAAGAATAGAACGGGGACGTCCCACCCTGTCCTCAGCCTGTAGCATCAGAGTCTGCAATCCATTGCTATTTGTAAACCTTTTCCAGAAGGAAGACAAGAATACCCTTTAGAAGCTAATCTTCTCCTCTAATTTAGAAAATATATCTGCTCTTCTTTTTTTAACACAATTTACTTTTTTATCGTGGTAAAATATACATACATAAAATTTACCATTTTCACCATGTTTAAGCCTGTAGTTCTGTAGCATTAAGTATATTCATATTGTTGTGCAACCATCACCACCATCCATCCACGGGACTCTTCATCTTCCCAAACTGAGACTGTACCCGTTAAACCCGAACTCCCCCTTCCTCCATCTCCCAGCCCCTGGTGCTCTCCATTCTACTTTCCGTCTCTGTGAATTTGATTCCTGCGGGTGCCTCATATAAGTGGAGTCATACAGCACTCGCCCTTACGTTTCTGGCTTATTTCACTCAGCATAACGTCCTTAAAGTTCATCCATGTTGCAGCACGTGTCAGAATGTCCCTCCTTTCTAAGGCTGAACACTCTCCCATCGTGTGTATGAACCACATTTTGCTTGTCTGTTCATCGGTCCATAGACACTCGGGGTGTTTCCACCCTTCCGCTGTTGTTAACAGCGCTGCTGTGAACATGGGTGTATAAATATCCATTTACATGTGCTTTTCTTGACCAGATAGGATGGGGGAGGCTTTGCCTGATCTGCAGTTGTGCTGGGTTCCGGATTCGCATTGCTAGATGCAGACCCAATTCAATGAGTCTGCTGAAATACGGTTTTCTTGAAATTCACACTGGAAAATGAGCCAATTTGAAGCTCCTTCACGACACAAAGCCTGAGAGAGCTGTCTCCAACATTCCCTTCCCGTCTTCCTCCCCTCCTCCCCACGTCATACCTACTTCTCGGGAGGAAGGTTTCTCCGGTTTCTGTATTTGCCTAACCCTCCATCAAAATATTGTTCTTGACAGTATTTTGTATTGATTTCCATTTCATCAAACACCTCACTCCAGCAGTGCCCCTTCCTTACAGGGTCAACCTTTCTCTTTCAGCTTCTTCTTAGCATGTAAATGTGTTCAAAACGCCCCCAGTTCACATAAACAGCCATCACACACACACACACACACACACACACACCCATGAGTCCCACCCTGTCAACTCCCTCCAGCGCCCTCTGTCTTTAAGTACATTGCCTGCATGTCCTCTCCCTGATCCCCTACCTCAGACCAATCACTAGTCACCCCACTGCCATCCGGCCTTAGCCTCCACTGCTCAGCTGACACCATCCTCGTCAAAGTCAGCAATTGGATTTGTTTCCTGTGACTGCCACAAACTGGGTGGCATAAACCACGGAAATGTAGTCTCTTATAGTTCTGGAGGCCGGAGTCTGAGATCAGTGGGCCGGAAGGGCTGTGCTCTCTCTGAAAGCTCTAGAAGAGAATCTCTCCTTGCTTCTCAGTCCTGGTAGCTCCAGGCTTCCTTGGCTTGTGGCAGCATCTCTCCAGTGCCTGCCTCTGTCATCACGTGGCCTTCTCTGTGTCTCTGTGTCCTTTTCTGTCTCTTATGAGGATTCCCTCATTGGATTTAGGGCCCACCCTAGTCCAGTATGACCTCACCTTGACCCTTCTTGTAATTGCATCTGCAGAGGCCCTCTTTGCAAGTCGGGAAAGGTCTGGGGTGGACACGAATTGCGGGGAGACACTACTCAACCCACACTAGTGAATCCCAGCTGCCAAGCCCAGCGGCCATCGCTCAGTAGCTCTATACAGCATTTGTTTTGGTTACTCAAAACAGAAATAGCTTTATGTTTCCTACTGGTTTTTTAGATGATAGAAGCATATTAAGGGAAAATTTAAATATAGAAAAATCGAAAAAGAAAGCAAAAACACCCACAAATTTGCAACTCAGAGATGGATCAAACTTAGCACTTTAGAGGACATTGTACACGCACGCACACACACATTCACAAACACACACGTTATTGCAAGAAGGCGATAGATGCAAAGTAAACTACACGTTTCTTATTCTGCTTTTTCACCTCACACTGTGGCATGGACCACCGTCACGCCGACAAACACATACCGATTTATTCAATGAATAGGTGCTGGGGGCCTGCTCTGTGCCGAGCATTTTTCCATCAGTGAGATCCATCAGTGAATGAAACACACATAGAAGGTCAGGGAACTTACCTTCTGACAACAGGGGCCAACGGATCATAAAAAATTAACATAACAAATAACCTCTTTCATGCCGGAAGGTGAAAAGTGCTACAGAAGAATTAAATAGCACGAGAGTGATGTGATAACCCAAATTTATCGAAATCGATAAACACGACATGGTTCCACTTCTATGAGGTACGGAGAGTAGTCAAATTCGTAGATACAGAAAGTAGAACGGTGGGTGCCAGGGCTGGGGAAGGAAGGAAATGGGGAGTTCGTGTTTAACGAGCACAGAGTTTTAGTTTGGGAAAATGGAAAAGCTCTGGAGATGGATAGTGGTGATGGCTGCCCAACAATCTGAATACAGTTAACACCAAGTGTACAGAATTACAACTTAAAAATGGTTAAAAGCGAAAATGTGAGTACTAGGCAGCCGTGATTGCAATTTTCCAAAGGGGGTTAAATGTAGGCTTCATTAAGAGCGTGATCTTTGGACAAAGACGTGAAGACCCCAAAATATTGGAAAATCATTTTTAATGACTGCATAGTATTCCATTGATTCTGTATGTAACAACTGGTTGAACCAGTGCTCTGTTGGTAGACATTTAGGCCATTTCTAATTTTTCCCTATTATAAAAGAGGCTGCAATACATCCTCTGCATACAGTTGATGAATGTTTGTGAAATTATTTCCTTAGAATAAATGTCTAGACTCTGAATTGCTAAGCCAAGGCATCTACTCATTTCTACATTGAGATACCTACCGTCACCCTGCCCTCCAGAAAGACTCTGCCAGTTTACACGTCTGATAATACATATGAGTTCTCAATTCCCCTGCCTCTCCCAACACACACACTCTGCATACTGTTTTTGTTTATTTTTAATTTTGTCAACTTTGGGGTGAGAAACGTTCTTATATTTGCACTGCTTTTACTTTGCTGTGAGTGAACAGTCTTCCCATATTTCCAAATACACGGCTTTTTAGCTAAAAAGAGCTCTGCATATTTCTTCTCTTATGAACTCACTCACTTCCTTTGATCACTTTCTCTATCGGGGGTATTGACTGCTTCTGTAAATCAGGGTTCTATATGTTATGTGTTACAAATATTTTTCCTGGTTTTTCTTCTTACTTTTTCTACAAACATTTAAGATTTTTCTGTTGACAAAAATACCAGCCTTTTAAAATAGTTTCTGGATTCCTATCATGGTTAGAAAGGCTTTCTCAACTTTTAGAACTATAAAAATACTCATATCTACCCCTTCTGGAGTTTTTATTATTTTGCATTTAAATTCTTAATCCACTTGGAAGTTATTCTGATACAAGGAATATGGAATAGACTCATCGCTCTTCTTCCAAGGGAGCATGTGGCTGCCCCACAGCATAGGCCGAATAACACCCCCTCTGTCTGCCCCTGAGATGCTGGCCCCACATGGCTTCCTGCCCCAGCCTTCTCCTCCTTCCCCGCATGTCTCTCATCCCTTCCTCAGCCCCTCCTCTGGCTCTTCCCCTACTTCTGACTTCTTAATGTAACTGTTTTCCAGGATTCCGTCTTCTTATTCTCTTCTCACTCTGCAGTCTCCCAGGGAACTTTCCTCCACCCCCAGAGTTACCACTTCCGCTCATCTGCATTGACAACCTCCAAGTTGGGAATCTTGTCCAGGTCACTGCTAAGTTCGGCCCCACACACCTGATCCCCCACAGGAGAGCTCACCTGGGTGTCTGCAGACACTTCAAACTGCACCAGCCCAAACCGCCATCACCCCTGGCCCTCCTTCTCCCAAGCATCCTGCCATGCCCCAGACATTCTCCCGCCCACTCCCCTCCACAGCCGCTAATCTCCAAATTATTTTACTTCTGCCTTATTTGGCCCCAAATCCATGGCCACCTCTTCACTCTCATGGCTATTCCCTTAATTCAGCACCTAGCCCATTTCTCCTTCTTACCTGCATCCTTCTAATCAATCCAGAGTCCAGCAAAGCACCGCCCAGAGAGCTAAACCCAGCGCGCAGCCTCTTTTTGTACCGCCCACGAGCTAAGAATAAGTTTACGTTTCAAAGGGTACTAAAAAGTGCAGCCAAGGCCTATGTTGCCTGCAAAGCCTAAGATATTTACTATTGGCCCTTGACAGAAAAAGTTTGCCAACCTTGCCTCTAATTTACTCCACACCTGCCCCTCAAGTGGTCTCAGACCCACAGACGCTCTGTATGCCCACCGCTCCTCCCCCACAAGGGCCCACAGGGTTTAGTTATGATTTTCTCAGATTCAGGTAAAGTAAAACAAATGTCTGTTTCTCAATTGCTGGATATATGGGATGGGACACCTTCAGATCAAGTACTTCATAAATATTTAGCTCCTTGTGTGCTCAATTCCATAAACCACAGGCCAGAAGAGTTTCAACATTCTGTTTGAAAATACATTTTTTTTTCCTGATTATAAAAGTAACATAAATGCATTCTAGAAAATTTGGAGGAGGCCGGCCCCGTGGCCAAGTGGTTAAGTTCGAGCGCTCTGCTGCAGGCAGCCCAGTGTTTCGTTGGTTCGAATCCTGAGCGCGGACATGGCACCGCTCATTAAGCCACGCTGAGGCGGCGTCCCACATGCCACAACTAGAAGGACCCACAACTAAGAATATACAACTATGTACTGGGGGGCTTTGGGGAGAAAAAGGAAAAAAAATAAAATCTTAAAAAATAAAAAAAAAGAAAATCTGGAAAAATCAGAATGTTTAAAAGGAAAATTAAAAGTGCCCATAAGACCCCCCCCCCCCACCCAGAAGGACCCTATTAACACCTGCACGCATTTCCTTCCAATCCTTGACCTTGTATGTGCTTTTGAGATCTGTTTTTCTGTTAGGTTATTCCCATGACATTAAAAATTCTCCAAGAATCCTTCGAACATTTTCTTAGATACTGGTAATTTCACCCATAAAATTCATATATAATTCAAAATGCAAGAATTTCCCATGAGGAGAACAAGTATACCGGCCAGGGCCAGCACAGAGGCAGCCTTGCCCCACAAGCTCTGCACCCTAAATTCCACGACATGATTCAAGGGCCAGGCCCCTTCCAGCTTGCGAATCTTCATGTGTTATTTCTTCTTTCAGGTTAAACTTCAACACCAGGCTATTTCGCACTTTCGCTAGTTTTATGCAAACTGATCATCTTTCTAAAAGAGAAAAAAGAAACCAGATAGGGAGAAAATAAAAAACTGGCTTTTTCACAAAGGCTCCATTTACTCAAAGCCAAAATCCAAAACAGCAACTCGAGTCAATTAAATCATCAAGATCCTCGGCGCCGCTCCTCCGGTCCTCTTGCAAGCTGCCCAGCACGTCCCAGTTAGCAGAGAGTTCTTCCACATTATCTCTGGTCCAGGCCAGTGCACGATGCTGGAGGACCAGAGGGGCGACGGTCTGACTGCGTGGCCGACGCGCATGCGCATGGCCGGGAGTTCCACGGCAAGGTCCCCAGAGGGCGTGCGGGCCGTGGGAGTCGAGGGTGGTGAAAGCTGTTTGTGCCACGGGCTGTGAAGGAACATAGGGAGAAAAGTCTGCTTTTCCAACCGCAGCTGCAGCTTCCCTGCTGAGCAGCTCAAAATGCTCTTGCAAATGCAATTCAGATCACCCCCTCAAATTCACACCTGGGATTGCAAGAAAGAAAGAAACGTTCCGAGTCATCCTTAACACTCCCTCTGTATTTCCCCGGCACGCACTTGCATGCGTGCGAACCGGATGCTGAGGCTGCTCGCGGCTCAGACCTGGATGGCTCCCTGCCATCGCTCTGGACACAGCCTCGAGGCTCCGTTCCCTCTTCTGCCCCCGCCTCCTCCCTGGCCTCGCCCCTCCTGCCCCCTGGGCCTCCTATTTCAGCCTCTTCTCTCGCGGCGCTCTCACAGGCCATTGGTCCTGTGGTTGGTTTCTCTCAACTCTGTGCCTGTTCCCCACCAATCACTCCTACGCTGGACCCCCAGGCTTATCTCCCCATCTTAGAGGGGAAGAAATTCTCCTCTCCCTTCTTTGGGTCTCTGGCTGGGCCTAGGAATTAAACTGACATAAGACGGATTAACAGGAGAAACGCATACAAATTTTATTGAATTTTTACGTGTACACAGGAGCCCTCATAAGAGAATGAAGACCCAAAGAAGTGACCAGAGCAGGAAGCTTTTGTATCTTTTAGACAGAAACATTAAATTCTGAAGAATTGGCAAGCCGAAGGGGTTTGGGCCATGGGTAATGGTGAAGTGACTAGGAAGAAGTGGGTTAGTGAACAAGGTGTTTTATATACAGGCTTTTCTGCCCTCAATTCCCTGCCTCTGCTGATGAGGATGCCTTCTCTCCTCCTGGTCCAGGGAGGGTCGCTGCCACACGGGAGATTGATCCCCTGCTCTCAGGAGGACAAAGGAGGGTCAGGTGTCCTTCTTGCACCAGCTGTTTCTTGAGTACATTTAATTCAAAATAACCAGTATGCCAAAGAGGTGTATTTGGGGTGACATATTCTGCGCCCCTTCCCGTTTTCCCATGGATGCACTGTGCCTGCATCCACGGCCTCACCTGCAGGAGCACCTCTGAGGCCACCTTCCCACCACACTCCCGAGGAGGTTTGGCTTTCTTTGTTCACTTTCATTTTTGTTTGTATTTAAAAGGCACTTAATAGCATATGCATTTACGTTCTCCCCCAACACCAAACAGAAGCATTCGATTACCCACTTGCTCGTTCATTATAGACACCAACTCAACACTCCATCTTCACTCTCCTCCTCTCTCCTTGCTCTTTCCCACACTGGTCCCCCTAGTCACTCTTCTCTCTGCTTCTTCCTGTCGGTATTGCTGCCAGTAACATTAGAGATATGGGTCAATTTGGTAACAGACACAAAATACGTAATGGCTCAAACACAATGATTTTTTCCTTGTTTCTAGTTGGATAGCAGCTCTCTGCCATCAACTGGGGACTCAGAGCCTCTGCTTTGTGACTCTGTCATTTCCCATAGAAGGGGCAAGGGCATAGCAGGGGGCGCATCCACTACCCAAGGCCTTGGCCCGGAAGGGCACACCCCCTCCAGATGAGCCAGGACTCGGCACATGGCCGCCCCCAATGCGAAGGAGGCCAGAAATGTGCTTCAGTCCTGAGCTAGAAAAAGGGAAAAAACTGACGTGGGGGAGCAACTGGCAGGCTCCCAGGACTTCCCAGACGCCTTAACTCTACTCTCTCATTAACCCTTCAGACAGGTTTCTCCAGCTCAGGACAAACACCTGGAGCTGGAAGGTGACTGCTGAGCTAGAAAAGCTGGGAAGCAGCTTCAAGTTGGGGGGGTTGGGAAGGGTGGAAGTGTAGATTTCCTCCAGGACGTTTTAAGTATGGAATATCACGGAAGACTGTAAAAATGCAGCCAACCTGACAAATCTTCTTCTTCCACTGAAGGACTGGAAGAGACAAGGGTTCAGGGTGGCTTTGCAGTCGCCAGGCTTACCACCGGGGTCAAGGCCAGACCATACACCAAGCCTGCAGACAAGGCCTCTCCAACCTGGCAGGGTTTGAGCCCTGAGTTTGTCCCACATGAAGTCATCGTTGGAGACGCCCACTCAGAGCAAAATTAGCAATGAGAGCTCAGATGTGACCACTCCGGGCCAAAAATATCCCGCCTTGTAGCAAGTGCTGGCGATGAGCGGGGACACTGCCTTTGACCTCCATCCAGATACTCCACGCACCTCCATCTTGTCCCCGCCTCAGCTGCTTCCCTTTGACTCCTGTCCTGCGTCTGTTCTAAGAAGAAGAAGGGGGGAAAAGAAAGTTTCTCATTTGCACACGAAGGGCTATTGAGAGCAATGATCTAAAAGTCAAAGTTGTCAAACTCAACAGCAGATTCTACAGACCAGATGTGGTCTCTTCCTTGTGCCGAGATACAAAAACAGATCTATGGGACTGATTTTTAAGGAAGCTAACCAACCGTGAGCAAGGTTAATGCATAAGTTAAGTGGGTACCACTCCAGACCCATTCCCAGCTATTTTCTGATTCAGAGAAATGCTTTCTCAGCAAACTACATTTCTCCATTAACCAGGGGGAAAGCATTGTTACCACACAAGAAACGCATGGCAGAGTCAAGGCACAAAGAATGAAAGCCTGGGGGAGGGAACTGCTTATCAAACTTTTAGAAAGCCTTAAAGTTATTGGTTGAACAAGTAATTTCATACAGCGGTGTATATGTGTTTAACGGCAGTATCAGTTCCAAATTTCCCTTTGCATTCAGATTGTAGGACAGTTTTCCTAAGGCATCATGAACTAATGATTGCACCGATGCATTAATCATGAAGGCCATCAGAGAGAAAACAACCACAAGCCAAAATGGCAGATGTTACATGGTGAAGCAGAAACCAAATCAAATGTGTAAACACGTAGAAAGAGAGAGAACATTTCCCCACAAGGTTATTTTTGTTTGGTGTTTGTTTGGTTTTTTCTTTTCTTTCTTTCTTTCTTTTTTTTTTTTTTTTTTTTGCTGAGGAAGATTTGTCCTGAGCTAACATCTGTGCCCATCTTCCTCTATTTCATATGTGGGTTGCCACCACAACATGGCTGACGAGTGGTGTAGGTCCACACCTGGGATCTGAGCCCATGAACCTGGGCTGCCTAAGTGGAGCATGCCAAACTTTAACCGATAGGCCACAGGGCCAGCCCCACAAGGTTATTTTTTTAACCTTGGCATTGAATCAACCAACAGAGTATAATGGGTACACACTTACCAACAAAAACCAGAATTTTTTTTTAACTCTGAAATTTGACTGACAATTTAAAGACCTTGCTCAAAATTTTTTCCCCAGATACGAGGAGAGTAGCAAAGAAAAAATTTGTTACAAAGGAATGTTGATTACTTGTCTGTTGCACGTGGGCACATATCACACATGTGGTTTCACTTAACAACCCCACAAATTAGGTGTCGTGGCCGCCATTTTGCAAATGCAGAAACTGAGGGTCAATGAATTTGCATAGTGTATTTGTCTACTCAGACTGCCATAACAAAATACCACAGGCTGGGGGGCTTAACAGAAATTTATTTTCTCACAGTTCTGGGGGCTGGAAGTGTAAGATCAAGACGCCAGAAGGGTTGGTTTCTGGTGACCTTGGTTGGTCTGGAAGACCTTCCTTGCTGGCTTACAGATGGCTACCTTTCACTGTGTCCTCACGTGGCCTCTCCTGTGTGCATGCCCCTGGTGTCTCTTTCTCTTCTTGTAAGGACACTAGTTCTGTTAGATTAGGGCCCCACCCTTATGCCCTCATTTAAGCTTAATTACCTCCTTAAATGCCCTTTCTCCAAAAACAGTCACATTGGAGGTTGGGGCTTCCCCATATGGATTTGGGGGAGGTCACAATTCAGTCCACAACATATAGCGTCCGAGAGCCCACAATTGTTAAGTGGTAGAACCAAGACTGTCTGAATGCAAACGGTTGAGCACCCAGACTGCACTGCCTCTCCAGTGCCATGGCACGTCAGATAAAGGGGGGAGACGTCTCGCTCTGAGAGCTGCCTCTTAGAGCTTGCTGGCAGGGAAACAGTCTCACCGCAGTAAGCTCTGTCCTGGTGGGAAGGGTGGTGAAGTACTTACACAAAGTAGATAGAAGAGCACAGGAGTCCAAGTCAACTAGAGCCTGTCCAGATGACACCAAATAAAAATGGCTTCATCTACTCTCTTTATAGCTACACATATGGCATTTGGTTTCACTACCGTATAGCATACACAGTGCAGTTTCCATGGTCCCCAAAGATCCAGCATCTCATTCGCTCTTTCTTTTCTTTTCTCCCAACCACCAGCTAACGTCCTGGAGGGCGACTCCATGGATCAGGATGTCGAGAGCCCTGTGGCCATTCACCAGCCAAAGTTGCCTAAGCAGGCCAGGGATGACCTGCCAAGACACATCAGCCGAGACCGGACCAAAAGGAAAATCCAGAGGTACGTTCGGAAAGATGGGAAGTGCAACGTCCATCATGGCAACGTCAGGGAGACTTACCGCTACCTGACTGATATCTTCACCACCTTAGTAGACCTCAAGTGGAGATTCAACCTGTTGATTTTCGTCATGGTTTACACAGTGACGTGGCTCTTTTTTGGGATGATCTGGTGGCTAATCGCATACATCCGAGGAGATATGGACCACATAGAGGACCCCTCGTGGACTCCCTGTGTCACCAACCTAAATGGGTTTGTCTCTGCTTTTTTATTCTCAATAGAGACAGAAACCACCATCGGTTATGGCTACCGGGTCATCACGGACAAGTGCCCAGAAGGAATTATTCTCCTCTTAATCCAATCTGTGTTGGGGTCCATTGTCAATGCATTCATGGTGGGATGCATGTTTGTAAAAATATCGCAACCCAAGAAGAGGGCAGAGACCCTGGTGTTTTCCACCCACGCGGTAATCTCCATGCGGGATGGGAAACTGTGCCTGATGTTCCGAGTCGGGGATCTTAGGAATTCCCACATTGTGGAGGCCTCCATCAGAGCCAAGCTGATCAAATCCAAACAGACCTCGGAGGGGGAGTTCATCCCCTTGAACCAGACGGACATCAACGTAGGCTATTACACCGGGGATGACCGTCTGTTTCTGGTGTCACCACTCATCATCAGCCACGAAATTAACCAACAGAGTCCTTTCTGGGAGATCTCCAAGGCCCAGCTACCCAAGGAGGAACTGGAAATTGTGGTCATCCTAGAAGGAATGGTGGAAGCCACAGGTAAGGTGTGCTCTATCCTGTGATGTCTGTGGGATCGATGCTCATTTTAAACTGGATGTTTAAAACTCACTTAAACCCAATGATCTTATTTATGACAAAATATGGAAAACTGAATCTCACTCACTACTATTAACAGCATCCCCTTGCTTCATGAAACAATATGTCTATGTGTCCTATAACCTTAAGCATATCCACCAAGAAGTCTAACCATTTAGTTTTTTGAAGGTTCTTTGGAAAATAAATTAATAAACAATTTTTTTAAAACACCACTTAATATATTTTAAATTTCCAAATATTAAATTAAATTAAAATTTGACCTGTCTCTAAAGCACTTTATGAATACCTCTAAAACATTGCTCAATTTAAATACTTGAGGTTATTAATCACCAAGCCAGAAGGAAGAAGTTAAGCCTTTCAAAGGAACTCTGACAAATTGCTTTAATAAAAATGCGATTTCACCCCTTCTTTGGGAGCTATTTGCAAGACCCACAGCATTGATTTTTCTTTTGTCAAGTGAGCACTTGCTGTCCTTCTCCATACTCTACCTGCTGAACCCCAAGTGGGCATAATACTGTAGACCCAGTAAATAACTCTAGCGAGCAAGAAAAAAACCCTGAAAACCCTATTGACCCTCCTGCTGCTAATGGCTAATCATTGGTGTGTTTGAGGGAAGATGATCTGTTTTTAGAATAGAGAAATGGTCTGTTTTTATTGAAGTGTTCACTCATATCTGAACTTGACACGTGTTATACATCCCAAAAGTAAAGCAGGCTCTGCCACATTAATCTGTAACGTTCCACAAAACAGAGCCATAAATTCTGACTTAAGCTAACAGTAGTGCCCCACAGGAGGAGTATAACCCAGAACCCTAATTCATGAGTTTCTTCACTGTTCTTCTGAGTTCTTGATGTGAGCCTTGGATCCTCTTTAGTTATACAATCCGCCCTCCTGTGCTTTGAAGTCTTCAACTTGAGGCTCAGGGTTGGTTTATGTAACCTGAAAACACATGGCCAACTGCCTGGCCCCAAATTCTTCATCAACCCGTAACCTGACCCTAGTCATCCCTTCAAATGAAAGTCATTGGTCTCATGTCTCTGTACCCAAAAGGTAAGGTCATAACCTCTAACAGATTTCTCTTATGGTGGTAGAAACTTTTGCAATAGGTTTGTTTTGTTTTGTTGTTTTGTTTTGGGGGAAGATAGCCCTGAGCTAACACCTGCCGCCAATCCTCCTCTTTTTGCTGAGGAAGGTTGGCCCTGAGCTAACATCCATGCCCATCTTCCTCTACTTTATATGCGGGACGCCTGCCACAGCATGGCTTGATAAGCGGTGTGTAGGTCCACACTGGGGATCCAAACCAGCAAACCCTGGGCTGCCAAAGCAGAGCACGCAAACTTAACCACTAGGCCACTGGGCTGGCCCCTGCAATAGGTTTTTTAAATGCAGCAAACAATGAAAATATGAGTAAACAACTTTGCATGGCACTCAATGATATGAGTATGCTCTTTTCCATAGAACAAAAGGAATATGGACCTAATTCTAAAATGGCTTTAAAGAATAACAGAATAATTATTGTGAGATGCTAAATAGGTGCAGTGCCTGTGAACAGGGCTGTCTGTACCTTGAGCCTGACTTTTGAGTGGACTCCTGAGGCAGTAGTTGCATGAGTGGGAGGAAGAAGAGAGGAGGAACGGGGGAGGGGGAGGAACAATTGCAACAGGGAGCCCTGTCGGTTTCCCACAAACCGGAAACTTCGCCCACCTTCGCTGAGCACAGGGACTCTGGTGATCCCCCTAGTGGTGGCCACTGAGATCCAGCCTCTGGAGGCATAAACTGACCACTCCTGACACAGTTTTAATATTAGATTTCTCACTATAAACTCTCCCACTAGGACATGAGAGAGGGCAATGGACAAGCCTCGTTACCTTTGGGTCTCTGAGCTCAAGAAGCAAAAGCCTCTGAAGATGTACCCTCTGGTTGCTGGTGTTAACTCGAGCTTCAAATTGCAGGAGCTTCATGTTCCCTCAAACCAAAGCCCAATCTCAAAAAATAAACAAATCTGGTATAAGAGAATTATCTTTGTGATGTCCCCGAATGAGAATTCTCCCTGAGGCAGACCCTGTCGTTCTGATGACAGCTTGTAATGAGCGAGCCTTTCCAAAAAGAGGAACATTGTTTTCTTGGTAATTAACAGTGATACTTCCCTCGAGCATTCTGTGGCCTTTCCACTGCTTTCTTACAGAAAACTGGGTAGTCGCCAGCAAAAAGAATCAAAAGGCTTACCCCTCCTCTCTCCCCTCGCCCCCGAACCTCATTCCTGGGAAAAGGCAACCACTATTAATTTTCTAAAAGAAAAAAGTAGTTTTTTTTTTAATTTCTGGAAAGCAGAGGGAGGAGTGTTCTAGAAAGTTCTGGGTTTACCTAGAAGCTGGACATGTCTTGATCTTTTCCTGATAGGATTCATACAATTCAGCACTTTCAGCACGTCTGATCTCCCAAGCTTCAGCAGGATGCTTTTTCGTTGTCAATGAAAAGCACACTTGGGATTTATAGGCATTCAACAGGCCCTTGTTGGGGGAGAATGCTTCAATGAGTCAAAACCGCAGGAAAAAAATAAAAGTGGACAGAATGCACATTGAGTAAAATAAACTCACAGGGATCTAATTATTCATTGTAGGGCTAGATGGGAAGTCAGGAGCCATGGAAACAGCAAACTGACACAAAATGGCTTCACCTTACTCTTCCCTTCTTTCAAAAGTGTCTTAATTGACCTTAAACTACTATCAGTGATCTCAGTTAGTGGGCCTCTTTCAAGGATGAGCCCCACACTGCCATCTCTACAAGGTGCCCTCTTCCTGTCGTGCACAGTGTGGACACACAATGATCCGACATGGTGTTTTCTGGAGAGCTGAGCTATCCTGCAGTAGGCTGACCACCGGGGTCCTTCTGCTGGGTGCTCAGGCACAGCACAAGCCAGTTGGTGCTCTGTTGACGCACTATATTCCAATGCCAGCTGCACCACGCAAGCCTGCTTTGTCACATTGCTCAGAGTCAGGCTCATTTCTAGAAAATGGAGGTAAGCTCCTTGAAGGCAGGATATGATTCTTGCCCATCCTTGATGCCTTGCGGGTCCTGGCCCCAGTCCTTCACTCAGTGAGTTCTCTGGCCTCATAAAAGACAGACTCACACCCACAAAAGACAGACCCACATCCTTGGTGGATGGCTTCTCTCTGGTCCTGCCCAGAGTCAGAAGGATGCTCATGGTGACCTCTCAAGAACCCTCCGGTCATGCGATTCTATTTTTGAAAATGAATCCAACCCCAGAAAATTCTGACACCAGCCACTCAGACATCTGGGAACTGGCCATGTCTCATCTTGCAAATATATTTTTAAAGGGAGCCCTTTATGTTCCTGACATATGGGCAATTTTGAGACAGTGATGTTTACAGAAGGGTTCACAGCTACGTAAACAAACATGCTCCGCAGCTGTGGCAAATGTGCATTAAAATAGTAAAGCATTCATAAAGACTGGTATTTATAGAGGGCAAATTGGCCTAGAGGCTAGATGACAGCTACACAGAGCTGGGCCCGTTGCCAACAGCTCCTCACCATAGCCTTTCTGATTGATGAACTTCCATATTTACCCCCAACGATTATGCAACTATGACAAGCAGCTCTTTCTAACACCTCAGCAAATGTGCCTCATTAGGATGAATCCCCATTAAGCCTTTTTTCTTTACAGTTTTTTTTAAGGAAACTATAAAACACAAGAGTAGACCAAAGAGTACAGTTAACTCCCATATACCCATCATTCAATTTCTGTCATTGTCAATTCACGGCCAAACTTGTTCCCTCTATAACATCACTCACTAACTACCCGCCAGCATGAGATCATTTTTTTGCAAATATTTCAGTATGTGTCCTTAAAAGATAAGAAATGTTTTTAAAACATAACGACAACGCCGTTATGACTCCTGAAATAATTAATGATTATTTCTTAAGATCCAATATGTACCGTGTTCCAACTTCCAATTGTCTCATAAATGTCTTTTTTAATTTTTTTCAAATCTGCTTGTTTGAATCAGGATCCAGGTGAAGTTAACGCACTGTGATTGTTTGAGATCTCTTTTAAGCCTCTTAATTTGTGTGTTCCTTCCATCTCTGTTTTGGTTTTATTTCTTTTCTTTTAAGTTTTTATCAAAGAAGAGAACTTCTGAAAAATTTAAATACTGCGTAGAAAACTGGATAGAATGGAGGATGGAAGGAAACCAACTTAGTGAAGACATAGTAGATATCACTTTATAGATGAGGAGACAGCTGACTCTGCAAGAGTCATGTCTGTGAGCTACCAAGAAAGAGGGTGAGTGTACATCAGACCGGAAGTAAGAGAAGGCAGACTGTCCTTCACCAAAGGAAGGCTCGGTTCCATTGATAGAATGACATTATTCACACAAAGAGAGTTTAGTCACATAAATCACATCACAGATCACAGGATTTCTGAGTTTGAAGGAGTTTTCACCCAACCTTTGCTTTACAGATGAGGAAATAGAGGCCCAGCAAGACTAGTGACTTGGTTAAGGTCAAATAGCCACTGGCAGAGTGGGAACTTGAAACCCAAGACCACTGATGATCTTGTCCAGCCTCCAAGTTCCATGCTCTTTGCATCATGAATGCTGTTGGTTGATGAGGATTCTGTAGAGAAATGCACCCAAAAAAATATGACCGGGTTGAAGGTGCGGACAGGCTGTCTTCTCTTTTTTCCCACCATAAGTTCTTCTTTTACTTTAAGGTTTCTCTGTTGGTCGCCAATGTTATCAATTCACTTTAAAATTCTTTATGCATTCACATGAATTTTTAACAACCATCTATTAAAATGAGATGTGTTGCAAAATAGTTCGGAAATTGAAATTAAGTAAGCATTGTCTACAAGACATATAATGTTCTGTCAGATCTGATTTCCGAGTACCTGTTTTTGCTATAATCAAAATGCCTCTTCACTATAATAAGGGAGAACATGAGATCACAGAGTTTGAAAAAGTGGCATTTCTCAGGTAAAATGGTTGAGGGTTGGCATTATAGTACTCTTAAACTGTTTCTAGCAATGATATTTCATAGCCATTATATTTTTCAAATCTTATTTTCTCCTTTTGGGAAGTTACTGCTAATCCCTCCATTGGCAAGCCATTATCTCTGGATTTACTATTTTTCTCTTAAGAGTTATAACTCCAACTACCTAGCCTGGGAAGAGAGTTAACTGATGAGATCTGAAATGCTAAGAACTTGGGTGAAAATCTCCTGGCAAATCTCTATGAGGAGTAATGAAAAAAATTCAAAACACATGAATTAATTTTTTCCTAGATGGAAATCTACCACTCATCAACATCAAGAATTCCAACTATCCTTTCCTCCTTGAGCATTAGGTTCAAGTGATTTATTCAAGGCTCCCTTCTAAAATGTCCACCTCAACATAATATACCCTAGTAGTGTCATTGGCTGGATGAAAACTGATGACAGCTGCTTCCCAAATATGGTAAACATTTTGTGATCCTCAGCAGTTTGGGGACACTGTGTTCTGGTTCACCAAATGTGCTAACAATCTAAGGCTGGAGGCTATAAAGCACACATACAGTTTTAAACTTTTCCACCACCCCTCTAAAAGGAAGAATACAGTAATTCTGTTAAATGTTTCCCATAATTTAGAAGTCATTTAGAGTCCCATAATTTAGAAGGCAGTGCATCAAGTTCACCATATATTATTGTGTTTGAAAAGACCAAAATACTGAATAATGAGAACATTTTCATTATTAAAACACCAGTACCAGGAAACCCCTTGCCCTTCCTTCTCCAAATGGCCATGAGGAGCTACTAAAACAGGTGTTCCGTAGAGGGCAATGATGGTCACACGATATACACAAGTAGAATTCAAACCCAAGAAGAAAATTGGACTAGCATCGAAAAGTTAGCTTTGGCTCAAATTCTAAAGTCAGTACGCGTATTGGGAAGAAATTGCACCATTCAAGTTAAGAGATGAGTGGCCAAGAGTGGGAAGCCTCTAATTAGCATATTCTTAAACAAATAGAATTTTATTATTTTGTAGAGCATTCAGTAATAGGAGTGCTGACAGCTTGTCACCAGTTAAGCAGTTCTGCCCAACAATTTCTAATGACCAGAAGAGGCTCTTTGGGGAAAACCATGTAAATTATTCACACACACACACACACACACACACACACACATCTGCTAAATAGCTAAACAGCCAGAGGTGCTTCTTCCCCAGTTAAGTATGCCTTGCTCCTCTGTCCTACTCCAACCCACTTACAAATATGGTTTGTTATATTGGTTATTTAGTACACCTCTTTTTTTAAAAGAAATCTCTCTTAGCTATAGCTCAGCTTAACTACGATTCCTTGTGTCATTTATAGTATCAAACCATCCTGGCTTCAAACCACAGTTGCTACACTTCCTGGCTTGCTTAATTAATTTCTCTATGCCTCCGTTTTGTCTCTCTAAAATGAGAACAATAATGATACCTACCTCACTGGTGACCTTTCAACGTCCCCCATTCTACTAGATCAGATTACTTCTTCCCCCATAGACTGCACAGGTGGAAGGCAGTAGATGGAGAGCAAAGCTTTGTGAGGATGGGAAACTCAGCATTCTGGATGGACGATCCCAGCGAGTGGCTCCACTGTTTCCAGGGACCTTGCAGCTGGTGCCTCCACATAGAATGACAAATGACTCCCCTCCGAAGGCGCTCTAAAGAGTCAAAATGGCAAATGCTAACCTGTGACAGCCAGTAGAAGAAATGCACACTCACAACACGAGAGTAAATGCCAGCCTGGCCTCTGCCCCAGTTACCTACCATAAACTGCAAATCGATGGGACTGGAATTAATGAGGATCACCGGACTCAGACAAGACTTTGCGTTGCTATAGATAGTAACATTTCATCATTATAATTTCTGCCCAAAGTAGACAAGAATATAGATTATTCTCGGGTCTTCCAAGGCAACTGCTCAGTGAGGACAGGACTGCATTTGAAAACAATATTTCTATGTTCCCAATTCTTCTCCTAGGGTTTTCCATAAGAATTCTGAGGTATCAGTTGATGCCCCAATTTGCAGAATGTATTTTTGTGCTGTTAACTCAAGTGAATATGATTTACTTACATAATAAGTCCTTATAGATACTTCTGCTTTAAAGTATAGATCTACTTCTCAACAAAGTGGACAGTAAAGGTGAATTTCTATGTAGCCAATTCCGTTGTTCTCTACTTACTAAGAATGATAAAGATACTGTCACAGTCTGCTTTGGCTAAGTCGTGCTGCAGTAACAAACAACTCTAAGAGCTTAAAATACAAAGGTTTATTTCTCATTCACAGTACGTGTCAGCTGTGGCTATTTTCACATCCTCTTTCCTCCAGGATGCAGACTGAAGGAGCAGCCCTATGCAGAACATGCCATTCTCATGGCAGGGAGAAAACAGAAATGGCAGAATGCCTTACTTCTGCTCACCATTTATTAGTCATAGCAAGTCGTACAGTGGTGCCTGATGTCCATGGAATGGGGAAACAAATTCTATCCAGAGACTTGGAATAAATAATTGAGAACAAAATAGTACAGTCTACCACAGATACCCAAGTGGTTTTGAAAACCAGCAGATTGAATTAAAAACTTATTGCAAGTCAGGGTTTAAAATGTGCGGTAGTCATTAGTGTTCTTCACCAAATAGGTCCAGCTTCCATCCTTGCAGACACATGTTAGGATGACATTTCCCTGTTCCTGTTGGGCATGGCCATGTGACACACTCATCCCAGCAGCATAAGCATTAGCCATTAGTATCACTCTGGTGGAAACTTTACAAGCTCAAGTGTGATGTTCCCTTCCCTCTTCTACGGTTCTCAGGAAAACACATGTCATGGTGAAACCTCCGTCATCCTGGACTTTGACTGGCTTTGAAGAGTGGACCCTTGTCAAGTCACTTGCGACATGTAGCATGACTGAGAAATAACCTTATGTTGGGTTAAGCCACTGAAATTTGGGTTGTTCATTACCAAGGTGAAATCTAGTCTACTTGCCTGTACAAAATATCATGCTAACATTTTGACAAGTTGGCAGTTGTATACAGCTACTAGCTCCAGACTTGCCATGAACTGAATCTGTGGGTAGCTACTTTGCAGAACTTCTCGTCCCTCCTTTAAATCCTGTCTTCACTGGTTAAGACTTTGAGGTCAGGCAGGCTGAATTCAAATTCTGTCCCCACTCCTGACTCTGCTTGTGGTTGGGCACGTCACATTCCCTAACTTCACCAAACCTCTTTCTGTATTCTGAAAAATGGGAATGATGCTTATATTTACAAGAAGATTCTGTGAGATAATACATGCAAGTCACTCATCATGGGGGCTGGTACACAGTAAGTGTTCAATAAATTTAGAGAGTGAGTCAGTAATTCTATGGATCATAATAGTCTCATCCATCATTCCTTAGGAGTCTATTGGATGCCAATTACTTTATGAGATGCTTTACATAGATTACTTTCAATCCTCAAAACCATTCTGAAAGGTAGGTACCATCCTCATTTAACAAACGAGGAGATTGCCTCTTGAGTGGGGAGCTGGGGAGAGAGTAACTTGCCCAGGGTTACCCAGGTGGTGAAGTGGTAAAGCCAGGATTCCACGTCAGGGCTGCCCACCTTCCCAATCCGTCTGCTCCTGTTCCTCTCAAGAGGAGGCGTAGCACACAAAAGCTCACTTAAAGTCGGGTTATTGATTACATTTCATTAGTGCACTGACAATTACGGCTCGATGATATATTCTCTTTTGGTCACTGGCCTCTGCTTCTCCATGAGGCTCACCTCACCTGACCACAGGAGACGGGCAGGGGCCGCTGCCCTTGCGTAACAGTTGGCACTGAGTCTCTTGAACGGGCACCTACTGGCTCATCCTCTCAGATTCTAACCAATTCAATCCTACCCGGTGACAGCGCCAGCTGACGCTCTGGGCCAACCCCATCCAAAATGGCCTGGCGCAGTGCCAAGTATAACCCAACGTGCAACCAAACAGCCAGGTTGCAAACCCTTAGGGGAGGAAAAAATAAAGTTTACCATTAAAAGGGAAGAATCAATTTTAACTCTGAACTCCCTGTCAGAAAGCACTGTAACAAAAGGGTTTAGGCTTTGACCAGCTTAATTAAACCCCGTTTGGATTTCTATTTCAATGCAAAATATCCAAGACCCTTTATTGTGTTTGAGGAGGGTGATCATTTTTCTCTGGTCACTGAGGCCATCCTTAGAAGCTTTTAATAAAGCATATTTTCTAGGAAAATACATTTCCTTTTACATTGCCTCAAGCATATTTTGTACAGGATGAATATTGATAGAAACCTGTGAAAGCTGATGGATAAAGGAGGGGCTGATGGGTAATGACATTAGAGAAGAACACACAGTAGGGAGCACCAAGGAGACAGACTAAAGACTGAAGCTCAAGGGGACTAAGGCTACGTTTACACAGGCCTGCAATTAAGTACATTTAGTACAACTCAGAGAGCTGAAGTGGTAATAAAGTCCTTTATTTGCTTTAGATACTTGGTTGTATATATTTTCTGTCTCCCCAAGCATAGTAGGAAAAAGTGTAAAACCCAAGGGGAACAAAAATCATGTGGCCCGTGATCCTTGCAGAAGCTCTTAAGAATCCACAAGGACCAACGTGGGCAAAAAAGATTTCCAAACAATTCTCTGGTCTTTCCAGCATGATTCCTTTGTGTTCACCCAGAGGGACCTCAGTGGGTTCAGCCTAACCTGCAGACCCCATGTCAGCCCCCAACGCCAGGGGAAGAAAGTGGTCACGTTCACTAGGCCAATGACAGATGGCTCAAGACTACATGTGATGAGGCAGATTGATTGGCCATCAACAAATCAGGCCAAGAGCAAGGAAAGGCAAGGATGTTTCCAATACAGCATCACAGCCTGCACTGCTGGAGGGATCTGGGCAGAGAGTCACACCCCATGTTTGGTAGATGAATTAGCAAACGCCTCACCTATGGCTGGAAATGCCCATTCCTGGCAGTGAAGAGGCCAGATGAGGGCACTTTGAGTTGCCATGTCAGCAAAGTGTCTTCTACTGCCACATTGAAGGGTAGAATGACACAGTGGCATTTCTTCCCTTGAGTTCAGTCTGATACATGCTCAGCCAGGTGGAAGGAGGGATGTCATGAACAATGAGCATCCATAACCTGGTAAGGCAGCAGCCCAGTGGACAGGAGACAGAGAAGATGTTAGACAAAAATTCAGTACCTCTCACAAGTCCCACCCTAGGGTCTCATGATGAAACTAAATCCGTGGATGCATCCAAGGAGTATGCATTTAAATTTAAATGCTTAGTGGGTTTATTTTCCCATCCACCAAAATCATGATTTCCACTTTCTCCTCTCTCTTCAATCCTCCGACAACACTCCCTCTTAGATAACAACCTGGCTTCCCACTTAATTGAGAAAATGGAAACAATCAGACTGGAGCATTGCCATCCTCACAGGGCCGTATTCCCACCCCACCTGGGCCTTTAACCCCTGTCTGTCTCCCCTCCCGTTCAATCCAGGGCCAAGTCTGGATCCCATCCTCCAACCTACACAACAACTTTTAGGCATCACCATCTTCTTTCTTTCCTCCATCATCAATTTTTTTCTTAATAGTTTATTTCCATCAACATAAAAACATTCCCTAATATCTACCATCTTCAAGAACAAACAAAAACAAAACTATTCTTCTCTTGGCATCGTGTCCTTTTCCAGTACCATCCATTTCTCGACTCTCCTTCCCACATTACTTCTAGAAAGAATTGAGGATCATCTCCATTGACACTTTTTTGCTTCCCATCCAAATGGGCTTCCATTCCTAGCACATCACTGAAACTCACCAACAATGTCCATCCTGCCACCTCCAAAGGCCACGCATCTATTCCTGTCCTACTTGGCCTCTCTGCACTAACACAGTTGACGACTTTGCCTCCTTCCCCAGCCTTTCTTCTCCAGCGTTCCTCACTTCTTCTGATTTCCCTCCTCCTCCACTGAAAGCTCTTTTCCATCTCCTCTGCAAGCTCTTTCTCCTTTCCCCAAATCCTCAGAGCGCATTCCATCCAGACTCCCATTCTCCATTTTCCCTCTCAGAGATTTCAGCCAGGCTCTTGGCTTTCATTACCATCTTTTTTGCATGTGACATCTAATTTCTATCTCTAGGCCTAACCTCTCCCCTGAGCTCTCCCTAAAGATCCAGGTGCATACTTGGCATGCCTATCTAGATGCCCAACAAGCTTGTACAACTAACGTGGGCAAAGCAGAAACTAGAGGTTCCAGAATCACCTAGAATCTGTTCCCCTTTCCATTTTTCCCATGTTCATGAATGTCCTACCAACCACGCAGCGATTTACATCAAAAACTGCAGCAGCATCCCTGATTTACCTCCCTCCCTTACCATCCAGAAGTTCCATAGATATGACCTCTAAAATATGCCTGCCTCTATGGCTACCACCCAGATTAAGTCGTCATAATGTGGAGGCAATGGCGTTCAACCAGGTCCCCCAGCTTTACTTTGACCACCCTACAGAGTCCGTTTTGCACAGAGCAGTCATGGTGCTCTTAATAAATGTGGACCAGAGCAAGTCATTCCCGTGCTTAAAACCCTCCAGTGGATTCCCACTCACTTGGAAAATCCAGATTCCTTGCCATGGCCTACAAGGCCCTTCTGGCCTGTCTGATTTCAGCTCCAACCACTTTCCCACCTGATTACCAGGCGGCAGCCACACAGGCTTTCCATCGTGAGCACGGAGCTCTTGCTGAGGGAGCTCTTCTCTGACCACCTGACAGACACCAGCTCCGATCACCGTGCATTCATCACGCTGTGTGGAACTTGTCACCAGTTATCTTGTTGACTTCTTTACTAGCAGTTAGAATGCAAGCTCCATGACAGCTGTGCCTTGCCCTGCTCTTTGCTGTGTTCCCAGTTCCCAGAACAGTCCCTGGCACTGAATAAATATGTACATGCAGAATAAATGAATAGAAGAAGGAATGAGTGAGACATCCTATATGGTCACAGACCAGATTGGTCCCTAAAGCACTAGAGAAAGAGTCTGGAGTCATTTAAAATTACACACACACAAAATTCAACCTGGTCTTTGTCAGCCTGAAGCCTCTCCCTCCTTCCAAGGGGATCACCCCAGGAACCAGTCCCAGCCACCCCTTCTCAATCTCCTTCAAGCCTCCCTTCCTCTAGTGGCCATTGAAAATCTCAGCGGCTCCCAGGACTCTATCCAGGGCCCTCCTCACTTCCTTCTGCACATCCTCCCAGAACAACCCAACCCTGCCTCTTGGCACCAGAACTAGACAGCTAACTGTGTCCTGGACGTCTCCATCTAATTGATTCTCAGGTGCCTTAATTATAACTTGTCCTAAATTCATACCTGCTCCCTCCACCTTGATGAATGGAACCACTTAGGCTCCCAGTTGCCCGAGTCAGAAACCTGGCTGTCGTCTAATGCTCTTCCCTCCCTTGGGCTCTGCAGTCTTACTCCCAAGGGTTCCCCAAGCGCTGGACCGCTGCTTGCCCATAGGGCTACTTTGTGCAAATGAGGAAAAGGCGTCCCTCCTCAAGACACTCTACTGCCATCTGCTGGGAAATTCATGTAATAAATATACAAATCTCTACCCTTTAGAAGTAGTGACAATCTGCACAACCGTATATGGCAGCCCTGGTTAAGCTTGTCTGTTCCATCTCACGCTTGTCTCTGGTATCCAAACATCCTCTCCTCTCCAGCATCTTGGCCACTGCACTGGTTCACGCCGCCGCTCCCTCCGCCTGCCTCACACTGCTTCCATTCCAGCTTCCCTGACTGTAGACTCCCGTTTCCGCAGTTGGCCTCCTCGCAATTGTCAGAATAAACTCTGTAACCCACAAATCCCATGCCCTCACTCCCCAGCTCAGACATTCTCAGTAGGTTCTGAGTAGCTGAGGAATAAAGACCAATCTTCTTTGCATGTCACAGCCATGCCACCTGTCCAGATGCCCTGTCACTTTCCCCCTTACATGCATATGCTGCTGAAATTCCTGAACACACCATGGGTCATTGTGCCTCTGGCCTGCCCATGTGCTGTGACATTATCTCTGCCTAGAATATTTTCCCCGGTTTCCCTTCCCGATAACTCCTACTCACCCACTAAGTCCCCCTGCCAACGCTGTCCCCCTTGAAATCTTTCTGGTTGCTTGGCAAGCTCAAGAGGCCTCGCTCTCTGCTTCCCCTGCCTTTTTACAAATTTCTGCGACGTCTCACCGTATTGTGTCTGATTGATCACATGGCTAGGTGTTGCCAACAGACTCTACATTTTTGAGGACAAAGATTATGTCTTTCTTTCTATTCCTGACAATTAGCACAATCTTGCACGTGGTGGGTGCTCTATAAAAGGGATGAGTACATAAATGGTTTTTAAACAGCAAGCTCTGACTTCCTGGATGTGTCTCCGACCCTCTGAAGCATTTTCTTGTCACCTGGCGCCATGTTATCTGGACTCTACCAGGAGCCAAGGGCAGCACCCGCCTTCCCCATGCAGGTTCTCATGCCATTTAATTTGTAAATTAAAGACATGTTTGATTAAAAGAGCTTGTTTACACTACAGGATTCTTCCCCCATCCAATATTCACCATGCATCTTATAAACTCCATCCGACATAAATACAGATAGTTTCAAGCAGAGATCCAAAGGCAAATATGTCCCAGAATTCGGTCTCGAATCACACAAGAGCCTCTGCCAAGTAGAAATAGCCCTGTGGCCCTTTTTAAAGAGGTCTAGTCCACTGGGGACTCGCTGAGGCCAGAAGTGGACTCCTGGAGCAAGTGTCCCTCCCGGCTTTCGGGGAAATTTCCCTCTGATGTCTGATTCTGCTCACAGATCTCCTCCCTTCTGCCAAAGAAACAAGCGAATCTCTCAGAAGAGTGGAGAAAGGGAGACCCCTTGACTTAGGCTTCTAATCCATAAATAAAGCAGAGTCTCTCACTATATAACCCTCACCCACTGCAGCGATGGAAGATGAGGGCGGATGCTGAATCCAGACACCACCATGCCTCTGAGGCCTTCTAAGAGGCCTCTCTGAGGGTAAAAACTCCACAGGCAAGGCCTCTGAGGCTGAGGTGTACTCAGTCTGCAGGCAAGGATTTTCCAGAACCTTCCATGTGCCTGGCATTCGTGCAAAGTTACAAAAACACAGTCCTGCCCTTAGGGAACTTGCATTTTAGAGCAGAGGATTGGCAAAATATTTTCTGTGAAGGGCCAGGTAGTAAACATTTTAGACTTCGTGACAGTCTCTGTCACAACTGCTCAACTCTGCCGACATTGCGCGAAAGCAGCCACAGGCAGTAAGTTTAAAAACGAGCGTGGCCATGTCTCCATAAAATTTTATATATGGACACCTGTAATTTTCACGTGTCATAAAATATTATCCTTCTTTGGTTTTTCTTCAACCATTTAAAAATGTCAAAAGCGCTTTTAGCTCTCTCCTATTCTAGGTGATGGACCGACATGAAAGCAAATTACAATGGAAAGTGGAATAATTTCTATAAAGGGAGCATTTTAAATGGGAAGGTGGGCCATTGGGTACAGGAGCGCTCCCCTCATACTCTCGGCCAGAATTGCACTTCAGATGTACTCTGCATAATCGTTGCCAGTGACAGCAACGAGCACGGTACCTCCCAGGAGAAGGGGAGGCAGCCACAATCCACGGAGAAATGAAATCATTTGCATCTGCCCTTGGCATTTGCATTCGCCCCAGAATGAGAATGTAACAGGGAGCAGAGGTTTCTTGACCTTTGAGAGAGAGCTAAAAATAGAACTTCTGTTCCAAAGCAGAGATTCATCGGTAAACAGTACTATCATTAACATCATATTTTAAAGAAAAAAAATTAAAGAATGTGTTATTGTTTTATGAATGTTTGCACTGCCTCTCCTTCTTCCTTTTTTGCTTGCTCAGTTCTCCTTTGGGTGAAAAACACTCCCACTAGCTAAATTTCCCAACTCTTCTCACAGCAACATTTATTCTTTTTTTTTTTAGGGTATGCTTTTTTGGTGAGGAAGATTGGCCCTGAGCTAACATCTGTTGCCAATCTTCCTCTTTTTTTTTTCCTCCCCAAAGCCCCAGTACATAGTTGTATATCTTAGTTGTAGGTCGTTCTAGTTCTTCTGTGTGGGATGCCACCACAGCATGGCTTGATGAGCAGTGTGTAGGTCTGCACCCCTGGCCACCAAAGCAGAGCACTCAAACTTAACCACTCCACCTTGGGGCTGGTCCCAACATTATTCTTAAATCAATTCATTTGGAGGTTGAAGGTACTAAACCCATTCCAACCCGAAAGAGACTTTCTTTGTCCAAACTCCCCTCTGCGTCCACCCCCATTTTCTTCCGAGGCCGAGTGGAATGTCAACGTGGCCATCAATGAAGGCACTCAAACCTTGGTATAAATTACACATCCACACAACACAACACAGCCCTGCCCTCTATCAGGCAGTTATGGGACTGTCCTCACAGAAAGATGTCCCTAACAAACTCGTCAGAAATGCCTCCACTCATCCAGAACAGCTTGCTGTCAACAAGGCGCTCAAGTGATATTGTTCAACCTTTCTAGTCACTGACCCAACCAACTATGAGAGGTGGGAAGACCTTATAAAGACCCACAGATGTGCTTTGGCTCTATTTCTATCTAATCACAGGATCTCGGATCAGAATAGTTGTAACAAACTCTTGAATAACAGTAGCACATAGGAAATTTTCTTAATAAAAATCATTTTCCCTAGAATGGATTTTGCTAGAAAAACCGACATAGGGAAGCCTCAAGTTCTCTCCTTGCTGGCTTTTGTTCTGTCTTTCTCATACTGCTTTCTGCGGCTCCTTTTCCCCAACCAATCAGAATTCCCCACATCTTATAAAGTCCAACACATGCCACCTCCTCCATGAGGCCCTCGCATGGTGAAGCCAGGCCTGTGTTCTCATCTCTAATCAGGTCCTGTACTGTCTCCTACTTTCCGGAGTGTCATTGTCATCTCCCAAGTAGACTGGAATACATGCTGTTAAGACTCTAATCTGGTCTTCTCTCTCCCTCGTCCCCTTGGCACCATTCTGAGCACATGAAAACCACAGTGTATGCTGGTGATGGCTCAGAGACCTGTCAGTGTACCTCCTCACCTGCCTCTATGGATCCAAACCATGCCAGGAATTCTTGGGGGACAATTTGACAAGTGTTGGAACCAGAATTGGTTATGAGTTTAGTTATAGATGCTCAACATGGCTAACCCGTTTCAGATTCTCAAATCGATCCTGTCAGTCATGCTATATCATGTCAGGGGCAGCAGGAACAATCTCCCACGTTCTGCCACATTTGCTTGACCATTCTCTCTAGAGCTAGGTACAGATACCAACATTGATACATGTGTGCATACGTGTATATGCATTTGAGATTTTTTAATCATTTGAAAGCAAACTGTAGACATGATGCCACTTTACCCCTAAATTCTTCAGTGTATATTTTGTAAATGTGAAAACAATCTTACAAAATCACAGTATAATCATTAAAATCAGAAAATTGATATTGATATGATGCTATTATCTAATCTACAGACTTGATTAATATTTTACCAATTTTCCAAATAATTTCTCTTATTGTCAAAGAAAATCCCAGATCATACTTTGTTGTCATGTCTCTTAATCTCCTATAATCTAGGGAGCTCATCTGTCTGTCTTTAACTTTTATGACGTTGACTTTTTTGAAGAGTATAGGGCACTTTGTAGAATGTCCCTCGATTTGGATTTTTCTCACATTTATTCATGATGAGATTCAGGTTAGGCATTTTTGTCAAGAATACAATAGAAGTGATGCTGTGTCCTTCTCAGTGCCTCATATCAGGAGGCACATGATGCCTGCTTTTCCCAACGGGGGTGATGTTAACTTCAACCACTGGTTGAGGGGGTGCCTACCAAGGTTCTCCACTGTAAAGTTGTTATTTTTCACTTTGTAAAAAGTATCTTGTGGGTAGACACTTTGAGATGGTGTAAACATCCTGTTCCCCTCCTCAAATTTTCGTTTCAGCATCCATTGCTGATTCTTGCCTGAATCAACTATTGCTAAGATAGTTGCCAATAGGTGATTTTCTAACTCCACAGTTCTTTCTATATTCGTGTGTTAGCTTTCAAACCTAAGGAAGTGCTTTTCTCCCTCCATTACTTATCTATTTATTTATATCAGTATGGACTCGTTGACTCTTATTTTATTCAATGAATTACAATCTGCTGCTATCATTATTTATTTGTGATGCTCCAGTTACCCCAGATTTGGCCAGTGGGATCCCCTTCAGGCACACTTCTTGTCCTTTGAATATTTCCCCATGATTTTTTGTGCTCTTCTTTCCATACTGGCACAAAAAGATGTTCCAGGCTCACCTGGTAATTTACCAGTCCCAGCTGTAGAATCAGACATTTCTCCAAAGACTCTTCTTCATTCCTTTTGGTAGAGAATGGTCTTTAAGAGCTAAGACCCAGGTCCTAGGTGTGCAGAACACATATTCCTATTAGGCTCCTCCAGTTACAGAAGAGAAGGTCAGTTCTTCCCCAGCTCCACAGGCTGCTAAGTGTATGTATCTAAACTAAACCAGTGGCTCAAAAACACTGCACTCCAGAAACTTGTTAGGGAGAAATCTCAGGCTCTTCACTTCCAATATTTATCAGAAAGTTGGTCTGGAGTGAGACATTTGGGGAGAACTGCATGCAGTCACACGGTCCCTATATTCTTCCAGAGCATCTAAAACCCAGGTTTTGCACCCACCAGAGGAGCAGAGAATGCCCTTGTACTTAGCAGCCCACTGCAGAAGGTTTTTATTGAGCTGCATGGTGTAAAACCAGCCCCGTGAAACTGACCCATGTCTGCTAGAAGGCGGTGTTGACTACAGTTCACAACCCCCACAGACACAAACACCCCACTACCTCATTACAAACTCTCAGGAGTCATAGCACCAAGAATAGTTGAACTTTTGCTTAGCAATTGATTTCCGCTCATACAATGGATGCTGTGTAACTTCTGTAACTAGCCATGTCTCCCTTGTTGTTGCAATAATGCCTAGAACCAAATTTGCCATTCGTATAGCAAGGCTGCACGTCATTATGATGTACATTTTCATAATGCCTCATTCCTGGTGCTTTTGATGACCCCTCCCAAGGTGGTTTTCCCTTTGTAGCATCACCCCCATCATGACGGTTGCCATTTATATGCTATTTGCATTAGTCATCCAGTCTGCCATAAAAAATACCACAGGCCGGGCAGCTCAAACAACAGACATGTGTTTTCTCACAGATCTGGAGGCTGGAAGTCCCAGATCAAAGTGGTGGCAGCTGGGTTTCTGGTGAGGGCTCTCTTCCTGGTTTGTAGACGGCCACCTTCTCCCTGTGTCCTCACGTGGCCTTTCCTCTGTGTGTGCTTGGAGAGGGAGCTCTGTTCCTCTTCTTAGAGGGACATCAGTCCTACTGATTAAGGCCTCACCTTTATGACCTTATTTAACCTTATCACCTCCATATAGGTCCTGTGTTCAGGTAGAATCCCACTGGGGCTTAGGGCATCAACATCTGGATTGGAGGAGGCACAATTCCGTCCATTACACTATGTAAACTGCTTATATCCTCAGTGGACCAAGTCAGAGTCTTAATAAATGGACACAGTGTTCTCATCCTCGCTAGGAGTGCTCAGCCTTCACAGATGTTCCCCACACTCCACTGACACCTAGAATGCGGAGCCTACCATTCTGTGGGCTGAAATGGAATAAGGGCCACACCTATGACTTGATTAATTGCCCTTTATCTACAATTATGTAAAGCAAAATGTGCTTGGCTCGCTATTCCATAATCAGGCAGCATAGAAAAGTCCTGAAGTGCCCCATCGTACCGTCCCCAAAGCCGTCCACACTCCTTCTATGTTTGTTGGACCATCTGAACTTGTCGTTGAGCAAAGAGCCATCCAGGGTGGGAAGCTCAAGGGTCTGTGCAGAGGTGCCAAGTCACTGTCCTGGTGAGAACCAATGACAGAAACACACAACGGGCCATCTGTGGGTCCAGTTGTCTTCTTCAAAGAAAATGCCTTCAGGAAAAGCCTGAGGGCACACGGCTACCCAAGGCTGGAATCCAGGGCATGTCACATCTGTTCCCCGGCTTGGACCTTTCTCCTTCCAGAACCTTCTCTACACTTACCTTTCATGCCCCTCTGGCAGGAGGGGTGCTGTTAGGTAGCATTGTTCATCTACGGGTCTGGGAGCTCTGTTCCAATTCATCCAATAATGTTTCTGTCTTTATCGTAAATCACGCATCGATCCATTTTGCATTATTAACTGTTCTACGTCATCCACCCTCCCACAATCCCTCCCACCTACTATTGTCTGAGGTGCTTCAGGTTCTCGGGGCAAGTACCTGCCCCCAGAAAGGCCCAATGGCCCCATGCAAAGCTCCCACCCACCCGTGCGGTTGCCCTGCCCATCTCCTGTCCAGCCCCAGAGCCGCGCAGCCTGACTTGCCCGGCCTCTTCTCAGACCTGTGTCTTGCCCATGGGATTTGGCCATTTGGACCGTCGCTATAATTCCCAAGCCCTCCGTCAGGACTATGTCTTGTGGACCCATCCGTCATGGCCTAGACCTACATGCTCCTTCATTCTCCAGCTCAGGCAGACCCTCGGGCCACCTCCTTGTCAAAGAGGAAGTTGAGACACCATCTCCCAATGGGTGACATCAATCAAGAAACAGCAGTATTTATTCCCCATTATATATGTTAAACTAGTCATTTCTTACGTACTGCCTCAAATATCAATTCTATCTTCAAGAAGCAAGAAAATACCTACAACACAGCCCTCAGTACCATCTGTTTCAAAAGGAAAAATTATGACATTTAAAGAGCTGATCTGATAGATTTCCAAATTGGATTAATGTTATTAATTTCCTGCTGTCAAAATAGAAAGTATCACAGGAATGTTTCTCCCTATCCATTAAATCTTTTAATAAACGCTGGAAAACAAGAAGGAACATAAACAGAGTGTGGCTAGTCATTAATGAGACCATTTTTACAAGGTTGCTTACAGAATTACTTTCATTGTGGTTGTTTACAACACAAATAAAGACTTGTATAAAAAGCTATCCTTTCTTAGTATCTATATTAAGAGTAAAATTTAACAAATCTAGTCCAGCTCTTTTATTCTAACTTCAACTAAATAAACACTTATTTGAGGGAAGTGACTTTGGGAATTTGGGCTAAATAGATGGTTTCTTGGCATGTCATTGGGTAATAGTGGATCTCAATGGGAGATGCGTTTCTTAGAGAATGTCAAATTGTCCATACGCTGTGTCTCTTTGAAAGTGAATTGTAAGTGCTCTCCCATCTGCCGAATTCACTCCAAAGCCAGAGTCTAAACTCTGTATTTTGGGGAGACCGAAGTGTTTGACCACTGAGCCCCAAAGTCCTGTCAGAACCAGGAGAAGGTAGTATGTCCAATCAAGACATGGCTCATATTGGTCCCCACACTCCCATCATTTTCCAGAGTTTTCTACTAAAAGGGTGTCATGGACAAGGGCATTATTGTTACAACCAATAAGTGGGGGAAGAGGGGTTGCTCCAGCTGAGGAGGTTGTACTTGCTCTTATTCTGTTTAAACCGAAGAGCTTTAAACACAATTCAAACCCCGTATGCAGCTCCTTGGAAATTATTCTGAAAGGGGAGAAAAAGTACAGTGCATTTATTTCTCAGAAGTAGAGAGAGAGGAAGTTGAAACCCAAAAGTGAAATGGAAATGTGGGTGCCACTCGATGCTTTTTCATCTCTGGAAGTGGACACATATCTCATTCCATTGCCGCAAACACCGATGACTGTCAAAGTGTGTTAGAATTCAGCTATGTCAAAAATTTCATGAAATAAGGGGCAATCAGCTGAGGTTAGAGAAACTTGTTTTTAATTATATGGCAAAACATCTCAAAAGAGGTATTTGATCCGCGGTGGCAGCTCATAGCAAAAGTGCATTGGATGAATGAATACCTTTACGTTGCTGCTATTTGACTTAACGGGTCCTGCAGGGTCCATGGAGTTTTAATGGCTGTGCTTTCCCAGTAAGCACAGGAGTGCTAGCAACTGTACAGATTCCACGCCTGCTAAGTGGCCTCCAGCCATGTCTCACTACACCCCACTAACATTACCAGATTTCAACTTGTGCCAAAAACTGAGCACAGCACAGTGGGCTGAAGCCGTTCCTGGAGGCTGTTTCAGCCAGAGGCAAAATTGTGAATCAGATGTGGAACAGGACATCCAAACAGGACTCTTTAGAAGTCAAGCGTGGCTGGTGCTCCCATCCAATGGGTGTCAATTCCTTCCATCTTCCACCAAGAGCTGCGGGGCTCCATGCAGGCAGCACAAAGCAAGCGATCAGAACCCAGTTTGGTGGCCCAACTCTTTCACCCACTTCAAAAGCAAAGAATCAGAAATTTAAGATTAGAGAGTGCGATTTGAGACCACCTCACCCCCCATACCTGACCAGCCGTCCCCAAAGTGGTTAAAGGGCTAATAAACTGGCACTCTCAGCCACCACGCAATTGTCTCTCTCCATCCTTCCTCCTCAAAGGTGCAGCCTAAGAGTGCCTGGCTTGAAATTGAAAAGCAGCCTGAACCCGCTTTGATTTATGCCTGCTTCTGATCCACTTTCTGTTTGGAGAAGAAAGGACTCTGTGGATTTCTTGAAATTCATGTTTGTGTCCTGACTACTGCCGTAGGCTGTTAATTGGGCCAGGTGCTGGTAACTGTGGTTCTGTCCCCAAAGTCAGGAAAATATTCAAAGGCCTTTGGCAAATTCAAAAATCTTGGGGTTTCCTAAGATTCCCACAGCAAAGGCCTTCTAGGCTACCAATGCCTGTTACAAATGCAAAGACGTGTAGCTCCACTGTAGACAGTTCCTGAAGTCAAAAACTTACCCCCAGTGAAAACTGGACAGCCACATGCAAAAGATTGAAAATTGACCAGTCTTTTTCACCACACACCAAAATAAACTCAAAATGGATCAAAGACCTAAA